>NW_017805010.1:275736-374148 GCF_001891065.2 Hippocampus comes
AATTGGCTGGCAACCGGTTCAGGGTGTCCCCCGCCTACTGCCTGAAGACAGTTGGGAAAGGCTCCAGAACCCCCCGCCACCCTTGTGAGGACAAAGCGGATCGAAAAATGGATGGATGGATGTTTTGTGTACAGCATTCTCCAATTTAAGTTTGGACTGAATAAAAAAATGATTACCGTCATTACATGATGTATCTCTCTGTTCAGCAAGGGTTCCACTGGTCCGAACCATTTGAAAATAGCCTCAAGTTTGAGAAAGCTCTGAATGTTTTGGGACCAGCGTCAGGTATGCCTGCACGTGTATTAGAATTGACTTACAGTATCAGGCCTTCAATTTAACTGTAATCAAACGCTACAAGTGTGAACATATTTCAGCCAATATATTATCACATGCATGTATTCAAAGACACAGCGGGTACTGCGATCGCTGTTCCTATAGCTTGCCTGAAGTGCACATGTAAACATACCGACTATTTCCAAACTATTCTGGTTCTGTGTGGTCTCGCGTTAAAGATGTCCCTGATTGATACTTCGCCCTCTCCCGGCACTGATCTCACCACGCTGGGATGCGTGAGGAGAGAGTTATGGTTGGCAGCTGTCCACTCAACTACGGAGTGCCATCCAAGCTACAAACTTGACCTCCCCGGCGCTGACGCACTTAAACACACACAAATAAACACACAAACCCTGAAATATTATCCGCCGAGGCTCAAAATTAGCTGCCAAGTCATTTTAACTCCTCCCATGTAAGGAAGTCGTCGGCATGTGTGAAAGTTTGCATGCGTGTGTCGCGGGGGAGCGCATGAGGTAAGGGGTTGGGAGGGTGGGCTATTTTTAGAGGTGTCATAAAGGAAAAAGGAATAGCTGTGCGGTGGGTAACCTCCGGTGTGGCCTGACCTCTCCTCAGGTACCCCCCCCCCCCCCACTCCTGATCCCGAGGAATCTTGACGAGCGAGGCCATGGGAAAAGTGCTTTAGTGAACATCAAAGTGTGGCCTTTGTGGCTAAGCATTCATTGAATGGCCTGTTTAGGACCCCCAGGGGTCACCCGGGGTCAACTTTCATGTCAGCACAGGCCTGCTTTGGGGTCAAAGGTGATCAACATACCTGTCCAGCACCACTCATACTGCTCTTCCAGGAAATTATCCCCACTTGTCTCAATTAGGGGTTATGGCTTCCGAAAGGCTGGCAAACAGTTTGTTTATGATTATTGTGGTATCTTTTAAGGGGTGGTTGTAATCTGTGTGGAAAAAGGGAATGACGCATTGAGGCTTCCAGTGTTTACAATGCCGTGACCGCTGTCAGATGCAGACCTCTCGCTTGTGGGACTTGAGATCACAGGAAATAAGACCTCTGGGTTTATTCCCCCCCCCCGGATTCCTGCTGGTAATGACACTGTTGACAGAGGGGATTTTGTGGTGTCCTATGAATAGGCGAGGCTGTAATTTGTCATGATCAATTCCACAAAGAGTTAACTTTTATCCGGGTGTAAAGGTGCATTGTTTCAGAATAACCCCCTCTTGACGACTTTGCCGCTCGCAGACAAACATTTTCGGTTGGCTTCAGATTATTGGGGGAAATGTGCACTTGGTAAAATGGGGTCGGATTTTGCCCATAAATTAATAAAAGCGACGGCGATTGGCGTTGAAAAGCAAGTATGCATTTTTTGGGGGTTTGTTTTGAAGTGTTGATTAAGTATTATGTACAGTATGTAGCAATTTAAGAGGTGATATGCCAATATGTCCTTGAAATTAAATTTAAATGAAATAAATTGAGACAGGATTCGGAAGTGTGATCATTTCCGCCAACAACTTCTTGCATTTCAACGGGCAAATTCCCGTCAACTCACGCGACCTGTTTGTCCATCATAACAAACAGAATGTTTTTACAACAATAATCGGGTAAAAGTGACATTGCATTGTAGAAGGTTTGGCAAGATGACAACTTTGCCCGACCAGTAGCCGGTAATTGCACTTTTCAAGAAACACTATCAAGACAAAACTACCTTTGGACAACCCTGGTTTACCGTATTATGTGAATTAAGGCGTAAATGCTGAACATATTTGCAATATATAGTCAATGTGTACATTTTACAGATGAAAGGTTTGGAAGGATAAAATGCGGCTTCATGCCACCGTTGATTGTTTCTGGCTTCCTCTTTCATTTTCTTTGAGCCCAACCGATCGCGTTTCTGTCACCGGTCTTGGCTAAAGCGGCTCCCATGCCCATGCATGTGTGGCATGCAAACGTGTTATTTCAAGTCGCTTCCAGCTCTACGCTGCGCCATCGGATTGTTGTGAAGATGTTTGCTTTTGAACCAAAGTGAAAGTGTCTGAAAGTGAAGCCCCCTGAAAATGGGGAGACACGTGTCTTTCAGAAAGTCTGGCACAAGGACAAGGAATGTGCTGAACCAGAAAGAAGCCTTCATGTGTCACCTTCCCACGGAGGTTAAAGGGGGGAGGGGGAGGAATTGTCCAGTGAGGTCTGTACACATTTATCCTCGTGGGAATTTGAGGGTGGTGACATATTAAATGTCGTCACTGCTGCCGTTCGTTGTTGTGAAAGCATGTTGGCAATAGACTCATGTTAAATTCCCAACCGGGAACACACAAAAGGGTTTTGCTTTTTCCATTTCCCTGTTTGGTAATGGAACGTTTAATCACATACATAGAAGCCACATTTAGAAATGAATGAGAATCCTCTTAAGGTGTTCATTCATGGAACCATTAAAAAAAAAATCCCCATGACTGTACTTCTGCATTTTAGTTCTGCATATGTTTATATTTAAAAGATGGTAGCTCTTCTATTTTGTATTCGGTCAATACAACATCCCCCCCCCCCCCAAACCCCTGACACTGTTTACAGCTGATTTGCATTGGCACCCAGGATAGGGAGTTATTGTTGTTGCCGTGACAGCGGTGTTTTTTTTTTTTTTCCCACCGGCTTCCTCTTCTCCTCCCCTTGAATCAAAACACTTCTGTGTTGCTTCCACTGATGTCATGACCCAGAAATGACTGAATGCGGCTTCCCTGGGAAACCCCATATCAGGAAGTCCAGATTATTTTCCCTTCTACTTGATTGTTATAACAGTGTATCTTTTTAAAAAAAAAAAATGGCTGAGGATTCAGATTAGATTCCCATACGTTGCCAGCTGGGATGGTTGTGAACTTGCTGAACCCCAAAACAAAAGAATCTTGAGTGCATAGCTAATATTTGCAGATTTCTTTGTCCGGAAAGATGCTGCATATGTACTTGCTGAGTCTTACCAACATAATATATATATAGGGGTGGCATGGTGGTCGACTGGTGAGCACCTTCTGCCTCACAATACAGAGTCATAGGTTTGATTCCGGGTCGTGTCCTTCCTGTGTGAAGTTGGCATATCCTCCCCGTGCCTGTCAGGGTTTTCTTAAACTCACTCCAATATTACACCGCGAATGCAACGAACCCAGGGCATGAAGTCCTGTTGGTAAGTTACTCGAAGAGGTCACTTTTCTGGAATTGCAGTTTCAGTTTCCCGATGAGCACATTAACCTTTGAATGGTGAGGACACAATGCAGGATGTCGGCAGGCTCACCCCGCTCGCCCCAACCTCTCCACCCCCCTTGAGGAGAATGCGGAGGAGTCGTCTCGCCATATTGTCCCCTGGGCAGGAATGCTATGCAAAAAAAAAAAAAATCCTCTTCTTTCTGTTCTCATCCGGGTGACATACCGTCGCCGTGTCATCAAAGATGATTTTCCCTCTGTGATTAAAATGAGTAAAAAAATAACACCCACTCTCTGGTGGTATGGTTGTAAATAAACATGAGTGACAATTTAGACATCGTGACGTGGTGGAAGTAGATGGGCAGTTGTGTGGAATTCACAACATCCTGTATTCTTCAAACGTTCTTGGCAAGGGAGTATTTCGATATTCACAAAAGATCAAAATGCGTGTGTCTTTTCGCATAATAATTCAGAAATCGAATGTATTTAAATGACATTGTTTCTTATTCTAATAAATGATTCATTGTTGTATGGAGACCACACAAATGGTCAATATAGTATAATCTATGCCAGGGGTGTCAAACTCATTTCTGTCGCGGGCCAGATTTTAATGACAGTTTCCCTTGGAGGGCTGTTATGACTGAAACCATACAAAAAAGTCAAGAATAGCGTTTTTTTTCACCTATTGTTAAAGTTACTGTAATGAGGAGTTTGGTAACAAGTGCTTCCAGTATCACACTTATTTATTACAAATGAAAATTTTGGTAGAGATTTTAGCAAGCATCATGAAAGTTGATTTGGTTTGGCGGGTCACATAAAATGATATGGCGGACCAGATCTGGCCCCCGGCCCGTAGTTTGACACCAGTGATCTATGCTGTATGATGCGAGTTAGAATATAATACTCGATTCGGGAGGCTAAATAAGCAGCAACTCTGAGCCTGATACATCAAAACGATGCATTGTCACTTTTATACATTGTTTCACAGCTTTTACATTGTAGCTGATGAGATTTGTCGATCCGGATACTGTAATTTATAGCATGCGATAAGGTACTCCTTTCCTCCAGAGGGTACATTCAGACACAGACTACATCAGTTGTCACCTTTAAACTGAACTTGCTTGTTGGATGTGATGGGGAAACTTCCAAGGATCCGAATGGACTTCTGCAAATACGTCACACCCGCCATCATTGTGTCAACCATCCTTTATTTTACAAGGAGGACCGACTTAAAAGTTTTACGTCAAAGCCAGCTGTTTACTTTGCTTCTCTCCCACAGATAACTGCCTGGCAAGCCCTTCGCAGTGTTTCAGAAATGTGGACACTTCAAACAAAGCAGCACAAAAGCATGCCGGAGCAGCCCCCCTCTTGCCACAGAACGGAACAACACACACGGATGTGAAACTTTCCTTTCATGCTCCTCAGTCACTTGTACACAAGGAAGTCTATTATAAACAAGGGCCATTGATGTAAGCAGGGGAGGAGGAAAACGTGGGAGAGGTTCAGCCTGGAGTCCCGGCTTTGTTGACATTCTCCTGGTCTGATGTCATCGGCAGAGCGCGGCGCTTGATGGATCAACAGTGACTGTACATGAGTCTTGTTTACTTACACAAAAGAGCCATGGAAACGCTTCGATAATTCCAGATAGGATCCGGGTAGAAAGGAAATAGAAATTTGAAGGGTGAAAATGGCAACAAAAGGCCTCCGTTATGAATGAAATTTCACCAAGCTAACCACAGGACGAGATTGGGAAAAGTTTTGTGTAGACAGGAAGGGTGTGTCTGCCAGCTACTCGTGTGACATCAATGAATACAACAAGGTTACCAAACACAAAGGAGGACATCCTGCATGTGGGGTTTTGTGTTTTTTGCCATGTGGTTGTTCATTACGCTGTTTTGGTGAAGAAAATTCAAGTGACAGTTCTCTGTCTACCAATCAACAGACTATCGTCACTCTAGCACCACTACTTTTCATACCATACAAAAATGTTTCCTAAAAATGGTACAGTCGGAATAATCATAATCCGTTTGATACGATTAACTATTTTTAATCGGGGTTGAACAGCAGTTTTATCAAAAGCTTTACGTACTCTTCTGGGCTGCATGATGTTTTCATGAATTGAAAAAGGAAATACAATGTACTCTATCATGATGAGCCAAGCAGTGTATTGTTTGATTGAAATGGTGCCTAACGGGGCCATATCATGCTAAATTAACATTTTTGAGCTTTTAGTCGTGTTAAAATGCAAATTCCTCACTAAGAACACTCAAATTTGTATTTTCTTCCATTCACCCATCTCAGAGAATTCGTGCTCATTCCTCCACTCGAAGCAACAGCCCCTCCTAATCCAAGAAAACGACCAAGTCATCATTTTTCTACGTCACAAAGTGAGGAGTCACCCCCATATGGCCCCCCGTTGACGAAACACACGCCCATTTTCTCAGAAGCACCGGAGTTGGGGACAAGAGCACCTAGTCTGCCTCGTGACAGATTAATCTGTCGTTCTGTCTTAGACCAGGCAAGATGTCACACTACAAGCCCATCACCGACCAGACCCTGTCGCATCGTTGCGTGCTTCTGTCAAGATTCAATCCATCGGCACAGGTCTGGACAAGAAGCTGTCAAAGTTATGTCGACAGGTGCATGATGTTCATGTGTGTTGTTTATATGTCCATAAAAGGTACAAAAATTAAAATTAAATCAAATCGTATATGGACCCGTTCCATTTCTGGATGGTGGGGAGAGGTCGTATTGACCAGGGGTCGGCAACCTAAAATGCGAAAGAGCCATATTGGACCAAAAAAACAAAAAACAAATATGTCTGGAGCCGCAAAAAATTAAAAGCCTTATATTAGCCTTATAATGAAGGCAGCACACACCGTATGTATCGATGTTAGCTATACTAGCCGACTATCAAAATGACTGCATTGGCTACAAATACACAATGAGCCTTCATGATTGAATGTTTTGTTTTTTTCCCTGCAGTGCATCCTGCAGAGTAGGGGTGCCCAACCTTTTTTGACCGAAGATCAACTTTTTGATCAAACAACCTGCCGCGATCGACCAGTTACCGCACGTGTGTGCATATGCACGCGCTTGCACACGCATGCCATAGTGAGCAACAGCCACAACGGCCCTTAAGATGAACGAAACGGAAAAATAAAGTAGACACAAGAGTTTGTGAAAATCACTGCCTATCTTCGTCAAGAAAGGGGGAAAAAAGAGATTCCCTCAGTATAACACAGGTAGAGCAACTGAGATAAGACTTTGTGAGACATGCTCAACAAATAGAGGCTATGAGAGCAGAACAACCCTCTCAAAGAGTCACCAGGCCAAGCAAAGCTTGTAACCTGAAACTACAGCGGACGTCAATAACACATATGGTGTGATCTCTATTTTAAAACTCCGAGCGTGGCTTATCGGCCCTCACTGTTTTTGGTGCTGACTTGTATGATGACTGGTATGAATGCGTGCAGTGGACCCTTACAAATGCCTTCCGTGAATGTGCATTATTCCCAGCAGAATATGTGAAGTATCTTTGAATATACTTTTGAAGACGACGTTGGCTTTGCCAATTTGGCTGCATCCCAAAAAAAGACACCTGTGCCGCAGAAATCACACGACACAAAATCAGCTCTTTGCTTAAGGCTGAAGATCCATCAACATGACATTTTACTACATGAGTGATGTAAAAGATAGTACAACCACAACTGCGAGATTCTAGCCACTTTGTACCCCACTATGCTATTTGTCAAGAGGGAGAGACAGTGAGTCCAAGATGGCGCCCTAGCTGGCAGCAGTCGGAAAGTGCTCTTCAAGAGCTATGCTTTATTTATTTATTTTTTGTTTGTTGTTTTTTTTTGTTTTTTTTTTGGGGGGTTTTTTTTTGTTTTTGTTTTTGTCTTTAGCTCATATTTTTCACAGCCCTGTTTTGTTTGGCAGAGATGTCGGCGCTGTTGGACAATCTGCGCTGTAGCGGTTGGATGGACGTCTTTGTAGAGCCGAGGATGAGGAGAAAGGAGCGTCGGCGCAGAGTGCAGATGCATGTTTTGCTGCTTGGAATTGAAACCGATTTACATGGGACCGCAGAAGTGAAGCAATCTCTTTTTGCGTCAATGGACGCTGCCACTTCTTGTTTACTTCCCAATTTTGAGCATGTCATCTCTGATCCACTGGTGAAAGGACACTTTGATTATCTCCTCTTTCATCTAGAACTGCTTCAAATGACAAAGCGTATGCAGGAAAAGTGGTTACGATTGCATGACTGTCCGTGTTTTATGTCATATATTGTGTTCTATTATTTGGTTATTTTATGTTGGCTGTTTTGTAAAGCGCTTTGTTGCAGCTGCAGCTGTTGTGAAAGCGCGATATAAATAAAGATGCATTGTATTGTATGCACTGTCATGTCAGTTTTATAATCTAACCAACAATCCTGTGTTGGCAGGTGTGGATTGGTGTACTGACTTGACCTGGAAGTTCCCTTCTGGTTTTTCCTGCTTTTATTTGTACAATCAGACCCTGCAGCAAACTATGCAAAGTGGAAACCAAATGCACGCACATTTCTTCTGTTGGCACAAGTTTGTGTTGCAACATTACGTCCTTTTGGGGGATTTTTAAAATGAAAACAATAGAATAAAGTGTCACCGCCAATTAGCACCATCAAGATAAAAAAACAAACAAACAAACAGAACCAAAAAAAAAAAAATGAAGGTTTATATTGTTTGCAGCATCGGTTATCTTTTCATTTGTATGCTGATTCCAATTTGGAAGCAATTTTTTTATTTGGAAAATCTACTCACTGACTTCCAGTTATGTTGACATTTATACAGCATAACATATGCATTAGTCAGCCAACACAGGGGATAATAAAACCGAACCTAATCTGTAAAAGTATATCTGCATCCGGTACAGATTACGGCAGATAAAACCAGTCTGCCCTTTGTAACGCAACTCACAGTACGGGCTGATGAAATGATAGCGCCACTTTCGCTTTCCCCAAATGTGACATTTGGATAGCTCCAAGTGGGAGTCCCTCGGATTGCATAAGACACAGTGAAACTTTATATACACGCAGGCCACTGTGGATAAATTAATGCCACAAGGGGAAACTTTATCTACGGCGGCATAAATGAAGTCTGGGTGATTTATTGTTGCTGGATTAAAAGGGGTGAATTCCCAAACACATCATATTCACTGTATTTCATTTCTGTAATTTACTTCCTACTAGGCAATAAACTCATGACATGAAACACTTACAGATACATTCTGTTCTATTAAAAAAAAACAAAAAACAACCCTATGCACATTGTGCACTTCAGAAATGTGCCAGTCTGCTTGACCTCACAAAAGGTCATTGATTTTGCATATGTAGTTCGCTTTATTTGATAGATTTGTAAATAATGTCCCATCTCGTTTTGTTTGAATTCACAAAAAAAAAAAAAAAATCCCCTAGACACCAAAATACATAACAGCAAATAATGTGACGTGGCTTTTTTTCTATTCATCTCGAATGTGCACAGACACGAGGTTTGCCGTACAGACTAGTGAGTCATGAATGAATAAGGCAGTAAAAATAAACACCGCATGGAACAAAAATGATGTCTGTCGATAACTTTGATCATCACTGTATACGGACAGGCGGGCCGGTAGTCCAGTGGTTAGCACGTCGACTTCACAGTGCAGAGCTACCGGGTTCAATTCCAGCTCCCTGTGTGGAGTTTGCATGTTCTCCCCGGGCCTGCGTGGGTTTTCTCCGGGTGCTCCGGTTTCCTCCCACATTCCAAAAACATGCATGGCAAGCTGATTGAACACTCTAAAGTGTGAGTGTGGGTGTGGATGGTTGTTCGTCTCTGTGTGCCCTGCGATTGGCTGGCAACCGGTTCAGGGTGTCCCCTGCCTACTGCCCGAAGACAGCTGCGATAGGCTCCAGCACTCCTGTGACCCTTGTGAGTATAAAATGGAGAAAATGGCTCTTTGTTGTCACATTGATAATGTGTTGGGGTTTTTTTCCTCCCTCTCAGTCACCGTACTGAAGGAATTGGAGGCAAGTAATAGCTTCACATTTAGCACGCTGGAACTGCTCATGGCAATGGACCCGCCTCATTAAATGGATAAAATGGCATGCAATGCAACCTCGCCAAAATTAGCGCCAATGTAACACAGTAGCTTGAATAGTTAACCTTGTTGGAATCAAATCAGCAATGAAAGGTTACTCTTCTCATGCTTACGTACTTGCCAAAATAAAACTTTCAAGATGGAAATGACCAGTTCGCTTTGGGAACTCCATTGGAATTCTTGATAAGAATGATGCATGTCTCATGGCTCACTGACTCAGGTTGTGTGGCTTTCAGTGGACATAAGCTGCTGTTTGCGTGAGGTGACCGTCAGTGTCAGCAGGTTAAACAGATGATGTTTCATGAATGATTCATCGTGATCTCAAACATAATCTGCTCACACATGGCGATGGCTGTCACTGGCGGACCGTGGAAACAGCTCGATGTTAAAATATTGATTGTCACAGGTGGAGGGCAGAGGAAGAATTTGGGTCGACAGCAGATTTGATAACATGTCAAGTGTGAACTGAGGTTGATATACTCTGCAGTACTTTTAACTCTATCGGCATGATCATGCTCACATTCAACTTTTATACAGTAGACCCATAAAAGTTGAACGCCCCTATTGTACAATTCCAAATGTGAAAAACATGGACGCGAAACATTGAACTTCCGCCGTGCGTGACGTGACGTGAAACATCAGTTCGGTGAGCGTTAGCGATGAAATCATTTCATCGGATGAAAATGTGACAGGAGGTGAGCATTGCAAGTTTTATTTCTCCTTATTCCCACATGGATCTGATGTTCCTGTGGGGAAACGTGGACTTTACACATGTCGCCGTCTATACCGCACTGTGTGGACGTGCTCTTAGTGACCTTGCCCTTCACCTCGTTGGTTTGTTTTAAGCTGTCACCCTGAGACAGAAGGTGCCGGCAATGACCTCCGAACTCTGCCCCCTGTCACAGAGAGTAAGCGAAGAGAACAACTCCCATTCCTGGATCAATAGGATGTCCCCAAAAGTAAATGAGACCAGAGATGGTTTCTTCGTGAAAATGAAGCATTTCTCAGGGGAAATTTACACTAGATGCACCCCATGGGTCAGAACGCAAAATAGGTTTTGGGCCTATTAGTGGTGGATCCCCTCATGGTAATGTGTTAATGAGCGTGGGTCCCAGATAACAATATCTGGTTAAGAAGTGGTTTGTCGATTTTTCTAGAACAGGACCCACATTTTTCTGACTGGCAGCCTCCAGTCTTGAGTTACTTGTTATCAAAGTTAAAGGAGAGTTTTATTGTGCCTCACTTTACGTTTTATTTCTCTTAAAATTCCTCACACAGGTGATATGCAATGGATGACAAATTAAGAATTTTGAAAAGTTGCACTGCAATGCATCTCCACACGATGCCTTTGTAATTAAAAATTATATTCCTTTAATGATCCCCCTCCGAGAATAATTCTGGAAAGTCATCATTAAGAAAGACTTCATGCATTTTTTTTCTTCAAAGTCAAAACAGTTCCCGAATGTCTTAATAACATATCTGTTTTATCAGATCAAGTATGCTAGTGCACATTGTCAGAAGTGGGCATTCCATCGGTGTTGATGGAATGTTCGTCAGTCTTTCACTGACGGGCGCTCGTTTTGCTGATAAATGATGGGATACTTAAAAAAAAAAATACAGACTCAGCACTGACGGTTTCGTCCATCAGTGCAATGGTTACTAACCAGGTCGAGTACCATCATTGACGGACCTCTCAGTCCGTCAATGATGGCCAATGACGCCCCGCCTGTCTCATGTGTTTGTTCTCGGGGTTGAATACATTGGGGATTGGGGTACCTTACAATGATGACCAGTAATCAGTCAAGTGTGTACATTTCAACTTGCATTATTTATTAATTTTGTCCAAGTGGCTTTCGCTCTGTCCTTTAATGTTTGTGTGTTTGAATCCTTGGAAGAAAAAAATGGTTTCTAATATGGATCCATCTGAAACTACTCTAAGGTATAGAGTTATTGCAGTCATTGTTAAGTTTTATACAGCTTTCTCTTAACTTGAACCACCAGGCTCATAGTTCTCTCATTAGCACCCACACACCCTGCACCCCGGGTCCATGACACTGGAGGACATCGTGCATGATAGCACATGAATGGACCACCCAGCATGGAGCTAGAACAGTCTCTTTGTGGCCAACCTCCTATAGTGGAAGAGTGGTCATAGGGCACGCGCACACACACACACACACACACACACACACACACACACACACACACACACACACACACACACACACACGCACGCACACACGATTCACCGCACACCCCCACACCCACACACACACACACACACACACACACACACACACACACAAAATGAAATGTACACACACATTGCAGCTACAGATAAACTGATTCAAGTACCTCTCATCTTGTGCATATGCAGTAGTTCTGCATGGCCCACCAGGCCTGGAATGTGATCCATTGTCACAGCCATCACGATGCAACAATGGCGCATTAGAGACAGTTCGCACCACAATGACTTCATGCTGATCTGTGCACAAGCGTCCATGCCACTGGCTGGCCATTTACTGTAGCTACTTGGGAATGGAGTCCCTTTTGTGTCTCGTCAATGAGCGATGATTTCCAAACAATTACTTGTATGGAAATGTCATCATGCGGCGCCACCAAAGCGGAGTTGGAGATGTGGCGACTCGGTAGCCAATTGGAAATCTGAGCAGCATAGTACAGCAGTAGGCAATGCATTATCCACAAAATAAGAAAAAAAAAGTTCATTTCATCATGCGTGCATGAGGAAACTAACAAAAAAGGTTCTGATAAATGTACAAGTACTGATTCAACTCCTGTCCTAAAAGTACAGATTCTGACATGAGCTGACTTTCACGCTCGTTTTAAATTATTTTAGTTATAATTATAATCAATTAAATATTAACCAATAGAAGCATTCCTGTATGTTAAATTTTGTTTATTTTTTTGAGAATATATCAAATAATACATTTTCAGGAGCAGAATTAATCCAAATAGTTGAGTAAATACATTATGATGAATTATTTCTCTTTTAAGAAAAGAACGACTCAATTACTCGAATACATGTTACGGCGGGTGACCCGGTGTTCCAGTGGTTAGCGCGTCGACCTCACAGTGCAGAGGCCGTGGGTTCAATTCTAGCTGCGGCCTCCCCGTGTGGGATTTGCATGTTCTCCCCGGGCCTGGATGGGTTTTCTCCAGGTATTCCAGTTTCCAAAAAAACATGCATGGCAGGCTGATTGAACACTCCAAATTGTCCCTAGGTGTGAGTGTGAGTGTGGTTGTTCGTCTCTGTGTGCCCTGCGATTGGCTGGCAACCGGTTCAGGGTGTCCCCCGCCTACTGCCCGAAGACAGCTGGGATAGGCTCCAGCACCCCCCGCGACCCTTGTGAGGATAAAGCAGATCAGAAAATGGATGGATGGATGGACATGTTACTGCTTCATTAATTAAATCAATGCCCGGTGGGCCAGATATAAAGTTTTGTGCCCCATACAATCCATGGCCACCCGTGTTTGAATATTTTTTGATCAACATTGAGTTTTGTTTTTTCCAGGCACTGCTGAGGCGCACCCTCTACTTTTTCACTGGCTTTTGGTATGCCCCTTTGCTTCTTTTGTCACTTACATTTTCACACCCCTTTTTTTTTTATTGCACTGGATGATACCAATCGGACCATATGTTGCTTATCACTAGCATAAATTTTATGTAGCAACCCATTAAAGTGATGTGCATTTGATTTTCGAGCGTGGTCGACCTCTTTGTTAGCAGTGCCCCTTGAAACTGTGCCCCTCACCCCTGACTCCACAAGTTGTTCCGCCAGCTCTGAAGATATGTTGACACTGGGGATTAAAATGGAAAAGCTGCCACAGTAAACAGTGACATCGCTTATTATTGGGTCACTGGCTGTCCGGAGGGCCCGGGAGGAGGAAGTGAATCTTACATTTGCAGGAAGGGAACCGGAAAGCAGTTGTCAATGGGGATTTCTTTCAACCCAGTTTCCACTTCTTCAACAATGGCGAGAGTGAGCTGCAGTTTTACAGGGAAGTTGGTATCATATCATTGGGTGTGACAGTGATGCAAATGCTCATGTCAGGTTTCACATAGCGCCACTGATACACAAGCGGCTAAGATGCGATGCCATGCACATGAGTTTATTTTCTATTTGTTGTTCATTTTTTTTCTCCACATTTCTTTTGCTTACCAGTCAATTAATAAAAAAATAACATTACAGAAAGAAAAGTAAAGCTTACTTTGGGTGTGGGTCTAGATACAATATGTATGAGGTACAGGATGTCAAGAAAGTCTCAGGATTGGCGGCACAAAAGATGTTCCAATTTCAGACAACAAACTACAAATTGTTCCCTCTGAAGGGATCCTTTTGACTCTTAAAACACTTCTTACACACCTCTCACATCCTTACAGGGGTCACAGGTGACCTGGAGCAAATCTCAGCTGAGTACCAACTGGACTGGTCACCAGTCAATAATGTCAAGGCACACATAGACAAAAATGTGAGCCACAAATTTGTGTGTGTGTGTGTGTGTGTGTGTGTGTGTGTGTGTGTGTGTGTGTGTGTGTGTGTGTGTGTGTGTGTGCAAGTGTGTGTGCGTCGAGTGGGATAGGGGAACAGGGTGGACAGATACAGAGAAAAAAAAGAGTCGCTGCTTATTTTAAAGAGGAATGATAGTGGCCCTTTAAAGGGCCCTGGTTGTATTCAGTTTTGTTTCTATATTTTAATGTGAAACGCCCACATCCACTTTATACAACCCTGGAGTGTCCACTTAAAGCTGATGAAGTGAAAAAGATGTGACTCATTTACACGCCACCAGAGTGAACACGGCAACAGCTACACACTTACCTCTCTTTGTTGACAAGTCACGGTGCGCCGTTCACATTACAGAAAAGAGTTGCCTCACAAAGAGTGTGAGACGATTGGATAACTTACCTTACCTGAATATGCGGCTAGCTTTTGAAATGCACACATAAAAACACGCAAGGTGATCGCGAAGGCCGTCTAGGTCACATACATGGCCGACTCCATCATCCGCAAGGGCCGATCTTGCAGTTTACCTGTATAAACGCACTTTACACGTGCCGACCTCATGCACGCACCACAACAAGTCAATTTTTCCTACAGCGACGTCAAGCATGCATGCGGTTCCATCGCTTTGGTTTTAATGGGAATGGGGGAAACCGCTTCGATTGGCCGGGAGTGGGCTGTGTTCCATCCCCCAATGGCACACAATGACGCAAACGCTCCCTTTCACCTATGCGATTCTAGGAAAATACCAGACAAGAAAATGGCAACCGTGCACACAGTTAAATTTCACTGTACGCGAGACTTGCACCGGGCACAAAAAATAGGACCGTCACAGTCATTTTCTTCGAAGAGTTTGTCATTTTCCAGAAAGCTTCTGTTGGCACACGCAGTCATCTTGAACGGCACAATTCTATCCTCAGAGGAGACTGTTCAATCATAAAGTCAGCAGGGACTGCAGCGACCTCATTCTTGTAGTGTCAGGCCCGTTATCGTAACTATTGATATGGGGCTGGGTGGATTTGGAACGGGGCCGTTCGTGCGTAAACATGTGTTCAGCCATGATAAAGGTACGACGACATGCTGCCGCTGCACACGTCACAAGAATGAACCGGGGCTCGACAGATGATAGTAGCATCATTTTAAAGAACGCAACACCTTCAAGAACTTACTACAGCTTCTCTTTGTACTGCAAAAAAACGAGCAGTGTATATTGTCGGATAGCTGCACCACAGAAATGCACTTTTTCTACCTTCTGAAATCGTTTTATCTTGGATAATAGCTCGCTGTGCTAGTCTCGCAAAATGCCAAACCAAAGGAAACTCCACCTATGCCTACAGTTAGCTTGCGCTTTGTGCTGGGCTCGAGCTGGCCACGAAAATAGGGCCGGTCGGATTTTCCCTGTGTCTATGAAAATGGATTTAAGATTTATCAGTTTGCGTTAAGTCAAGTGGACCACGGTGATCATTGTGGGAATCCTGAAAGTGCGATATGGTTAATGCCATCAACATGTCGATTCTTTTGACGTGATGGCGGTGATCCAAAGGGAACTTGAAAAGAGTCCAAGGAACTGTTTGTGTCTCCACCACATTTCTGCAGGTTCCCACACAAGGGTCACGGGGGGAAATCTCGAAACAGTGACGTCGTAAAAAGCATAAGAATGCTCAAACATCTCTAATCTTAAGGAACACACCTGCAAAAACAAATACTGTAGCTGCAGTTTAGCAAAACGAATTGATTCACGTGTTGGGTAAAATAGGACACCCCATTGTTCAAGAGTCGATGTTTTAATATCCAAATCAACAACAATACATTATTTTTTCTCTGAAATATTGATGAAGAATAGATCATCCATTCATTAATGTCAAACAGGGATAGTGATTCATTTTGAAAAGATCTAGAAAGTTCTAAATTTGATATCGATGATATTATAAGATTATTCTTGGCCTGGGTCAAAATTGATTGTCCGATACTGTGGAACGTAAATCGTCTATAAGTATTTGATACAGTACACATTTTTGGGGTCGTGTTTTGACATGCTGTGGATCGGTTGCATTGTATTGACGAAGCAGAGCAGATTGCAATTTGTCATCTTGTGAGATCGTATTATATACATTGTATTTTATTGAAAGAAATAAAGCAAACATTGACATTGATTTTAAAATTGGGTCCAACGAAAAGACAACCTAAAGCAGCTGTCCCCATCTTTTAGCCTATTTCCAGTTCATGTCTTTAGTCCAAATAATCAAAATAATCACAATTAAAAAACATATCAAGGAAAACGACAACATTTACTTTCCAGACACCATGTTCTACCTCAAACTTGCCGGAAGGCAACTCTTGACCAGTGAGATTGTGGTGTGCAATTGATCTCCAATAGGAACCGATCCATAATTGGTGTTACATGTTGGTCATAATTAGCATGACTCTGCAAAGTGGAATCGGCATAGCAACTAATCATTCACAGGTGTTGCGTGGTTTGATTGACACGGAGACTTAACCAATCCTGAAAGAGAGGAAAAGAGAGCAACTTGGATCACAATTTGACCACAGTCATCAAATTTATTTGGACAAGATGTGGGAGAAGACAAACTACTGACAGCTCTCTCTGAGCGTGCTTGGTCGGATCACCGCCTCCGCAGTCATGTGGCCACCCCACCCCCCCGCTACTTCTCTGGAAGTCCTGTGGTCTTATCTCACCCAGGCACTTCCAGAGAAACAAAACTTGTTGACCAGAGATCAGATGTCTGTGTCGCACGTGCGTGTGTTTGCTGACGTATCTGCACGTGAGCATTCTCCACTAATGTACGCGTTTCTGTGATTGGGCGAGGGCGGGGGGGTGTGTGTGATTGAGGGCGGTCACACAGGCCATTGATATGAGTGTTCTTGGCTATTTGTTTTTTTTTTTTTTGGTTTTTTTTTGTATGTAGCTCGACTTTGGTGTCACGCAGCCACAGCTGCCTCGAAAGTGGTCCCGTGGCACCTCAGCGTTCGTGCCACAGGCTCTTGTGCTGATATGAAAGCGGCGGGTTTGCATGTATAATGCAACAGGAAGGTGCAACTGAAAACTAGCAGAGCTAAACTGCAAAGAAAAATTTACCGCATGACTGATGATTC
Source organism: Hippocampus comes (assembly GCF_001891065.2). NCBI lineage: Eukaryota > Metazoa > Chordata > Actinopteri > Syngnathiformes > Syngnathidae > Hippocampus > Hippocampus comes. The sequence continues at coordinate 292,969 of NW_017805010.1, forward strand.
AAATCCCCACTCAGTAAACAAACAGGAACTGCACATGTGGTTTGTCAACACACATAATGAGAGCATATAATTTCTTTCAACATCTACAACATCCCGGCCTGTCAGGTAAAAACAGAATATATCCAGTATGTTCAACCTCGAGAGTGTTAAAAATGACATGGGAAAGCCCTAATGAAGTGCAGAGGGGACACTGAGGAGGTTTCAGTCAGCATTTCAAATTGAACTACTCCCAACCTTTAAGCTTTTTAAACCATGATGTCAGTGCATTCCTCAGGCTTCGGAGACATTCTCCAGGCAGCACCAGTGAACCTAAAAGGACTTTTTTTCCCCCGCTTTTACAGCCTTTGAGTGAAAACTCAAACCCTGAAAGCAAGTTCAGATGGTTTTTTTTTTAGCATTATACAAAAACTCTCTTTATTATATGTCCATGCACAAATGAATTAGATTGTGTTTATAACCTTTCTAGAGTGGCTTACACAAATGGCAAATTCTCAGATGTGTCTGAAAGAATGCCCTGTTCAATTATCATGCGGTGTGCTGTGTGAAGAAGTATTATTCCTTTCTGATATGCTCTGAAAACAATCACGGGCGACAATCTCAAATGTTCATCCATCCATCCATCCATTTTCTGATCCGCTTTATCCTCACGAGGGTTGCAGGCATGCTGAAGCCTATCCCAGCTGTCTTCGCGCAGTAGGCGGGGGACACCCTGAACCGGTTGCCAGCCAATCGCAGGGCACACAGAGACGAACAACCATCTGCGCTCAATTTTGAATATTCAATCAGCCTGCGATGCATGTTTTTGGAATGTGGGAGAAAACCAGAGTACCCGGAGAATACCCACGCAGGCACGGGGAGAACATGCAAACTCCACACAGGAAGGCCGGAGCCGGGATCGAACCCACGACCTCTGCACAGTGAGGTCGACACCCTAACCACTCGCCCACCAGGCCACCCATATCAAATGTTAAACCAGTTAAATATTTACGATCACAAATCCTGAACTGTTTTTATTTTTTAAGTGAAATGGAACAATAGCCAATTGGCAAGTGACCTTAAGCTTCTGGTGTCCACAAAGAAATGAGCGACTAATTGTGTTGTGCGCTTGCATAACATCTACCAAATAATTTACCACAATAAATATGACTCAGAGAACCAGCCACATCAATGTACTTTGGTCACCACATAAGCTAACCGTTGCCCTAGCATCATCAATAAATACGCCCAGCTAACCGACGTACCTACAGGACGGCCATGTTGGGTGGGTTTCCTTTCCCATTAAAGGCATGTATGGACATTGAAAATAAATTGGAACTTGCTTATTTATCAACCGTTCTTCTGGAGGTTTACTTTTTTGTGAAAGCCAAAGTGCTATCAATACACAACATATAAAAAATAATAACTGCGAAAGGTTCATGCTAGTTCTCTTGTAATTTAATGGCGTATGCAACTTAATGCGGCATAATGTCACAGCATCCGTGATTTTTTTGGATCCACACAAATGAAATGTGATAACTTTGCCCCTACGAGCTCAGCATCACGAAGGGGGCGTGCCATATCTATCTATTCATATCTATGACTACTACTACTACTACTATGACTACTTCCGACTACTACTATTTCTTTTTTATTATTTCTCACTACAGATTACATGTAGCACCATAGTGCCTCTTACAGGTCAGGACCTGTATTACAGTAAGTACTGTTTTTTTTTTTTTTTTTTTTTTTGTTTTTTTCAGTAAAAATATAATGTGTGTGTCGTCTATTGTGTTCGTCATCAAGAGCAAGCTGTAAGGTTCTAAACTGAACCAAATAATGCTTTGGAGTCCAGAAATGCAGGCTCAGACAAAGCGTGATCACAAAAATATTTATTGCAAAAAAGTACAAATTGGAATCGCTGGTCACAAGGAGCCAGGAAAACGTAACGCATAAAACAAAAAGCGCTTGCAAAGGCAAAGTACAAGAGAGCACCGAGAATACACAAATGAAATATCACAAGTCTAACAACATGAAACCAGAGATCAAGATCGATAAGAAGTAATACTTCAGTTAAAAAGTTCTATGACAAAACAAGAGCTATGAAACATATCGAGAGGTCTTGAATACAACACTTGAAGCAAAACAGTGAGCAAGGTCAATAAATCAACAAGAAACCAGGAAGCTTTGCAGTCCTTAAATACATGACAGGCTTGATTGGTAAACGCGGAACAGGCGCGCCTGCTGGAGGGAAACGCCCTTCACTCCAGAACGGGAAAAAAATGGGGAGAAAAAAAAATTCCCACCCAAAATTCTATGCACACCATTACATAATGACAACCAGAAAAAAAAGATTTGTATTTCTTTATTTTTGGAAATGTATAAGAAATAAAACTGAATGCAACTAAGAAATTGCATCAACATAAATTTTCACAGGCTTTGCCACCGAGCTGAAAATTGAGCTCAGGTGCATCATTTTACCACTGATCATCCTTGAGAGGTCTCCACAACTTCACTGGTGGTAATCACAGTTGATTGGACATGATTTGGAAAGGAACACCCCTCCTCTGTATAAAGTGCCACAGGTGACACTAGTGCATGTCAGATCCCAAACCAGGCATGAAAAACAAAGGAATTATCTATAAACATCTGAGACAGGATTTCCTCAAGGCACAAATCTGGGAAAGGGTTCAGAAAAAATCAAGTTCACACTACGAAGTAGGATTTGAGTTCATTCACTTCTGGGTGTCATCAGTGCATGATGACATAAATGATAATAATAATAATATTGCCTCCACCCATATCGGATTGCAGAAAACTGATGAGTGAGAGCAACAAGGAAGCGACGATGGCATCTACTGGAAACGTGAGTCTAAACGAGTTCAGTTCACCGGGCGAGGAAAAGAAAAATTGTCCTGCAAACAGACTAGAAATGATATAAAACTCAGAACTGATTTCATGGGTGCGTGTGAGGCTTTGTCAAGCGCTTTATGGAAATGTGTTTCATATGAGTGATTCAGTTCATACATTCATAAAACATCCCCGGTTTTGCAAGTTGGATTGAGTCATTGTTTTTAAAAACAAGCTTTTTCCTTTGTATTATCCCCGCTTGGGCTTGGTTATTGTCAGAAGTTTTTTTTTTTTTTTTTTTTTCACCCAAAGCATGTTGCTGCAAGTCACATTCTTTTCAGAAATACATTGAGTCTCAAAGCAGTGGGTCTGTTTCAAGGCTGGGTCTGCTTCAAGCTTCGCCCTCACTTTGGCCCCACTCAGTCCAGACAAAACTGATAAACAAACAAGGATGCGTTGAGATTCGTCTTCTTCCCCTTCCATCGACGCAATGACCCCTGTTTTGGCTGTACAAGCACAGCTGTTATTCTCTGTCTGAGACGCAAAAACACAACTTGTCGACCTCTGGCCGCTGATTCGCCTCGTCCTTCCTGCGACATCTTCAAGTTGATGAGCAGCTGTGTCGCAGATTTGGATCCAGATTTACCAAAACGCCCCTTGAATCACAGTTGGAGTCGTTCCGAGGCTGTGTTGTTGTGATACTATGGAAAGCTCATTACTCACTTGTGCCGTCAGAGAGGATAAGAGGTGGTTTTAAGTTGCCGTACTTGGCTGGATGAGGAGCAACTCGCTGTGTTCATATGGCATCACGGCTTTCAAGTCAGCCGCTAAAAAGCTGTTTCTGATAAAGGGGTCTGAATTTTCCATCAAAGGCTTTCTGCTGTTTGTTACCAAAGTCAGAACGATTCTTGATCTTAGGAACCGAAATCATTCAGCTCTCGCTTTCACTCTGACTGGGTTCCCCCTGAGAGATAAGAGACTTATCTTGAAAGTGTGCCCCCTTTAACTCTTGGTGGTCACTGCAGTAGATGAAAAACTGTTCAAAAACTGCTTTCTCCAATAAGAATGAATCTTAAACAATCTGAATGTAGGTTATAATTTGCGCATGGTTTAAAAAACAAACACATTGTATTAGTTATCTTGCAGAAAATGCACCTTAGTTACATTGTTAGGACAAAGGACAACACGCACCTGTGCTGCAGGGTTCCCCCCCACCAAAAAAAAAAAAAAACCTTAGATGTGACATATTATTGAAAAATATGGCGCTTGAACTCCAAGGGCTCTATTTTCATGCCCACCCCAAGTTTCACGCAATGTGCAGTCAAACTGTGCACCTGGGTGGAGTTTTCTTTCTTTTGGTATTGTCGTAGACGGGGTCGTTTGCACCACTCTGTGCTGGGAAGGAATGCAGCTTGTTTGCCGTCCAATGGAAGTTTCTCCCCTCATTCTTTTTGAAGTCAGCGCAGAGAGAGGCACGCGGTCGACATGGCAGAAGTACTTGAGGGAGTCCAATTGAGGAAAGTACATTCAAAAGGAAATGCAAGAAGATATCCAAGAAGATATGCCGATAACAAAGTCACCAAAATCTCGTTACACCAGCTGCGCCACAACTTAGACCTGCTTTTAGCCTGTCTAAATTCTAGATTCTCACCATTGTGGTTATCACAACAGACAGAAGCCGTTTTTTTTTTTTTTAAATTACGTAGTAACCTCACTTGTTGAACAATAATTCAGGCCGTTACTGTATTTGCAAGTGTGTGTTGCCAAAGCTCGATAAACATGCTGGAGTCTGAATAGTGCAGCAAGCAATTTTCCACAGCTGCATCCCGGAGTTGAGTTACATAAGAAACACATCAGGCTAGTTGTCATTCTTGGCGGGCTATTAGCTTCAGCTTCAGAGGCTGACTAGCCTTATTGACTCGGATGCAGACATCACTGCCTTAATACTCAATAAATCAGAAAGTCAAAAGCATGAATTGTCATGTGTTACAGTGTACAATAAAGGCTAATTTAGAAACAAAAGGATCTTATTGAAAAGATGAATACCGACTAAAAGTGGCTGACAAGGATGTGGCTCAACTTCCCGTAGAGGCATCATATTTTGACTTCTTTTGAAAGAAAACATGTTGAGACAGACTTAGCAGCACCTCTGCTGGTTGCATCTGTTCACAATCAATTCCATACAATTGATCTCATTTTTAATAGTACATTAAATATTTAATACTAGTAAGCACCACTTTGAAGTTGTTCGCCCCCACCCCCCCCAAAAAAAATAAATTGGGAACTATTGCATTTGCACTAACACAGCATAAGAGGTGGCCTGATTGGCCCACAAATATTGTAAATGCTGGAGCAGTCTGTCAATTGCCATCCACGTAAATTCAAAGCTGTAATTCTAAGGCCAAATTACGCCACACTGTTGCTTGAACAGCACCATTGTTGTCATATTTGTTGTTGTGGTGATTTCCGCTGCCATTACCTCAGCTGAACCTTTTGAGGCTTTCTGTGGTCTACTTTCTTGGCTGCCGAAAGTTGCCGAGGGTTTTTAACACCCTCGTGTGTGTGTGTGTGTGTGTGTGTGTGTGTGTGTGTGTGTGTGTGTGTGTGCGTGTGTATATGTGTATGTGTGCGTGTGCGTGTGCGTGTGTATGCTGAAGCGCTGTTTGACTCCCGCTGATTTGCGCTGTCCCCAAATTACTCCATTTTCCTTCAAACCATCTGCTAGAGTGTCGAGCAGCCACTGCATTCTCTTCCTCTCTTCTTTAGCCACCGCCATCTGCTTTCCTCCGATATTTGGAGCGAATATCAATCTTTTTTTTTTTTTTGGTCATGTTTACCACAGTGCGCCCATGCATCTCTCGCCCAACCACAGATTTGAACATCCCCAGATCCAAAAGCACGTTTGATTGACAACTTCATTGAGTGAGAAAATAATATATAAGAAGGGTGCGAAAGTAGGTACGCAGCTATAAAAAATAAAAATAAAAAAGACAACACGTACATTACTTGTGTTCATTATAGGAAATAATAAAAATACAGTCATCATATAATGTCACAAATTTCACCGATGTGATACTACTGCCTACCGACTTTTGCACCTCCTGCATTAAAGACGGCTGACTCTGCATTCGCAAGCTTTTCTCACATTGGTGGATGAGTGGAACACGCGCCAAAGAGGGAACAATAGACTTCCTGTGCTAATCCACATGAAGGCACAGAGTGTGATAAACACATGAAAATATCACATGTTAAAAGTATCAGTTGTATTGATTCGCCACATTCCAATGATGAATCTGTATTAAATTTGACTTTTTGAATGATATATGAATCTTTGTATTGTTGTACATGTCTTCCTAACCGGGCCTGGCTTTGGTAGACATACGTCCGTACACTCGGCGTAAAAATGAGTTCAACATCATTTCGGTGCCAGAGCAAGACTAGTTTAGCGTGTCTGGGAATTTGATAGACACGCTTTGCCTCACTAGGTGTTAAGACTGCCCCCAAGCAAAATTTGCTGACAAAAAGCCGACTACATATTTATTTATTTATTTTTACGTCTGAAAAGGAGGTTGATTGTGTGGCCCGCTTCGTGAAACGCAATCGTGGCAAATTTGATCGAAGCGCAGGCAGACAGATCTCGGCGCTTCGCAGATGTGTGCGGTGGAAGTCATCTAGTTCATTCATAAATCTAGCAACAACAACAACAGAGGACAATCCCTCTGAACCACTGTAGAAATCAGTACATTGAACAAATTATCGTCATTATCATCTTAATAGCACCGTTCCGACCGCACAGCACAACCGTTCGGGCCTGGGGGCAGTCACACACGAACACATGATCGGGGATGCACAGTGGTTTCCAATTGCCCACGTCACATGCGTGGCCAACTACGCAAGGGGAAATCTTGCAGTTTAGCTGCCAATGTCATGCACGGACCCCAGCGAGTCTATTTCTCTTTCCACAACGTCAAGCACATTGTGCTGCGCCCTGATTTTAATGCAAATGAGAGATGCAACGATTGGCTGGGGAAAACTATGTTCCATCCTACAACGGTGCACCATGGCAAAACCGACCCAATCATACCTGTCCAAAATCTAGCAAAAAAACAAAAAACTACATCCATGCATACAGTTACACTGTTTTTTGTGCTTTACTTGTGCTGGGAATGATCCATTTAGATGAAGTTGCTATTATGTTATATCTGATTGCTGTACTAATTGCCACTTGGTTCATTGACTGGTGATTCAGAGTCACAAGAAAAAAATCCACTGAATTTGCCACGAAACTATGATTTATTATACCGTACATAATCTCACGAGCATTGTGGAAACATAATTTAATTTGCCACCTACTCTTAAAAGGTGACAAAAAATAAATAGTAGTCAATTACAATCACATCATCAAATATAATAGATGTTTACCTAGTACCCTGCCTCCACATGATATGAATTCATACCTAAATGCTGCAGTGGGACATCGTTAAATGTCCGGATTACAGTATTTGCAATTCTACGATTTTTGCATTCACTTTTGTTTGAGTTATGCAAGAACCTCAACGATGAAACCACAATTCTTACATATGTGGGAGGGCGTATGATTAACCGATAAATTTCCCAAGGCTTTGTATCAGCCATTACATTTGGAGTATTTGCATAAAGATGCTGTTGGAAAACGCGGTACAGTAATTCACCCCTCTAAAAAGACAGAATTTACTCTGAATGAATACAGTATGTTGGAATGAGTATTTACAATCCTGCAGCTGTAACAAAGCGCTTTACAGAACATCTCAGTCGATGATCTTTGTTGGTCTTCGATGACTGGATCTTGGATGGTACCATTTGCTGTGGATTTGGTATTACTCGGCCTTGGTTGTTCTCCACCGAGAGCTATTCTAGTTTACAGACGCAAGGCGAACGTGAAGATGCTTGTGCGAGCATCACCGTGAGACCACACAGGAACCCATGCATGCATACACGCATCCACACAGCGAGGCCGACTGCATGCACCTGCACTGTAAACAAACGCAGCAGACCACAGAAAGAGCCCACATAAATTGTTATTGTGTGCAATAAAATACCATGTCATGAATCTTGACTTCTCAAGTGAGCTTTTGTGCTTTGAGGCCCTGGGATTCTGACCAACTGTGCACTTGACCAACCAAATACACACACGCACGCACACACACACACACACACACACACACACATAAGAACTAATTTCTTCCCTCTCATTCGCTGACAGAAAATGCTGAAATCACAGAATTGTGAGACGTGATCATAAAAACAAAGTCAAAAGAGAGGTGGTGAGGCCCGAGGGTTGCTATGGTGCCCAACATATCCTCCCGCTGCCTCCTGGAAGACTCGAAGGAAAGTAGTGGGAACAGTGCCACCTTGGCATCGGGAATCTCAGCAACAGATTTCGGGTCTCCGCTGGGTGCCAGGAATACAGTGGAAGACAGCGCTTGGCTTGTTTCTAACTATTAGAAGGAAATACTTTTGAATTGACACCACCGCAAAGCCTTGACTTCGGAGAAGTCTGGAAGATAATCACGTTTGGTAACATCATGCCACTCATACGTCAAAGCGTGCGTATTATTTTTTCTTCATAATGTAACAATGATGAGTGAAAATATGATATTATGGGGGCGGCCCGGTGGTCGAGTGTTTGGCACGTCCGGCCACACAGTGCAGAGGTGCAGGGTTCGATTCCGGCTCCGGCCTTCCTGTGTGGAGTTTGCAGGTTCTCTCCGTGCCTGCGTGGGTTTTCTCCGGGTATTCCGGTTTCCTCCCACGTTGCAAAAACATGCATGGCAGATTAATGGAAGACTCTAAATCAGTGGTTCTTAACTTGGGTTTGATCGAACCGCAGGGGTTCGGTGGATCGCTCTCAGGGGTTCGACCTCTGCCATGGAGGTTAAGAAATACCCAACTCAACATGTCAAATAGTGAGGATAAATGGATTAGAAAATGGATGGATGGAATTTAATGGAAATCATCCATCTTTGAAAGTTAATTTTCGCAGTGAATTCGAGAAACATCTTCTGAATCTCGACGAGTACTCACCGGTGGTTGAATTTTTGTGAATTTACATATTTTTCTTTTGTCTCCAATTTAGTTTTGAGAGACTTTATTTGTTTGAAACATTGCAACATTTTGTGAATTTGTCTGAAAATTTTAAATCAGAAAAAAAGACATCATAGAAGAGATGTTGTCTTAAATCTGTTGGGATGTACTCTTTCGGTTTGAGTTTATGAATTTTGACTCTTTCTAATTTACAATATTCTGTAATTCCTCTCTTGGTTTGCATCTTTTTAATCCTTGAATCTTTCCGCAACATTGTATGAGCCAACAAATGCTTTGATCATGAGAGAGATGACCCCTCAGATCTCCTTCCAAAAAATGATCAATGAGTTCCTGGGTCACAGATCCAGTTCCATTCGGTTCTGAAGAGATCAACCTCAAAGCCGAAGCGTCCCCCCCATCTCTCCCACCCCCTCCCCATCCTCCCAGTGCATTCACGCTGAGGCTCATGGCTCTCTTTCGAACATTATCACTCCTAACGGAATAATATCCAATCCTCGGCGTGTTCACATTTCTTCCGCACCTCATTTGTCTTTCTCCACTCATTCTGCTCCTCTCAGCTGCCCTCACACTTGATCATTTCCTCTTGTTTAAGGAGCATTAGCTGCAGTGCCCCACACCTTTGGGGAAATAAATGGGCTTTTAACTTTATGTGCGCTATTTCCATTGATTTATACGGGTGAACGGGAAACCGTGGTCCGCGCCGTATAACGTGATCTCTTTCGTAGAATGAGTAATCGGTCAAAGTCGTTATTGCACTGCAATTATGGGTAAGTGATGATTGAAATTCACCGAACGCCCCCAAAAGAAAATCGTTTGCAATCGTTCAATTTGAGAATAGCTGCGACCTCAATTTTATTACATTATTTAAGAACGCTGTTGGACCACAGTGACAAGGGATATTTCTGGAATCTATTTTTTTGCCCATTGTGTGATAGAAAGATTTCAACGGACTTTTTGGTATCGTTACAAAGGTGGAAATAAAAGTACGATTACTTGCAATGCATTTTTTTGTTTTTTTTTGTGGAAGGGTTTTATTGGGAAGGGCTGGTGAGTATCAAATATGTTGAAAGGAAATGGGATTCAAATCTCTCTTTTTTTGAATTCATTTATTTATTTTTTTTAATGACGCAACACATTTACAAATGCGAGTGTGAGAACTAACCAAAAACATGTGCACTGTTATGAAGCAACAAAACCGCCACAACCAACAAATGACTCGTAATGACAACGACATGTACCGTAATCCCTACCATCTATTGTTATCCTGTTGTCGTTGTTCAGTCGCATTGTGATTGGTGTGTGAATGAAGCATGACGCTTCAACTGGCTGTAATTGGGCTTTGTTTTATATTTCTTTCGGGGTGTGTTCAGCGGAGCGGAGGTATGCCACCTGAGAGGACTTGTTGAAGTGGTTCCGTGTGGTTGAAAAGGCTTGAGAAAGCGACTGGCAATGTGGTTCTCGTGAAAGATGTCTCATTTGGACGCAGTGTACAAGTGAATTGTGTTTAGCCCTGGAGAACCCAAGAACCCTTTTCTTCTTTGGAAAATGATGAATTATACATTAAATGACTGCTATATGTTCACTGAACACCAAAATATGTTTTTTCAAATATTCAATGCTTTAATCCTAATTTAGGATTAGGGCCAAATTTGACCTTTTTGGTTTTAAGGGTAGCATTTGAGTAGCAGAATTTATCGGGGCCAAATTTGACCCCGTGGGTTCTCCAGGGTTAAATTAATCCTGATTCATTCAAAGCAGGGGATACACACATTTAAATCATTAAACACAACCTGCCACCACTTTCAGTCATTTGGGATGACAAGCAGTTAGCCTTCGAACTGGTCAACTGTAAACCAAAGCAGTGGGCCAAATGTTCAGCCTGCCAGTCAATTCTTTCGCGTCAGCCAATCATTGATCCAGCAAGTCTACGGGGCCCATTTTTGTGCCAGTCCCTACCTGCGGGAGACAACCGGCGACACAAAACATGTGCGAACACTGTTTACACTCACACGGCCGCAGCTGCTTGTTTTGGACCCATTAAGCCCAAAGCAGATAGAGATGTTTTCCACCTCCTTCCAGCCTGTGATTCAGAGGAAGGGTGAGGTATTGTCTCGTGGTTGGGGGATGAAATCATCCCCTGCATGAAAACACTCCCAGACGGGAGGAGTGAGGAGAAAAGGGGAACCAGAGGAGACGACGTGGATGTAGGTCAGAATGATGTGAAACACGAGGCCAGTCGCGGTTTTCCGGACAGACTTGAAAACCACTCGCAGTGAGGGGAAAAAAAGTAGTGTTGTGACTGTTCCTGTAAACCACAAATATTTCGCCAACAATGGCACGGCAGAAACTGATGATGAATGTGCTTGAGAAATATGTCACGGTAGGAGCGACTCCAAACAACAGCTGTGCAACTTGTTATTCTCCCTTTTGGTCCAGAATGTAAACAAACAAACAAAAAAAAGCTTTGTTGGCAACATCATTCGGTTCGATCCATTTTTTTATACTGCTTCTCCCCATTCGGGTTGCCGATGACCTGGAGCCTATCTTGGCTGCCTTTGGGCAGTATGACAGTCAATCGCAGGGTATACAATGTACAACACGGGCAAACAAACATTCACATGTTTGAGAATTCGAGAGGAAGCGGGAGTACGCAGAGAATCCCAACACAGGCAGATCACTAGGATACCGTAGTACTTGTTGAAACTTATTCGTTGTTTGGTTTATTTATTAATTATCATCAAAGATATTGACTTTATTGTTTGGGGGCGGGGGGCGGTTACAGACACAGAAATCACAAAAGTGGCACCAACAACAGTGGGGGGGGGGGCTCGATTTTCATAGACGCGAGCACATTCGCTCGACATAAAAACTTCATTTTTGTTCTGGGGAAAGTCTAGTTCACCGTATTTGGGAATTCGGCAGACCACACTATGCCGTGCTGGGGGTTCCGGTGGAGGGAAGGTGTTTTCTTTTACACGCCCCCAGTGCACCTGACAATTTGGAAAGCAAAAGTAGACTAGACCTTAGACCAGCTAAAAGCAGGTCTAAGTTGTGGCACAGTTGGTGTTTACATAATTTTGGTGAATGTGTTCAAGGCCCAGATAGATTCTGAGTTTCATGGATATGTGTGGTGGATGATGTCATATTTCATTCATAAATATGACAACAGTGTGCATCAAACTACATTTAACTAAGCTCTCTGGGATGTTCTTGTTTTCACGTCTATTTGTGTGAAAAGGCAAATGTGACATCATCCTGTTTGACGACACATTCCAATTTGAACTGACAGACAGTCCAATTGGAGTTTGATTGACAGCAGCGCACTCATCAACAAGATGACAAATACCAATATTTGCCTGCAGTTCATGTCACCTGTCACATTCTGTTAGAATGAAAACATTCAACACTGTTGATCTATAATTGCACTTCATGCATACAGTGGCTTCATTCATCTGAGACACTTTTTTTTTAAAGGGTAAAATTAAACCAGACAGACATGAGATGAGTCGACTTTTACTCACAAATGACTAAAGATCCAACAAAACAACAGCCCATATTCTCATCGTGCACAATTTTTCATTAAAAGCCTTTGATCACTGAAGTGGCAAACCGAGTTTGCTGTGGAAAACAATTTTCCAATGAGCAGATTCAACCACAGAATTGAAAGGGTCCAAAGATGCCGTTTTAGCAGTTGGCTGCATGCACTGCTGATCAACGAAACATGGATTAGTGTTGTTTATATGCAACATGGACTTGACTTCTGGGTTTAATGCTATATACACGCACACACTGGAACCAAAGTGTAGGCCATGAGAGGGAACCTGAACCCTCATTAGCTGACTGGTGATAGTCTGGGTTAATCCCAGGTAATCCTGTCCGGGGCCAGATGGAGACATTTATTGCACTAAACCTTGATCTTGTTACCACTGTTGCACTGCACTAAACCTTGATCTTGTTACCACTGTTGCACTGTTACAATGTCAAGTTCATTTTAAAACCCATCAAACACTGCAGTGAATGAAAAAATAAAGAGTTTGAGGAAATTGAAACTGTTGAAGGCGCTGGGTTACACACGCTTAGTGAAACACATTTTACATGAACATATAAAGCACGTTTGGTGAATAAAGAGCATGCCGGATTTGGTTTTCGGATAAGTAAAAAGTGTTAAATGGATTGTGCCCAATAGTGTGCGTGCTTGCATGCTGGTTCAAATCAATCTCACCTTTTTAACACAGTGAAGAAGGACATGAAGTGAATACAAAATCATCAACTGCAATGACTCTCAACAGAAAGCGGACCTTCGGCAAGGCCAATCTGTCAGGAAAGCTGGCAAATAAAAAAAAAAAAAAAAAATACAAAAACAATATCTCACAAATGATACCAAGAAAAGATGACTCAATAGACGGAAGGCCTTGCCTGATTGAATGGAGGGACCATAACATTGCAGTGGATGCACTGACTCAGGGCTGAACTATTCTTTTGTTGCCATAATAATTTAAATGAGAATTAAATAAAAAGAAATCCCTTGTCTCAACCTTTGCCTAACAGGAAATATATTCCTTGACCCACGCTTCTCTTCTGAAAAGTTTTGTGGAAGTCTGTTAAGTTTTTGCACAATGCGGCGCGAACTAAAAAAAAAAAAAAAACCCAAACAAACCTTGCTCAACGAATGGCGATCACATACCCCGCAATGTTGCGCTTGGACGTGGTGGTCGAAGTGTGCCAAGGGCATATTGTTGTAGAAAATGTCTCGCGTTTTATTTCCATTTGCCTGTGTGATAAAACAACAAAATGGGACATATATGCATCTGGGGTGCAGGGTTGCATGACGTCCAAGTGACCCAAATGGCAAAAAGTCAAAAGACATCCCTTGATTTGCACCTTGATTGAGATTCAATCACTTCTACCATGGACAAATGACCACATCTCTGCATAGTTTTGTGGAAGTTGCTTAACTAGCGAGTTTTAACTCGATTTAATCTACTGGCAATCAACTCATAACCCTCTTGCCTTTCGAATTGCTTGGTAGGAGGAAATAAAACACACATGCATGCACAGAGGTAGAGGCGGAGTTACCAGGGAAGTGAATAAAGACTCCGGGGGGACACACTGGGGCTGAAAAATGTTCCAGCTCTCCAGTCATCACACGAGTCACTTTCGCTTCAAATCCTGATGAATTGACTCCGTGTTTCCCTTTGGTTACCCTCATGTGATTTCTGAAAATGTGAATGCAACGTTGCATGTCACGTCTAATGCGTATTGGGGAAGTCATAAGTGGCCACGTGGATTACCTGCTTTTTATCACGTTGCTGACAACCCCTTTGGGTTCAGTTTTTCGTCTTTGCAGGCGCACACTTAACCTGCTGGTAAAAGAAGAAATCTCATGCCTGTTCCGCGGCACAGAACATGCCAAAGACTACATTGTCTTTGGTTAGCGCGTCGGCCTCACAGTGCAGAGGTGCAGGGTTCGATTCCGGCTCCGGCCTTCCTGTGTGGAGTTTGCATGTTTCCCCGGTGCCTGCGTGGGTTTTTTCCGGGTACTCCGCTTTCCGCCCACATTCCAAAAACATGCATGGCAGGCTGATTGAACACTCTAAATAGTGCCTGGGTGTGATTGTGAGTGCGGATGGTTGACAAGTGTGAATCTGATTGTATCCGAAGATGCATCCATCTATCTATTATCCAAACTGCTTATCCTCCCAAGGTCGCGGGCATGCTACAGCCTATCCCATTTTTCTTTTGGCAATAGACAGTGTACGCCCTGAACTGGTTGCCAACCATTCACAGAGTACACATGGACAAACAACAGCCAGTCACACTCAAAATCACACCTAGGGACATTTTAGGGTGTTAAATTTACCTACCATGCATGATTTTGCAACGTGGGAGGAAACCAGAATACCTGAATAAAAGCCACACAAGTACAGGGAGAGCATGCAAACTCCTCACAGGAAGGCCGGAGCCCGGATTAGAACCTTGGACCTCTGTGCTGTAAAGTGGCGGGACTAACCAGTCAGCTACCGTGCCGCCCAAAGAGGCATAATGATCAATATTTCAGGGTGTGGTTTACACCATGAAAAAGTTACGGCGCTGTCCATGTACCAGCACCAAGCATATGCGTGCAATTCCTTAGGAAAACTTGGATCGTACAGAATTAATCTGCCTACTACTTTATTATGCACGACTAATGAGACGGTGTGACAGGGAATATAAAGGCAAAAGTGAATTTACATTTTTAACAGCAATGTTTGAAGGGCCCATTATACATGCATGTGGAATGGCACATGCATGCACACGCGCTTCACCACGTTATGGATGCATACTGTGAAATCACAGCTGAATGACTCATTTCACACGGTCACACTTCCCCCATCTCACACGCACACACACACACACACACGCACACAATGAGCATGAATGATGTTCGATGCATTATTTTCGACATCAAAAGCTGGGCTGCTGCGCCACAATTTCTTTGTTTTTACATCGTGAATAATGAAATCTCAGCAGTGATATTTGCTTCTGTATTTAATTGACTCTTATACAAGCGTTGATAAAAAGCAAGCCCACAGCAGGGTTTGCGCTCAGACTCTTGCATACTAACGTCCTTCTCTTCTCCTCCCTTGTACTCATTATGCTGGCCTGTAAGTACAATTCCCTTTGCACAAATAATTAACGAGGAATAATGACAACAGAATGAGTGTTGTTGAGTTTAAAAGAGTCCCTCAAATGCTCGACTTAAAAGGCCCTATTTTCATGGGGAGCGCATGCCTAGCACAAAGCGCAGTCGAACTGTGCGCATGAATGGAGTTTTCTTTCATTTGGTATTTTGTTGGACTATGCACAAGTCGAATTGGCTGGAACGGGGTATTTGCGCCTTTGTGCGCTGTTGTGGGATGGAAGTTGTCTTTTCCCGCTCAATCCTTTCGACATGCCTCATTTACATCAAAAGCAGGTCAGTTGGAGTTGCAGTAGGCCTGAAGATATCATGCTTGACATTGTGGAAACAGAAATAGTCTCACTGGGGTTTGTGTATGACGGCAGCCAGACTGCAAGATCTCCCCTTGCAGATGATGTAATTGGTCGAATGATGTCATTGGTATGACTTATGTGGGTTTTCTCTGGGTACTCTGGCTTCTCGCCACATTCCAAAACAACAGAAGATGCCAAAGACTCTACACTGTGTTTGTTTGCCTGTCCTGTACGTGCCCCTGCAATTGACCATCGACCACACCCGGTGTGTAACCCACTCTAGCAGAAAGTCAGCTTTAAACTTAATGAGGATGAACAGACAGTAAAACAAGGATGGATGATTATGGGACAACAAATGAAGTCCAAATGTGCATAATTGATTAGGAGAGGCCGAGGTTTTTGACTGAAACTCATCTCTCGGTGGAAAGTCTCTTCCCTCATGATCATTCCTCAATACTTACATCATTTCTATACGCGCCCATCCTTTTGAGTCCATACATAAAATATGTCTTGGAATGCCAAGCAGCATTTGTACCTGAGGCCAATCCGTATGCCTGGGTAAGTGCTGTTTTCAATTAGAAGCTGCGTGGTTACTCGGGATTGGAAATTAATAAAAAATTAGCAATTTAAATTCTATTTTACATACTGCTTATCGATCCATTTCATCACGAATTCTCTTCAATTGTCTGCGTATGTTGAGCACGTGAAGATACAACGTACCCTGGATCCACTCATAGAGCCCCACTGTATTTTCGTAGACAGGCACAAATTCGCTTAGCGTTAAAACTGGTGCATCTTCATTTTCGTCCGGGGCATTTCGAGTTTATCATGTTTGGGAATTTTTGTGCGCTTGGACTGCCATGAGTTTAATGCAAATGAGCTGCTGCGAATGGCTGTGAATTTGCCGTTTTCCATACAACAATGACGCCCAACAGAGCAAACGCCCCCTTATGCCCACTTCTACCAGTGCGAAGTCTAGATAAAAAGCTAAAGAACGAAAACTTGCGCTGGGATCATGACACCAGCATGCCTCGAACCCATTGCACGATTGTAGAAATCAATTAATCCCCCACCTCATTATTATTATCATCTTTAATATATTTTTAAAAGCACCCACCCTCCCACCCAACTAGCAATTGCACAGCTATCAGTGGGTGGGTCTGGGGTGGGGGTTGTCACCCACGGATGCATACATCATCCTCAAGCAGGGGTCCTCTTGAAGTTCCTTATAAATGTACTTTGCCCGCGGAGATCTCCTACGTGGATTGTAGCACGCTTGCTCCTGCCATGCAGACCTTCTCCTGCGCTGATTTTCAAGGGGAATGAGAGAAGATGATTCCATTGACATGGAAGCGAATCAACTGCATTTACTCCCACAATGGCGCAAGCGCCCGTTTCTGAACGCACGCGTCAACGAAAATAACTGTCGCGTGAGGAGCGGAATGAGGACCCAGAAGCAGACATGACATGCAAGTTGAAAAATAAAAATCTTTATCTCCAAAAATACTAAGTAACTACAGAGAGCAGGGCTGGAGGCAGAAGACACAGATGAGGGCTGACACTCTGACTGGGAGAAAGCTCGACGTCCTGACATGGCCCTGAATAACCAAGTTTATATATTGGAAGAATTCCAGCTCAGGCGTCCCTATGTGGAGTTTGCATGTTCTCTCTGTGCCTGCGTGGGTTTTCTCCGGGTGTTCCGGTTTCCTCCCACATTCCAAAAACATGCGTGGCAGGCTGATTGAACACTCAAAATTGTCCCTAGGCGTGAGTGTGAGCGCGGACGGTTGTTCGTCTATGTGTGCCATGCGATTGGCTGGCAACCGGTTCAGGGTGTCCCCCGCCTACTGCCCGAACACGGCTCCAGCACCCCCCGCGACCCTTGTAAGGATAAGCGGATCAGAAAATGAATGAATGAATGAATGAATATATTGGAAGACTTTAGGCCAATATGACACAATAAAGGGCCACAGAAAGTAATTTCTTTCTTTCATTCATTCATTCACCTTCCGAACCGCTTGATCCTCACTAGGGTCGCGGGGGGTGCTGGAGCCTATCCCAGCTGTCTTCGGGCAGTAGGCGGGGGACACCCTGAATCGGGTGCCAGCCAATCGCAGGGCACACAGAGACGAACAACCATCCACGCTCACATTCACACCTAGGGACAACTTAGAGTGTTCAATCAGCCTACCATGCATGTTTTTGGAATGTGGGAGGAAACCGGAGTACCCGGAGAAAACCCACGCAGGCCCGGGGAGAACATGCAAACTCCACACAGGGAGGCTGGAGCTGGAATTGAACCCGGTACCTCTGCACTGTGAAGTCGATGCGCTAACTGGACTACCGGGCCGCCCAAATTTCTTTCTTCCTTTTTTTAAAGTTGTGACTGCATTTTATATTGTGATCTATACGCGTGGTGTATGGTGACTTGTGATTGTCTCGCATTAATAATGAGTCATTTTTTTTTCATTCTGCTCTTTCATTTTACAGTATATAAAGCACATGGGAGTTTCCTTTTGTGCATTAACGTGCGATAAATATGAACTTGCACGGCTTTGAGAAACACGCTTCTCACCTGCTCCTCTTTCACATCACAGTCCGCCTCTTTGTGCGATCTCCTTTCGCTTGCTATTTGACCTGGACAGCACATTAACCAACGGGAGGCATTAATGTTGCTAATCAGCAACATGCTCACCTTCCTGATACACGCCCATTGAATGTTCTTAATAGAGAGATGTAACCTACAGGGCATGTACGTGCACTTGTAACGCTTACGTATCAACAACACATGCAGCTGTAATTTGGCAGAGGAGTAGAATATGATTGGACTGATGGAGCACAGCCTCAGGGCAAACCTTTTTCCTGCTGCATGAAACACCTTGATGAGCAACTGGCAAAAAAAAAAAAAAAAAAAGAAGATTTTTTTCTAACATCTTTCGCTCAAACGCAGCAGGCTTAGAGGCTTCAAGGCCTGTATGGACCAAGGATCTGTGGGTGTGCCTTAGCATATGCTTTGGAGCGTGTGTGTGAATCTTGGTGTGGATTTTTTATTTTTTATTTTTTGGGTGAAGATTTGTGTGGTCGAGGGGCGGAGGGTAAAAGCTGGACGATTAAGACGGAGAGCGGGAGTGGAAGATGGTGTGGGGGTGTACACGGTCACATGCACAGTGCCTGGCATCAATTGAGTCTCAAAGAGCGTGCTTGGTCTTTTTTTTTTTTTTTTCTGTGTCAGCTCCTCGAGGAGGAAGCCACTTGCTAATTCCTCATGCACTTGACCACTGTCACGCTTCTATACACGCTATGCCGCTTGGTGGAAATGTGCATGCGCATTAAGATGGGTGGCACGCTCCTTGCCTTGGTGGCAGACTGCGATGATTTTAATTGTGTGTTGACTGCATTCTGCCCGCAGTTGCAAGTTTTTAGGATTTTTTTTTTTCTTCAATTCGAAACTTTTCCTTGGCAATTGTCAGAATTGATCGAGATATTATATTACGGTCCTTATATTTTGATTTAGAAGTCGCTGGACATGTATTGTATTATGATGTGATATTATTTCAATTAAGCGGCATAATTTTTTTCAATTAAAACATTTTAATACGACAATATTGTGAAATGCTCATAAATGCTTCCACCTGAATAAACGCCTAAATGTCTGCTCCTCTTAACCTAAACATGTGTTGTGTGTTTCTTTTGAATGCAGAAGGGGGATGTGTGTGCAGAATGTGTGTGTGTGTGTGTGTGTGTGTGTGTGTGTGTGTGTGTGTGCGTGTTAAATACCCCGTGCATGTGTTGATGTTCTACATTATTGCCGATACAATTTTGATTCTTGCTCTCCTATATTTTATTGCACTGTTGGCAGAATAACCAAATTGTCACAATGAAGGGAACCGATGTGCTCATCCATCATGTTAGCTTGAAAGCATTTGCAATTTGCTGACATTAGCCCTTTTTTTCCCTTTTGTAGGCACACACTTTGATGAAATGTCTCAAACATGCACATTGATTTTTTTTTTTTGGTTGTTTTTTGTAGCAAATACTGTATATGTTGCTGGAGTAGACCATTCAGTATGTTTCCCAAAAAACGATAGCCTAGCAATAATATTTATTATAATATGACCACTAATATCTCAATCTGAGGGCAAGAGGCTTTTTTTTTTCAGTCAGCATTTCCGAGTGCTCCTTATACTTTCACTCTCATCTTGTTGGACAATGCACTGGAAATCCTGCCAATTGTCAGACTGGAGTTTTTTTTTGACGGAGGGCTGAAAAGAAAATCCGGGCGGGGTAGGTGTGGAAGTTTCGAGCAATGAGCGGGTGAGGTATAGAGAAGGCTGAGAGTGATGATGGAGAAGGGATGGCCAATGAGGAAGGTATCTGTGTGGGAGCGGAATGGGAGTGGCGTGCATACATACAGTATGAAGCGTACAGCTGTAGGTATGTGATGTGTGTAAGATGTGCGGTGGGGGGGATGGGTCGCGCGTAAACCAACGGGGTGGGGCTGATCTGTAGATTGGTTAGTGTGTCTGTGTTGATTTTAAATAGGCAGGCAGGCAGGAAGGCATTAGTGATGATATTTAATAGAATGCGAAGGGAATTCACGGTCTGATGTTTTCCCTTGAAAGCCATGCAAATAAACTGCGGTCGGTCCAACTTGTTGAAAACACATTAAGATGTAGCGTGTGATATGTACGTGGCACCAACCACTTCTCGTTTCACGCGGAGGAGCTGATTGTGAAAATGCAAATGTTTGAATAAAAACTTTGATTCGGGTATTTATCAGTCTGGCTGGATGGTATTTTACCGACTATGAGACCAGGTTATGCTCATTGCGGTGGACTCTTGTCAGTCACACAAAATCACATTTTCATCAACTAATCTTTGCTCATGTGACGAGACCTGATCACTGAGTACATGTGATGTCCGTTTCAGTGGACAGCAAAATTAAAAACAAAAGAATAAAATGAAGTTATAAAACAAAAATATTGGACAAAATATTCTGTTTTTACTGCTGAAAATGGCAACATTTGTCAAGTATCTCTTTCAATAAGTAAACATCCAATCAATCAATCAAACTTTATTTGTATAGCACTTTTCGTACATGAAAATGCAACTCAAAGTGCTGTAATATGCTTTAAAGCATTCAAACTTACATTAAAAACATTCTTCATTCACAATTTTTTTCTCTCTTTTCTTCTCTCTTGACATTACTGCTGCCAAGCAAATACATTTTTAAAATGAATTAATGGCACCATGTTTTGTAATTAATCGCGTTGGTCTACTTCTGATATTTTCGGCAATATTTTCTTTTGTAAGAGACATTAGTTGAGTAAAATCTTGGAATTCATGTCGTAAAATAATCAAACGGGACATACAGTTTCCATTCAAACACTGTCCTAATCGCTTTTTTATTTTCGAATGCAATTCTTTGCCTGTAGAAAAAAAAGGGATTACAACGAGCTCAGCTTTTGCAAGCATCTTTTCTCCGAGAGACGTTTCTCAAAATTTCTAACTAGCCTTTTTAGTTCGACACATGCACCGCACTCCAGCACCGTTGATTTGCGAGGCGCCTTGAAGGAAATTTACGCTGGGCATTTTGCTCTGAGACGATACGCCAAAGACATACAACTGTGGTACATGAACTTCCAAGTGTACATGAATTTACGTTCGATTTTCCCACCAAGTGTCAAGTAAATGGTTGACTGAAGGTAAAATTCAGAGTCTGCGTTTGTCCATTTTACGCCATCGACTCAGTTGGGTTGCACTGGTGAGCAGAGGTTCGGGGCTCCTTCAGGAAGTAAACAAACCTGCATTGACTGAATTTTTAACGCATGTTTAATCAATGAAATGTACATAATTCACCACTTTTTTCCGTTAGGGGGGCGGGTTATTTTGGGGAAGCTGAGCTTCCCGCAGTAAGAGAACAATCACCACTGCCTTAATTTCTTCTCACGATCCGTTAGGGGGGCGGGTTGTTTTGGGGAAGCTGAGCTTCCCTTGCAGTATGAGAACAATCACCACTGCCTTAATTTCTTCTCACGATTGTATTTTGCTGGATTTGGACAGAATCCGTTCCATCTTCAAAAACTTCCCTTTTTTCGTGAAAAAAAAAGATAATGAAATAAATAGAGTCAAACCTTGGTTTTCGAACGTCATTGTTATCGGATTTCGACAAAGAAAATTCGACCGAAATACACCACTCGACTCCTCTCGGCTTCCTTACACGCGGAAGTGACGCTTCCTCGTGTAACGTTCTTTGTGAGCAGACGTGTTTGTTGTGAATTACGCAATTCTGACAGGTTTTTATTTTTTGTTATTTCTGCATCATGCATTAGCCCCTGATCATGGGCAAATAAAATAGTTTCGGAATTTGAACACATTGTTTTTTGAACAGCCTTCTGGAACTGATTATGGCGGAAAACCGAGGTATGACTGTATCACCTTTTTGTCCTTTTGTAATATCCACTGTGTCGAAACGGGAACGAACATCACAATGCACTATCGCGTCAAATTAACTTTCCATTGAAAATGAATTCCACTCTTGCTGCCTGCCTTCCGCACAGAAGAAAAAAAGGGACGTGATCGACTGTAACAATGAAGCGCTTCTGCATTATCCATCAGCCCTTATATCCGTGCCCCCCCCGTCACACTTCACTTTGCCTGTCTCTTTTTTTCCTTCCACTTTTCTCCACCCACATTCTGTCCTCTGCATGCCGCAGATCCATAACCGCCTTTCCGTTCTCCAACTCTTTCAATCAGCACATTTTTTTCCCCGCCTTTCTCATGAAAAGAGGGTTGTTGGTGATGTTTACTGCATCTGTAAATGACTGTCACCTCCTTTCTGCTACTCGGCTTGCCGTCATTTCATTCTGTCATGATTTGACATGACCGCGTGAGGTTGGGGAAGTCCTTTGCCGGTTTGTGTGAGACTGATGACTTGCAACTTATTTAAAACTACGACTTTACTCTTGCAATGTTACAACTTTTTTTTCCCTCAATTTGGCACACCGACGATTGTGCCCCTTGAATCTTGAATATCAAAAAGCAGCTGGACAAACATCCTGCCGTGACCCCAAATAAGCCGCGTGTGTCTGTTGATCCAGGTTGCAGCGGCTGCATGACGGCAGCTGGAGGACAGAACTGATGACAAATATTTCGTCGTTTTAGTTCCGTTTTCCTGGTCAGAGCCGATGTGTACTGTATTTGTGTTCACGTTTCTCTCACTGGTGATCGATAGAGAAATTCTTCGGTCCCCTTCGCCATCGGTGCACCTCCCGGACCCTCCTTCAAGTTCTCCTGTTCTTCCGCCATACGACGCCGATATCATCCTCCTCCTCCTCATCGCCAGAGCCCTTTTATCTCATCCTTTCACTTCCACTCTTATTTTGCCACCATCACCATCATCATCATTAGCTCCCCCACCCATGAATCCCCACCGGGGGAAAGACGCTGCATCCGCACTATGGCAACCAGTCAAACACTGTTGCCATGGCAGCCGTATCAGCTAATTGAGGCAATTACAACTGAGCAGCAGCTGTTCTACCAGCCGCGCCCCTCCCCCCCTCATTGCGGGGGTCTCGCCTTCCCTTTTCCGATCTTTCTTTCTGCAACCTTTCACCTTCACATCCTTCCATCATATATCTTTTTTACCCTCCCGGCTCTTCTGGCGCTCATTTGCTTCGCTCTCGTTTCACCTTCATGTGGTTTTCTTGTCACAGCGTTTCTGTATTGTCCACCCCCCCCCCCCCCCCCCCCCCCCCCCCACAAATCTTAGCTGTAATTAGTAAATAAAGAAACAATATGTGCTCTACTAGCTCAATCATCAATACAGTACACATACACCGTACATCCTTCTCCAGAACACAAACATGGCCCACATCAATTTATTAGATTGTCACTCAACACATAAAAGCAATTGGAGATTAGGTGGTGAAGATTTTTTTTGATTAAATCGACAAGATTAAAATATTTTTGGAGGTGTGTTATTTGGAATTCTATAAGAATTCTAGTATTATGAGTATAAACAGGTATGTTCTTTTAATATGACGGTACTTGTTGAGTTTGTTCAACCATTAACCAGAAATATATGTATTTTAATTAATTTCTTTATTTTCAACCATATTCTATGACCAGTACTGCTGGGCGTTTGAATCGGAATTTTCACTCATTGAAATTTCTTGACTTACGCGTTGTCATTAATTGTTAATGCGCTTTTAGAAAAGAATGCTGTCCCCCCCCATGAATTTCATTCATCATTATTTCATGACAGCAAAGTAGGATTGTGATGACGGGCAATATCAGGTTGATATGTTTTTGTGCACATTATTACATTTTTATTTTACAGGCCAACGATGATCACAATTTTATGATCGTAAAATGTCTCATGAAGGGATCTGAGGTAGGACGCGTCGTGATTGCAGACGTTTATAAGGCTGTGCTCAGCTAAATCGGCAGGGAAGTTTCGCTGTACAAGAAAAGGCCGAGCATCTTGGCAGTCAAGTTTTGAATATCGTCATCGAACTGAATCCATTTATCCCCATTCTACATTGTACTACCCAAAAAATAAAAAAATGGGGAAGTGTTGTAAATGCCGCTTGTTGACATTCAGCCGCAATGAGTGTGAGTAAACCTGACAATTTGGGATCTTCCTCCATGCGTCATATTGGTCAGACATATCTGACACATGCATAACCTTCGACTAGGTGTCGTTTCTGAAAAACAACATAGGAGGTGGTTGGTGGTTCCCCTGCAACTCCTTCACTCAAGATGCTCTTTATTTTATTCCCCCCCTCCCCCCCATGGCCACCAGAGACCACATTGCCGCGACGTTACGGGAAATGAGCGGTAGGGGGTTTTCACATCCACACAGATGCGCACGCAAATTAAAAATGTCAATGTTCAAATGAGTGCACACCCGCGCGCGCGCACACACACACACACACACCGTGAGAATTCCCTGGTGTGACAGTTGTGTTTCAAGTGATTCATTGCGATGGCTGAGGGGGTTGCTGGGCTTTCGAATGAGAGCAACATCTCTTACACATAAATATGCTTTTTTTTGTTTGTTTTCATTTTGTTTTTTGTTCCAAGGCTGTTTGCGTATGCAAATGTTCAGGTTTATTAAAATAAGCAGGTTGACGTTTTTTTTTAGAATAGACAGTGAATATTTTAGCTTCTGTGTTTGACTAGAAGTGCAATGTGTGACCAATAAATATTAAAAAAAATGAATAAAACCTCAACACCAATGCCTGCCAGTTTAAATTAATTAAAAATAAAAACAATGCAAACACACTGGAACCTTTGCACCGTGCAGCCATAAATCAGCAAGTTTCCATAACAGTAATAATATCTGCTGGGTTTCCACCGTGATTGATTTCTTCCGTGAAAGTTCAAATAACAAGAACAAATGAAGTCACGGCAAAGTCATTTGCATTTTCCGTGCTTTAATGATGTTTCTCTTTCTAGTTTATCCTGACCGGATGCCCTTTTTCATTACCCGCATTCTGACATGCAAATGCATCACTCTTGTCTTCCACAGCAGCCAAACAATCCAAATGATACTCATTTGGGAGTGGCTACCATTATAGAAACAAAAAAAAGAGCTAAATCCGACATGCCAGTGCGTAAACATTCAGTATTAACAGGCGCTCACATCAGGCTAAAAATAGAATTGTATTGTTTGAGATGGCCACAATGCACAGTGCCGAAGAAAATAATTCAAGCACACGTCAAAAACAAGGCGAGCCCACGAAGCATCAAGAAGTGCTCGTGGACTCTCTGATTCAATATTAGTCAGCTCTCAGCATTTTATCATTTTGAGCAGAAATGAATACGCGAAAACCTTCTCACACCCAAATGTGATAATTCAAAACTGAAGCAAGAATAAGATATATATATATGTATAAAAATGTTTTTGGATCTATCGTGAAGTCATGTTAGCACGGTATTTATACTCTCCAAATTTGATGTACTGTACTAGTATTTACAGTGCAGTAGTCACAGTAGATATTTGCAACTCAACTGTATTTCTAAGATAAGAAAACCTTTATTTGTCACACAATGGAGACATTCCCCATTTACAACAGCAAAATGATGAAAGGGAGAAAGTAGAGCATTTTTAAAACAACCACCGCTGTATGCAAAGTGCTGTCCGTGGAGCAAAAATAATGCACACAAGAACAAACAATAAAACAATAAATTGATAACAAAGACAGTAGAAAGAGGCCCAGTGATGCAAATCCTACGCAGGGAGACTGGAGCCGGAATCAAACCCTGCACTTCTGCACAGTGAGGCCAACGTGCTAACCGGTTAACCACCGGGACCACTGATGATGTGTCCTGTAATTTACATCCAACCCATGTCTGAGGTACAAATGCACCTTCTTTTTTTTTCTGAATTTATTCATCTATGTGTGTATATTTATTTCTTTATTTTTATAGTATTTGTAATGCAAATTACTGCCACCTACCATGTGGCTGTCTTACATGCAAAATGCTTTAAAATGTTGACCGCTTTCGTAAAATTTTGTTGGCCATTAACTTTTCCATCGTGTATTGTTTTTACAATAGTTTGGAAAGAACAAGAGAAATAGCAACGTTGCATTGTTTATATGCAATATGTGAATCATGAAATGTTGTCCATAAAGCCCTGCTCTACAATTGTCCATCTGTCGTTGTCCGGGATGCTAGCAGCAACAAGCTACGATAAACAAGCAAGGTAGACACCAGTAGCACTAGCCAACACATTGAGTGGATGTTTTGTGCCTTTGCATAAAATATTGACTGTCTTTAAACTGGTCAGGCAGGTCACAAAGCTGTTGTGGTCTGTGCAAAAAAAAAAAAAAAAATGCCATTTACATTTAATCTATCTTAATCATATGGCAAGACACGCATTCATGTGAGGACGTGCATAGAAATGAAGACCATGAGTGAGGCTGTCCACACTGGTCCCATGCATGTGCCAGGGACCCTTTTGAGGGCCAATTAACCAGGGTGGTGATTATGTGCCAAGTTTGGGAGGGTGTTTATGCCACTGAGTGGTAAATACTGGAGCCTGCCAAACAAATTGGTGGCGAAAAGTGCCGACATCTTCATGAGGGCCGTGAGCCATAGCGGAGCTTTGAAAAAGCTCCGAGGGAGAAACTGTCATATGAACAGGACGTTTCCTCAAAGGCAAGACCCTCAGATGCACTTCTGTAGTCAAAGTCAGGGTGATGTCTTTTAAGCGCAAACAAATGCACGCCCGATGACAAGCGAATGAGGAGGCGATGCCGCGTTGGCTGTCAGGAGTGTTAGTTCTCCTTTCATGTTTAAAGACGCCTTTTGAGGGAGAAACAGCGGGAGATTCTTGAGTGATTGAGATTGATGCGCGTGGAAATTTCAGTCGGGAGTGTATGTGAATGTTCTCGGGGCAAGGTTGGGGATGGTGTTTGTGAATGCAAGTGTGTTTGAAAGTGAAAAGAAGGCAAAGGATGGCAGAGTGTGCAAGTGGCTCATGTTCAGTGGTGGCCTTATCTACCTTGCACAGATGTAGTCCTCCGTCTCTTTCGAACCCTCTGTATGTCCGCACACGAGAGTGTATGAGTGCATGTGCGTACTTGTGTGCGAGCGAGGCTTATCTCTTTGGCCACTCAGCTGGAAAGCACCCTATCGCATGCACGACACAATGCCGAGGGAAGAGAGGACCGCTGGCTGCCAGTTGCAATCTGCCGCCGCTGCTGCTTTACGCCGGAATGATCTGAACTCAGTGAGATGTTACGGCGAAAGACCCACGCAGAATTACGATAACATGTTTACTGCGGAAATACGCTGAAACAGCGAGGGGACACTTCTCAGGAATTGCTCTACCCAGAAATAGTTAACACCGACTTTCCACCGGTAGTCCAATTCCAGTTGCATAACACAACAGGATATGGAAGGGGGGTTGGGGGGGGGGGATACACAATAGCTGCAACAGCAATTGTTTTATTAATGACTGGTCTCAGAGGATTTTTTTCCATGGAGAAAATAAATAAATACATAGATCCTAACTTCTGGCGGCTCGGTGGTCCAGTGGTTAGCACGTCGACCTCACAGTGCAGAGGTTCCATTCCAGCTCCGGCCTTCCTGTGTGGAGTTTGCATGTTCTCCCCGTGCCTGCGTGGGTTTTCTCCGGGTACTCCGGTTTTCTCCCACATTCCAAAAACATGCGTGGCAGGCTGATTCAACACTCCAAATTGTCCCTAGATGTGAGTGTGAGCGCGGATAGTCATTCGTCTCTGTGTGCCCTGCGATTGGCTGGCAACCGGTTCAGGGTCTACTGCCCGAAGACGACTGGGATAGGCCCCGGCACCCCCCCGCGACCCTTGTGAAGATAAAGTTGAACAGAAAATGCATGGATGGATAGGAAGTGAATTTCTATACAGCTCTGTTAATATGATATGGTCGAAAAATATGGTGCACTTTTTTTTTTTTTTAACCATTAGTCTAGAGTGCTGGAAGTATGTGTAGTTTAGTATTCTAATAAGAAATGTTTTTTTTTCAATTTTTTTTTATTTTTTTTTTTAATTAAACCAAGTTCAAGTTGCTGATGGTGTCGTGGTTCACTCGTCTGACTTGTGTGCGGGTAGCGAGGGATGCGTAGTAACGTCACTATAGACACCCTTGAAAATGGCATCGCCCTCCTCGAGCTCGTCTGCGATGGGACAATTTGTTTTAAACTATTTGTAACTGCTTTATATCAAGCTGTTGCTTGAATATACGTGTTAAACAATCGCATTTTGACAAATCACGTGATGTTTACATCGATCCCCGCGTGTTGCACAGTTGTATAGCGGCTGCTCTGATGGATGTAGTGTCGCATGTAAATGGCAGGTCAGAATAGATTATGTCGCATTAAAAAGCATTTTCATTCCGGTGGGTCATTTGGTTTCATTCTCATCACGCTCGGACAAAGGCTGCATTAGTTCACTGTGACATGTTTGGCAATTTCATTCGTCAGATGTGACAAGACTATCGGTAAATGTGTTGGCAGCATGAAGCTGGTCAGTAAAAATCCATAAATTAATCGCATCACAATTAAAGCTGCAGCGTTCAAGGCATCGGTAAAAAAAAAAAAAAAAAAAAAAAATAAAAAACTTCCGGCGTGCAGTCCGGATATTACGGTAATTACTTACTGTATAAGATGTGAAAACTCCATTGATATTAAACCCGCTTGACGATTGCAACTTTCTATTTGACTTTTGTGTTCTTTGGTGAGGCGGGGGAAAAGGAAACGTGAGACTGTTATGTCCATGCGCTGAAAGAGAGTATTAAATCGGATCACATGGTTACGTTTGGCATGACCATGAGTCATGAATGTGTGGCATCTCACTGGATCCTACTTCCAAGTGGACTGTGTCACAATCTCTCTCTCTCTCTCTCTCTCTCTCTCTCTCTCTCTCTCTCTCTCTCTCTCTCTCTCTCTCTCTCTCTCTCTGTGTCTCTCTCTCTGAGTCTCTCTCTCTCTCTCTCTCACATACACACAAACAGAGGTCCAAGTCACCCAAGCTGCCTTCACCTCACTAAATATAGTTGTGCCCTATTAGGCTGCCTCAGTAAGCTAAAAATAACTCTACTCCATGCTTTCACACTGCCCCCCACCTCCCCACTCTCCATCTCTCTCACACGTAAAGATGCACACACACACACACACACACACACACACACACACACACACACACACACACGCAGAAGTCTGTTGACACTCTGTCAATTTTAGCACCTCTCACTCTCTCCTGAACCAACGCCCCTTCCAGGTATGAGAGCAGAAGTTAAAAGGTGAAAATCAGTTTGGCACCACATTTGGCAAAGGAGTGCACCTGCCCTGAAACATCCTGGAAGTATCTGCGCTTTGCTAATGTGCATCTTGTGGCGGGATTGGACACACTAGTGGCTATGGTCTACTCCGTGAAGCACTGAGGACACGGCATCTCAGGGAACATTTTCTCTATTAGTGCATTTGAATTGTTAATTTGACAAGCTTGAACAGTCAGATCATTGTCATTTATTGTAGTCTTATTTAAGGGACGAATTATAGTTTTCAGTGACTTTTTCTGAGCGCTTAATGTTTATCTTTGGATGTGATGGTAAAGGTATCAAGCATCTTTAAAGATATCTTTACCAGCAGCAAGTCAGATTTGTTTCCGGATTTTTGGGGAATCTATAGGCTGCCCTTTGCCGCCGATTCCATTCATAACTTTTATGGACAGAATTTCACAGATGTGTTGAAGTGTATTGAAAAATAGTACACCGAAGTTGTAAAAAGATTGAGAATTGACTCTGGATTAAGGATGTAAGGCTCAACAGTCTGTTCTTCTATCTTCATTTGTTATTTGTATTTCTTGTTTTGTGGGTGGTGCGCCGCAGCAGCTGGCTTTAGGACAACATCAAGAAAATGGTGCAGCAGCCACATGTGGATATGCCAGGCTGCAGTGTGCCGGGCGTCTTAGAAAAACAGCCACCAAAATAAAAAATGAAAATGTGATCACAATTTTTCCCCATCAATATCATCAGCAATTCCGTTTCAGTGTGAGCTACTGTGAGCTAAATGCGCCGCAGTGTCAAAGCAGCTTTATTAACAGAGCAGATTTAACACACAAGGTTACTCAATGTACGTGACATGACTGAAAGCACATTTGCAGTAAGTAAATTCAAGCGATTTAACGGGCACATCTGGAGGAAGTGTGAGCAGAGCTGCTGCTTGTGTTGAAACGATCATGTTTATGGACTCATATAGTACTGTTACGAGTAGCCGTGAGGTGGGAAAAACTGGGTGTGAGAGTGGCACAGCACCGTGCAGCCATCCATGTCTCTCGCTGTTGATTGGCTGTTATCCCTCCGCACTAGTAATCAATCAGATGGTGCTGTGGGCAGGCCAATGCCGGAAAGGAGTAACAGCAGACACAGAGTTGTGCTGTGCCCAAATAATTCCATTTTTAAATGATTGCTTATCGCTCGTCAGATGGGGAAAAAAAATGGCCGACCCCGATAGGTGCCAAAATACCGAATAGCGTCCACGATTATCGGCTCAGTTACAATGCTGCAAGACGACAGGGATTTGGCGCATCTGCAACACCCAACGTGGTTAGCTTATTTTCACTCTTGTAAGATGGTTAAAACATTACGCTATCAACGTTTTACGAGGACGATCGTTTGACCCCATAATTGATGATTTATATTTCCATTCTTTTTTTTGATGAGAACATCGTGCCAGCAAATTATCATCCATCCATCCATTTTTCGATCCGCTCTATCCTCACAAGGGTCGCGGGGGTGTTGGACTCTATCCCAGCCGTCTTCGGGCAATGCATGTGGGGATACCATGAACCGGTTGCCAGCCAATCGCAGGACACTCACAGACCATCTACACTCACACTCACACCGACGGACAATTTAGAGTGTTCCATTAACCTGCCATGCATGTTTTTGGAATGTGGGAAGAAACCGGAGGACCCGGAGAAAACCCACGCAGGCCTGGGGAGAATATGCAAACGCCACACAAGGAGGCCGGAGCCAGAATCGAACCCTGCAGCTCTGCACTGTGAGATCGACGCGCTAACCACTGGACCACCGGGCCGCCAACAAATTACAAAAACAAAGTCCACAATATAGTTACAACAACACAAACGACAGCATAAAGTTGGATTTTGAAAATTTCAAAGCAAAGTTGACTGTGAGTGATGGGCGACCAATCCAGAGTCTACGCAGCCTCTTGCCCAAAATCTGCTGGCATAGGCTTCAGCACACCCACAACTCTGAAAAGGATAATTCACATAAAATGAATGAATAAATATTCCAAGCTCTCAACCTCAATGACCTCACATCAGTGACAAAACTGAAAGAGGGGAGGGTGCGCAGAATGCGAGCAGTAAAATCCATCCTCTGTGCGATGTTGGATAAACATGTTGTGGAAGTGGAGCTGGTGTCCTTTACATGAATGTGACTTAGAGGTTAATGGCTCCTCATGCTGACATTGTCTTTGCGCGTTCACAGGAAACACTCTATGGCCGTAACATCCTGTGTGAGTGGAAGTTGAAGAGGAAATTACTCTTGTATTTTTCCAGTGTTTTTTTTTTCTTTCAGCAAAAAAAATCCCCTACAAGTTGTTGACTTAGTCGGAAGGAAGCCATGTTGACGTTTGTGTGTACGTGTGTGCGTGTGTGCATTTGTTTGAGAATGAACATCTGTGCGTGTGTGTGTGTGTGTGTGTGTGTGTGTGTGTGTGTGTGTGAATGCTCACCTGTTCATTAGTGCACATGGATGTGTACGCACATTGTCTTGTTTTGTTTCTAATTTGGTATGTGAGTGTGTAGTCCGGGAGGAAATCCAAGCTGAGAACTATGGCAAAAACAATTCCTGTTTCCTAGTGTTCCAATTTAGCGTTCCAATATCTATTATGTAAGTACGGGGAAAATTGGAAACTCTTACTACACAATCGAGTGCCTTGCATTGGCAGTGTCGTTCGAACCTGCTGCTCCCTTTCATGTATGTCTGAATCAGCGGTGGTACGTCAATAGAGGGTGCTAGGCGGGTGGACAGCGTTCCGCCAAATTGAGTTTTTTTGAAAGAGAGAAAAATTTAATAAATACAATGAAATTAGATATTACCATTCAAAGTACTTGAAAATAGATGCATATCTGTTTTTGAACGAGAAGTATAAATAAATACATCTACACCTGGGAGGACTTTGATGCTGTCAAAAGCCTGGCGACTTATACTCGGGGTACTTTGTGTCTGGATTGTGAAGGAACAAAGCTATGGTGCTTTTGGTTGGCGCAGTATGTCAATCCCTACTTTAATGGTGTAAAACGTCATCTGTTAAATCGCTTTTGTCCGGATAAAGTCGTTTTGCTGTACGTCGGAGCCTTTCAAGCTAGCTTTAGCTTGCTAGCTGCTTACAAACAGACGTGCTTGTTGATGACTCATCATCAAAAGGGAGACAACGAACATCTTTTTAAATTTCCTCAATCACAAATTATTCTTTTTTTTTCACCCTGGTTTAGAATCACTGCCAGTATCACCAAGTAAGAGATCTCAAGTTGACTGATGAGAGCAACTGGAAACAGCAGAGGTGTTTCACCATTGTTATGAACCCATAAAGGACTTGTAGAGACTACTTTATCGCTCAACTTCAATCTCACTCGACTCAACTCGTGTACAAATGTGACGTCACGCGGTAAGGGTCTATCGGCTCTTGTTAAAAGTTGGACATACGCAGTCGCTCCTTGTGTCACATGTGCGCACTATTTGGCGCTGAAGTCCACCACCTCAGCTAATGACGTTTAAACGGAGTTATCGTTAAAGACAATATTTCCTGTCTGGTTGTGGGCAGTGTGAGTGGTTCCTGCCTTTGATGGGAACTTGCCTCATCCAATGAGGCGACTACATCTACTTGGCTGCTCCCGTGTGAGTCTCAGCCAGGCTTTGACAGCGTATCGACTTACGTAAACATATTTGGTGAGGAGAATGTGGAGGCCGGGTTGCATGGATAAGAACAGGCATGGTCAATTGATGGACTTAATCATAGGTTTCTCGACAAAATTACAGGCATACTGGATAAAATACAATTAAACTCTTTTTCTTTTTCTTCAGCTGCCGTAAGCAAGGCGTTGGCCGGCATTAGATGGAAGAAGGATTCAGGCCAATGGCTTAGTCAGGGAGGGGTAATGATTTTTCTAGTGTGGGTTGAATTTGCAGTTGGATTCATTTTGTGTTTACTTTTGATATAGAAAAGAAAATTTGAAATTCCTCTTTTTTATTAATGTCATATCATAATTTAGTTCAAACTCAACTCAGGTTTTTATACAGCACAAGCACCTCAGCGTTAAGAAAGTGGTATATTTAATTTTAGATATATATATCACTTGATGTGCTACATTTGCAATACTAAATTACAGATTGATGATAGATTTGGTCAATGCATGGATAGATGGATGGAGGGATGGGTTAGTTGATAGATAATGATACAGATATTAGTTGATAGTGAACAACGTCCCCATTGTAAGCCATGGATGTTGCAGCTACGATATCTTTCCGAGCAGCTTAGTGAAACCTCATGCCGCGTTTGTACAATGAGCCTACAGGAGGCTACGTATACCATTAATGCAGCTTAAATGGGGGACAAGGAAACGCTCTTTGAAAGCATAGCTGCAAAGACAGGAAACATTTTATGAATAATTTGTTGCCCTCAAGGGGCTCACGCATGGGGTGGGAAGGAGGGCGTCATTGCA
Organism: Hippocampus comes; assembly: GCF_001891065.2. Lineage (NCBI taxonomy): Eukaryota > Metazoa > Chordata > Actinopteri > Syngnathiformes > Syngnathidae > Hippocampus > Hippocampus comes. The sequence continues at coordinate 327,096 of NW_017805010.1, forward strand.
TTGTGGAACACAATATCGGAAAGCGGCCGAAGGCAACGCTGTCATAGAGCGAGCATTGCGTGAGGAAAGTGCAAGAACAATCAACTCCTGATCCTGTGGAACTGGAATAAAAATTCTATATATGGAGGCTGCACACAAAATGTATGTAAAAAGCATTCTTTGTTGTAGTTGTGAAAAAAAAGAATTTGCCTCACGGTTTCGTCTGTTTCTACGACATTTGTTAGTGAAAGCACTGTGTAAATTTGTGTCCGTGTGCAGCATCGTTGCAATTGTTCCACCTTGTGTGTCTGAGAGAGAGAGAGAAAGGGAGAGAGGGCCACTTTGCAAAGAGCACACACACACACACACACACACACACACACACACAGTGAGATTCACAGTCCAACAGATGAGCAGGAAGGGGGTCAATTATGGTAGTAATGATGCTGCTATGAATAAACCAGAGGAAGTCGAGCTCCCATTCGGCTTCCCTCCTCAGGCTATTAATAAGCCGAGAACTAATGCTTCCTCAAAAATCAATACGCACTCACACACACTCGGGCAAGCTAAAAGACACACGCTGGCATGTGATCTGAGAGGAGTGCTCACTGAAGGAGGCAAAGGGAATCTTTGGTTGTTCATATTTTAGAACTATTGCAATGACACGACCAGTATTGATTGATGCTATCGTCTGTATCGTCATTTTGGTACTGGTTGTACTTGCACACATTGGGGGCGGGTGGGTGATGCAATTGAACGTTGTGGACATCGTATTTGGCATGGACTCCAAATTATGAATGAAAATTATTCACAAGAGAAAAAGTGTTTGATTGAAAGGATTGCAAGTAGGAAATACGCCATCTTACGTCTTGGGACAGACCTGCCGTTTTGTTTGTGAAAAATTGAAGGAACTCATTCCAGTTGGATGATTTAATCATTTACTTTGTGAGTAGCAGAATCAAAAATGAAGATGACGGAATGTATTTAGGGGAAACCAGGTATTCATCATTTGTTTTAATGTATCGGGTTTGTCTATTTTGTAATGCCCCTTGAAAATTTGCTCTTGGTGAATACACTTTTCCCTTCATACATGCAGCATACAATAAACATGAACCCCCCCCCCCAAAAAAGATTGAAAATGTTCTTCTGCCAGAAATTGTGTGTTGATATAAAGACACTATGCATGATTTACACTTTGTTCAAAAGATTTACATTGTTTGTGGTGGTATTAATTTGATGCAAATGGCACGGCGTGTGTAGATTATATTGATTTTTCTGATCGCCAGACAGTAACTCGATGTTAATTTCTCTTCCATGCCTTTTTTGTTTTTGTTTGTGCATGGAAATATCTTATTATGATTTTGTGATGATTTTCCAACCCTCATCTATGGTCACGAGCTATGGGTCGTGACCGAAAGAACGAGATCCCGGATACAAACGGCCGAAATTAGTTTTCTCCGCAGGGTGTCCGGGCTCTCCCTTAGAGATAAGATGAGAAGCTCGGTCATCCGGGAGGGGCTCAGAGTCGAGCCGCTTCTCCTCCACATCGAGAGGAGCCAGATGAGGTGGCTCGGGCATCTGATTAGGATGCTGGATGCCTCCCTGGTGAGGTGTTCCGGGCATGTCCCACATTGAGGAGACCCTGGGGAATGACCCAGGACACGCTGGAGAGACTATGTCACCCAGCTGGCCTGGGAACGTCTCGGGATCCCCCGGGAAGAGCTAGAAGAAGTGGCTGGGGAGAGGGAAGTCTGAGCTTCCCTGCTAAAGCTGTTGCCCCCGCAACCCCATCCTGGATAAGCGGGAAAAAAATGGATGGATGGTGATGATGATGATGATGATGATCATGATTTCTGCACGCCCACTTTTGTCATGTGAAAGATTCCCGTGGGGCTGAGCTATTCCTTGATATCATCTTGTCAGTAAAACAAAAAAAGAAAAATCAACAGACGTGTAGACCAATACTATAGTGCACAGCTAATTTTTTTTTTTCAGCGATTGCTGAAATACTGATGGCCAACGGCATCGACGATGACAAACAGCATTATCGTTATGTCTGACCATTTCCAATAATCTGTAACATGAAGAGGTTCCATCATTCCGAGCACGCTGTGTTTATTTGGAGCAGGCAACCACTTCTTTTGTACAGGCCGCTCCTTGTTCAAAATGAGAGGACCGCGTAAAACCACTGAAGTAGGATAGGTTTTCGAGACCTGAGATATAAGTCATGGACAAGAGGCGGAGGCAGTGTGGCATTATCCACCCTCCACCCCCCGCCCTCCCCACCACCATCCAGCCAGCACTAATCCCTTTGCTGTCCGTCACACACATGTCACACTATCCTTCAGTCCTTCGTACTTCACAAACAACAAAGACCTCCAAAAAAAAAAAAAAAAAAGAATGAAACAGAACTATAATCTCTCTTTGATCACAACACTTTGAAACTGTGTAATTTAAGACGCTTCCCTGCCCAAAGAACATCGTCTAAAGGCGCTGTATTGGTTTACAGTTTTTGTACGGCTTTCCTCAAAGCGTTCCATCTGAATGACTGTCAAAAAAAAAAAAAAAAAAAACCATCAAGATAAGTGCGTCTTGGAAAGCAAAAGAGTTAACGGGCATTGTAGTGACGCTTCATTTTACTTAATGCTTCAAAGCAGGCCTGTTCAGATGAGGGTATGAAGTGCAATCAATCAATCAATCAATCAATAAACTTAGAATTACTCTATTTCTTGCATGAGTGTTGTCTCAATGAAGAGTTGGACTTTGGAAGTTAAGTAAGTGGGGGACGAAGGCGGGGGAGTGGCCCTGTCGTGGATCGATTGATAAGGGCACAGTTGCTTCCTGAGAGAGAAGGACTGCAATAGCCGAAGTTGCGGCCCACTTTAAGGCGTATGGAGGGGGCTGGATAAGGGTTGATCATTGATAGATTTTACAAATAGGTCAGACTGTGTGAATAACCGTGGAAATGAGTTTCATTGTCAAAGATGAAAACAAAACACACCCTGAGAAGCTTCAGTGGTGCGCAAAACATCGTAAATAGTTATTATTATAACCAATAATAAAGTGAAGTAAAGCAAGGTGTGGGTAGGGAGGAAGGTGTCCTGGTCGTTAAGTGGACGGAAAATGTCATGAGAGCGGGGTGCATCAGCTCGTATACAAAATAACCTCGATCGCGGGGATCTTGAGACGCATGAGATTAGAACGCATCTACAAAGACACATCATTGATGGGAGATCATCTTTAGCAGACGTCTCCATCAAAACATTTCTACCTCCTCCCTCATACAGTGTGAATGCTTGTTTGGATATCTGTGCCCTGCGATTGGCTGGCAACCGGTTCAGGGTGTCCCCCGCCTACTGCCCGAAGACAGCTGGGATAGGCTCCAGCACCCCCCGCGACCGTCATGCAATTAAGTGGATTAGAAAATGAATCTCGGGGAAATTTTTTGATTGTTCCTCGAGCCTGCCATGCTTGTTTTTGGAATGTGGGGGGAAACAGGAGTACCTGGAAAAAAACGACGCAGGCACGGGCAGAATATGCAAACTCCACTCAGGAAAGCCAGAGCCGGAATTGTACCCTCTACCCCCGCACTGTGAGGCCAACGTGCTAACCAGTCGACCACCGGGACACCCTAATGGAAAATGTGGAATCAGAACAAAGACAATTGTTAAAATATCAGTTTAAACATCATCACGTGAAAGAATCCATAGTGTACATTCTCGGTTGATATTCGTTTTTCCCAGCTGCCGATCAAGTGAATATAACACAACACACAGGTTAAATAAGTCTTTTCCTTCCCCTATACGTTGGTATACAAGTGATTATGACCCCATTCATTATTTATTCACAGGGAACAGAAGGACAGAGAACTGTCTTCGGTGACCTATGCAGTCTCGAGGGACATGCCGGGAACATCCTGTACGCATGAGCAGAGTTGGAGTGACTTCCTCTCTGAGTTGCTTTCTTAACACACACACACACACACACACACACACACACACACACACACACACACACACTCTCTCACAGGTTACAATCAATACTTTCAATTCTACAAGTCAAGGTTACATGGATGGAGCAGCACATTTGTCGCGTTGCAGATGAGATGAGAAAAAGGCATCATAAGATCATCGTCATCACTATGATCGTAATTCGTCTCATGACAATGATTATCATTCAAAACTGAAGGAGGAAAATCCATTTGGCGTGTCAGTAGGAGAAGCTCAATCAGCTGATTGTTTCTTCTCACATAGCTTTCAAGCAAGTGAAGCCACGGGGCTGGTTTGAATGAATCTTTGTCACCAACCTGGACAAGAAGACAGAAAGAATGCATTCAGAAAGTACAGTATTCAGCAGTTCTTCACCGTAGGTGTTATGCGCATTTATACCGAAAGCAACCAATCCATCCATCCAGTTTCTACACTGCTTATTATCCTCATTAGGGTCACAGGTGAGCTGAAGGCTGTCATATTAGAGTTAGGGGTACACCCTGAACTGGACAACAGCCAATCGCAGGGCGTGTAGGGACTAACACTCCGTTCGGACTAAACACAAAATAATTGCGTGTATTTGTTCACGGGGGAAGGCTCCTCTCAGTATGAATTTTAACTGGTTCACAGCAAAAACACTAAAAACTTGCACTCATTTCATTTCAATTATTAAAAAATAAAATATATAAATGTTTTTTTTTTGTAGAAGGGATTAATTATAAAAACAAAAAATCCTGCAAAAAATGGTATGTGGAATGGAATGATAAATAATCATAATGTAAATGATAATGTTTCCTGTACTACAATGGCCTCTGGCATACTTGTGGTTCGACACCCACGGATTCACCAATTTGTCGCTTAAAAAAAAAAGGAAAAAAATCTAGGGTTTTTTTTTCTTTCTTTTTGGGGGGGGGGCAATCTCTGTTTTAAGCAGAAAACACATATTGGACATTTATTAAATGAAACCCAACCCGATCTTAAAACCCTAACCACTTTGATGTTGGTTTGCTTTCCATCACTTTTGTGCCGTTCTTGATATGTGTTTATTTTTTGATTGTTACAACTCTTTGTTGTTGAAAGTTGGATTTTTATACATACATTAGGCATGAAATATATTAAGATACTAATACAAAAAACCCAGATGTATGCATGTATTTTGTACATATTTAAAAAAGCATTCATGTCAATCGGGAAGGAAGTGCATGATTCTATTGTACATGGCCCATCAGTAGTGCTGCTAAAAAAAAAAAAAAAAAAACAATAATAATAATAATAAATACATACATTTTAAAAATTGTCGCCCGCTTCATCATTCAGTTGTCCATTCCTGCGCTAGGTATTTCTGTGGGGCAAACGTTTGTGCATTGATGACATTTCCAGTTTAGGCAGCCAAGACCAAATGTTTTGGTCCAGATCAGTCATGAATGACAAGAGAGAATACAGCTCCAGGCGCCCATGACCCTGAGCAGGATGAATGGACTGACAAAGGGATATTTTACTTTCTAAATGGACCATATCTCATGTTGTCAGGTCTGTTCAGTCAAAGTCCTATAAAGTGAGAGTCAATGCTGTTTTTGGCTTGATACTAAAACAACGATTCTACCTCTTTTGCTCTTCGCTGAGGCACTTGTGGACATGCATCCAGCACTGTCACGTGGTCGAAAAATGTGTTACAAAAAACAAGCTATGTTCTCAGTTGGCGGATCAATGTTGCGACTGGTCCAGCGCCCCTGGCAGAGGATGATGATAGCGCGAGGTGTGTGTGTGTGTGTGTGTGTGTGTGGGTGTGTGTGTGTGTGTGTGTGTGTGTAGATGAGAGAGAGAATCTGGATGAGAGTTCTGTACGAGGGACACGACTCCTGACGTCAGAAAGGACGTCTGACACTGAGCAGCTGAGCAGCCCCTCCCCCGGAGCATCCATTCATTCCGCCTTTTGGTCGAGTCGTGATGCAGGATACCGGGAATGTGAATCATCCGCAAAGACGTCCGAGTTTGGATGACGTGGACCGGCGAGGCGAAACACAAGCGCAGACGTGAGCAGCGATGACGCAGAGTCCCGCTGAACCTTTGTATTGCCCTTGCACCCCCCCCCCTCCAAGCGTCATCATCAGCGCAATTGTGCCTGTCATTCAGATCCAAATCTCTGCTTGCATGTGACAAAGAGTCACCGCGGAGCAAAATTGCATTCTGAAAAGAGCAGAAATTGAGAGGCAGCTGTATGACTAAAAAGAGGGCATTTATGATTTTACATTTTGTTTCTTCAACGGATTCTTAACCCCCCTAAGACGCCCTGCCAGCGCGGATACAATACCATCCCCTTCTCACTGACACAGACTGATGACGCCTCTCAAATATTGGATTTGTGACAGCTACTAATGGTGTCATTAATAAATCATTGCAGTGTGTGCCAGCCACGTCAGTGACACTCGCAAAGCTTGTCCGCCCCTCCTTGTCGATATGGCCATGGCCTGCTTTCAGGTCCCCTGCTATGCTCTTCTTGCGAGCTGCCACACTATCCAAGCAACCACAGGCATTTACAGTTGCGGGAGAGAGCCAAGGAAGAATTAGGGTGGGTAGGAGCCCAGGGACGAGAAGGCCTGCTAACCCATTTCCATTCACCCAAGACTATTACATGCATGGCTTCCTCGTAGTGGTTATGTAAGGCTTAGAGAAAACACCAAATTATCCATACAAACTACTTTATTCAGTTCTCATTTGCATTCAAATGCATTCAGTAAATTAGCATTTGATGGAGGAAAATTACATAAATCGCGCATTTCCAAAGTCATACAAACTAACCAAACCCTCGATCATGCATGGCATCACCCGAGATTGTTGCACGCTACTTCAGTGCAGGGAGCGTCAAAGGACCAACTGTTTTTGCTTTTTTTCTAGTGTGTTTTGCCTTTTTTTTATTATTCACGAGTAAATTTTAACTGTAAATGTGTGCCAATTTATTATCTTAATATAATGTATATTTTATATATATATATATATATATATATATACACTGTATATATTATATATATTATATATGAGGCACAAACACAACAACATGACTTATTTTGAGCAAGATTATTAAAGGTGAACTAGTTTTTTTGTTCTCTATTTTTACTTGCCTTTCAAGATGACATGCCTGTTCTTGGTGTTGGATTTTATCAAATAAATGTCCCCCCAAAATGCAACGTATACTCCAGTCCGACTTATATATTTTTTTCTTCTTTTTTATGCATTTTATGGTTGGTGCGACTTATAGTCCGGGAAAGACGGTACATCCACTTCATATTGAATATCTGCATATTGATTGAGCTGCTCCCATAAGAAAGAGGATAGATGCAGTGTGCAGGGTAAGAGGGAAAAGAAGAGGGTTACACATCGGAAATGGCAGCCTTGCAGGTCACCGCAATGACCCTGGACCTCAAACATGGGTCCTCAATCGCCCAAAGTCATGTTCTTCTCCCCTCATAGCTCATTTGAGTCATATTCTTAATTTGGGTTTTCAGGAGATAATAAGGGTTTAATTGTGCGCTGGCCTCCTCCTTCACGACCCGTTCCTTAAACACGTGGACATGTGGACGCACACACACACACACACACACACACACACACACACGAATGCAGGCGCATGCAGATGCACGTGCACTCACGTGCGTGCCCACACACACACACACACACACACACACACACACACACACACACATTGACTAGGTCTGGTCCCAGGAGAACAGCATGAAAAGAGGCAGAACCAAGCAGCTCTGGAATTCACTGATTATCTCCAGATTTCCCCCGAGGGCGCATTGGTTCGAAAATCTCTTATACCTTACTATTTTCAACATAAGAGTAATGCCTAAATGAAGTGCAAACGTGGCAGTAAAATTTTTCTGATGAGAGAGAGAGAAAGAGAGAGAGACTAAATAGAATTTTGCCCCCCCAACCCCCCAAAAATACCATACAGCCCAGGTGTCAAACTCAAGGCCTGAGGGCCACATCCGGCCCACCACATCATTTTAAAAGAGCAAATTTTGCGTATCAAAGTCATGTTTCATGCTAAACAACAAAATTGCCAGTGGTTTTCACTTTTAAAAATGTCGACACATTGCAAGCATTTTCAAAGGCAGCGTCTTTTAAAGTAAATGTAACAAACAGTTTTTACTGGCTGCGATTGGCTGGCAACCAGTTCAGGGTGTCCCACACCTAATGCGGGAAGCTGGCTGGGATAGGCTCCAGCACCCCCCGCGACCCTTGTGAGGATAAAGCAGATCGGAAAATGAAGGGATAAATGAATGCGTTTTTACCGGCCTCTGATTTCAGAATGAGTTCATTCATCAATCTGTTGTGTTTATTTGGGTTAACTGTGTGAACTTCAGATTCATATTCATTCATTGATTTGATCACTTTTGACCTTTAGCATGTCTCGCAAATAGCTAATGCCACGCTTTGCTACCATCGTTGTTCGCGAAGCTGAATATCCGAATAGATAAATAATGGTGTAATACAGTGAAACTTCTCGACAACGAAACCTACATGGGCGAAAATACCCCCTAGTGTGAAAAAATCTTCATGCATGAAAACCATTCCCACTTTTCTGCTCCACCTACAACGAAAAGTCCCCCTGTTCCGTTATACGAAATCTTTTTCTCTGCTCTTGCCTCGGAACGAGATTCACTACAACGAAAACAAGCCTTCCGCAAAAGTATAATCCAACCTCAGCATGCCACAGCGATCTCTGCTGCTTCGTTCGGAAACGGCAACAGCAACCACCACACTGGTTTACACAGGCGCAGTAGTACAGGAAGTATTTGTTTCAGACGCAGCACGAACGTTACATTGCTAAAATGGCGACAAAACGGACCTTTGCATACCAAGGAGTTAAGAAAAGAAAAGCTTGAAGACAGGATAAAGGTAATAAAAATGAAAGATGGAGGAAGCAAAATAAAAGACATTATGCAAGAAATTGATGTAAGTGAAAGTAAATGCTGCTCGTAAATTTCGCAATGTCTTTCCCTTTTTTTCTTTCTCCGCTGGCTATATGAAGTGTCAAATAAATGTATGCTCATACTTATGCGCTACTGGAATAAAAATAAAAAGTACACATATACGTTTTTTGTGTGTGTTCGTGTTTACGTCTGAGATCACATTTGATACAGTGAAAAGTCCCCTGTTGTGATAAATTTCTTGCTGCAAACATGATTTCGTTGTAGAGGAGTTTCACTGTGTTGCTTAATCATACAAGATAATTCTGTTTGGTTGTTTGTTTTTTTAATTCAGAACATTAAAAAAATGGTGCCGGTTTTTGGAAGCTGGAATTGAATCATACTATTTCATTTGATGTATCATGAAAATTGAGCGTGGTCACAAGACAAATACATGCAGTTGCGACTGTAGCTCTATCCAACTCCAAGACTAGAAATAAACAACTGTCCCTGAATATGACATATTCTCGCATTGGAAAACATAAGCCCATACATACATATGCCAACGCCCATCCCTGCAGGCTGTCACTATCCACAGCATGGCTTCCCCCATCACTTCTCTCCTCTCGCGTAGCTGCAAGCTGATTGGCTAGCAGATGGGTGAGGCTCACTGCAGAGGCATAGCAAAAAGAGCGAGGAGTGTGTATGTGTATGTGTGGATTTCCCTGCTGCTAAGTCCTACTGACACCCCTTCCGCCCTTCCGACGCATCCAGAAACACAGGAAACCCTTCTTTTTTGACGACACTTTTGACAACCTTGTGCAACACATGCAAGCCCCCGCCGCCCCAAAAAAACAGTCTTAATGCGAGCGCGTGCTGTTCACGTCATTTCAACTTTGCACGCTTGCCTTGAGACGGCCGCCAAAACGAGTTTACGAGTGATGTGTGCGTATTAATTGGGAGGTCTCGGGTTTTGCTCGGCATAGTGATGCTTTCACAAGAGTAAGAGGAGCCGCGCTGCCGCGCAGCTGTCGAGTGCACACGTTGGTCAGGTTTCACCACCGGCGAGGTGGGAGTGCGCCCGTGTGGATGTTACAGCACCAAAGCTGGTTGGAGGGAGCCCCCAGTGGATCAAGAGCAGCTTATCAGGGAAACATCCCAGTTGTGATCTTGTGGCGCGGGCGCGCGCGTGTGAGTGTGGGTGTGCGTGTGTGTGTGTGTGTGTGTGTGTGTGTGTGTGTGTGTGTGTTCGTGCACATACATCTGAAGGTTAGAGCGACGGAGGCATGTCAACCTTTCTTTTCCATCCAATCTCAGCCGTTTAAGATGAATCGAATGCAACGGGGATGAAGGTGTCCGGTGCTTTAATAAAATAACAAGGTTGAAGGTCACCCATCTGATTGTAGCATGAGAAGACATGCTGACACTCAGCACTGGACCCGCTGCACTTTATTATCAGGGTTCATATGCCTTTGAAGGTCACATTCAAATACTTTCAATGTCACCCCCCTCCCCCAGCCCCCACACGCACATTTTCAGCATTTATTTTCACGGTACATACACTCGAATAAGGTCAAATTCAAGCAACTTTCAATATAATTTTTCCAATACCTTGCAGTGACATACTACCCATGATTATTTTATCTGTCATTATTGATTTTTGCAGCAAGAAATAAATCTTGCTGCAAGGAAGATGATTTAAAATGTTTAATTTAGTGGCAATTTTTTTGCAAACAATATACTGTATTAAAAAAAAAAATGACCTTGAGGGACAATGTTAATGCATTAGTCATTAGATTGTCACATGAGCGCGCATCTATGAACCCAAAATGTACCCGGTAATAACAATTTGACTGACCAAGAGTAAGGCACACTTGGCCAAGAATTCTCCGCCGAAAATATGGGTCGATTCATCCACACAGAGTAACTTCGAGCTCAGTGGTTCTTGACCTTGTTCGAGGTACCGAACCCAACTGGTTCATATGCACATTCACCGAACCCTTCATGAGTGAAAAATAAAAAATATGATTTTTTACAAATTCAAGACATAAAAAACACATTTATTAAACACAGAAAAAATGTAAACACAATTAGTGTAACTATAAAGTATAAGTTTTTTAAATGTGCACAAAATGAACCAGCCAGTGATGGCCAAGCGGGCGTGTCATAACTTAGGCGGGTGTGTCTTAACCTGCATGGCAAAGGCTCTGTCGAACCCCTGAGCCTGATTCACCGAACCACTGTTCTTGCTGTATCGTAACTGGCAAGTCACCAAAATCATTTGAAAATGTCAAAATAAAACAAGTTGATGATCGATGTTAAGAGCTGCGTGTGCATGCAGTGCATGTGTAACCACCCAGGATAGCAGAGGTTGGGGGCGGAAAAAAAAGACTTCCCAGAAAGCCTTGCTCTAAGCTGCGACCTACAACTAATAAAGAGTTTATCAAACCATTACAACTGTTTTGTATTTTAATATATAACTATATATCCTCCTGTTTTGTCCCCTTATGGAGTCTTAGAGATCGGTCCAACTGTCCCCAGCATTTGGAACAGGAGTTGGAAGTACAATTTTGTTCAAACAAAATCGTTTAAAGAACCTTCAAAAGCATTTTCCCCCAAATCTAAACATTTTGAATGAGGGCAAGAACCCTCACACACTTCGTATTAGTCAAGAAAATTGACATGGTTCTTCCTCCTTCACTGTACAATCAATGCACATATCATGTGGCATTAATGCTCCGCCCCCCCCAAAAAATGTGACGCTTATTTATAATGGCTTGCTATGGTAAAACCTGCCAACGATGAGAATTTGCGCAACTTGCTTTTCCCGCACTGGAGAGCCAGCTGTTGTGCAGTCTTGCTAATAATAACCAAATGAATGGAGGGAGCCTGCCTTATATGGAGAAGGAGGGCCCCATGGAGTCATCTCATGCCCAATGGTCATGCACTGCATGACATCAGTGTCAGCCTGACCCCACCATGAAAAAAACAAGCAAACATGACTTGTAAAGGTCTCGGCGTCAGCAGCTCGGTCACGAGACGTGCACGGTGGTTGTTCGGTGGCTTCTCTGCACGATGCCATCCAGTGTCCAAAAGCCCACGGCAGCCACAAACCACAAATGTCACCAGCCTGAGGAATGAAAAGGAGGAAAAGATGTGGATCCACGTGGATCGTGTCTGCTCCGATTAGATCGAATTTGACATTTTGTCCTGGAATATTTGGGATTCTTCACTTAGACTTTTACAATGCAGCGTGCGTACGAGCATTGGGTCATCTCCATCAGGTGACGGTGGAACCAATTAGATAAGAAGAATGATCAAATGATGATTTGTCTTGCCCTATTCTTGGGATGTGCGTGTGCGATTGTTTGCACATGTGTACATGTGAGTGAATGCGCGTTCTTTGCGGTTCTTGAGTGTCCTTTGTTTTTAATTAGTCATGGCTTCACCAGAGTTGGGTTGTAACAGATGATATTTATGTCATCACAGTCACTTGATTAAATTTCTGGAGAAATTGTACTCGTCAGAGTAATTTTAGTCATCCATCCATCCATCCATTTTCCGATCCGCTTTATCCTCACACGGGTCGCAGGGGGTGCTGGAGTCTATCCCAGGTGTATTTGGGCAGTGGGCGGGGTACACTCTGAACCGGTTGCCAGCCAATCGCAGGGCACACAGAGACAAACGACCATTCGCACTCACACTCGCACCTCGGGAAAATTTAGAGTGTTCAATCAGCCTGCCATGCATATTTTTGGAATGCGGGAGGAAACTGGAGTACCCGGAGAAAACCCACACAGGCACGGGGAGGACATGCAAACTCCACACGGGACAGCCAGAGGCATGATCAAACCCACGACCTCTGCACTGTGAGGTCGACGCGCTAACCACTGGACCACCGGGCTGCCTAATTTTCATCAAATATAGTTATTTACTTTTCCGTGATTATTTTTGTTGCGCAAGAATGCTACTTTTACATTGAGCCACATAGTGGCCCGGGCGGTATCACATGTCTCTGTTCCACCAATCAAATGTGATGAATACACGTTTGACTGATTCCACCAATCAAATAGAGCTAAGAAGTTACATGACGGGATAGTGACAGATTTCAATAACTGTGTATATACACACACACACACACACACACACACACACACACACACACACACACACACACACAAAAACCTGCCGTATGTGCTGTCTCCATGGTTACCTGATAATTCTATTAACATGTCACTTATCTTCGGCAATTATGTGCTTGCACATGTATGCAAAGCCCAATTGCCATATGCAAACTGATTATGAAGGAAAGTGCAAATGAACATCCGTCATTTGCATATGCGTGCGTGTGTTCACGTGCGTGTGTGTGTGTGTGTGTGTGTGTGTGTGTGTGTGTGTGTGTGTGTGCGTAAACACAGTGTGGTGGGTCCAATATACAGCAACTGCACATACAATCGTATTCTCTAATTGCCTTTGGAAGACAAATTTACTTGTGTAATCTTTGCTCATTGTTAATTGTGTTTGACATGGATGAATAAATTACTTTTGCTTAATTTGCTCATGCTAAATTACACTGCCATTTGCCTTTTTTCTCTGTACTGATGGACACTTCATATTTACTCAATTTTATACGATACGGACGGAAGAGGAGGATGGCTATACCTCCACATTCACACCTATTAACAACTTACAGTTTTCAATTAACCGAGCACGCTAATTTTTGGAATGTGGGAGGAAGCTGGAATACATGCCAACACTACTTCAAAAAGAGGGGGAACTCAGGTTTGAGTTGCTGCTTGTCACAAGTCCCAAAGATGATGATGTAACAGGATTTCTGGCCTTCTGGGCCAGCACGAGCACAGGAATTGACATTTGAATCATTTGATGCGCATCAATTTACACAAAATAACTCTGTTAGCAAAAGTACCAGAAAGGTCCAAGGCTGCATTCAGTCTCTTCTAGGTATTTGTACTTGGGGAGAATTGAGTGTTTGTATTGCAGTGCACACATGATTACGACTTAAGTCATGCCGCCTGAATGTTCATAAATAGCATTGCAGTGTCAGCCAGGGGCTCCCCACTACATATGGTCAAAGATTGAGCTTTTTAAGGCACAACTTTGTTTTGTTCTTGGATTCGTCAAAAAATAGAATCACATATAATGATTGCAGTCACAAGATTATGTTGCATAGGTTGAAACACAAACCTTCTACGGAACAGCAGCAGATTCCGCCAAACATCGACAGAAATCAGAGTTGACAGAAAAGTTTCTCAACAGAACGCAAGGCCGGCAAAGTACAACGAAAGACACAGGTAACAAAGAACCAGGATAAAACGAGACAAACCAAAAGCGCTTGCAAAATGCAAGGACAAATATAAGCGGAAAATCGCTTGTCACAAAAAAAAAGGACAAGGAAATCCAATCACACGTACAATACACAGAGAGAATAATGCTCGAACAAAGAACTACTTATGTGAGAAAAATACGAAGCAAAATGTGACGAGAAAACTGTGAGGCAAAATCATGAACGTTGAAAATAAACTGCTGCTTTGAACAAGAGTCATGAGCAAGGCTGAATAATCGAACTGCGAGTAGTCGGCGTGGCAGTCCTTTTAAAAGGCAGATGATTCTGATTCGTGACAGGTGCGGCTCTGGAGGGAACACCCCCCAATTCTGCCAGAAACTGAAACACAAACAGGACAGAAACATGACAAATGGTATGAACATTTCATATCAACAAGACTGTACAGACCAGTGAAAGGGCAATCACTAAATTTTATTTGGAATACAAAAACACAAAAGCACACTTTGTACAATCTTTGCGTCATTAACACGTTAAAAGTGCCTATTTTTTTTTTTTTTTTTTGCACGTGAATAGAGTTTCTTTCTTCTGGTATTTTCCCAGACTTTGCACAGGTAGAACAGGGTGTAATGGTGCGTTTGCGTCATTGTGTGCTGTTCTGGAATGGACCCTACTCCTGGCCAATTGTGGCGGCATCCCTCATTTGCATTCAAATCAGGTCGGTTGGAGCGCACACAACAGAAATAGACTTGCTGGGGTTCGTGCATGAGATTGGCGCGCGCAAAGTGCGTTCAAACAGGTAAACTGCAAGATCTCCCCTTGCAGATGATGTAGTCGGCCACACATTTGAAGACCGCCTTGCACCTACAACCGTGCGTCAGTGTGTGAAAATGTTCCATTCATATTTCTTTCACGCGGCACTCTGGAGCATGTGATTATGTGCCTCACATTTGAGAGGTGCTAAATTTGAATCTCGGCTCTCTGGCATTTGTCTTCTAACCGTGCACGAAAATTAGCGAACACTGCCATTTGAGAGCACTCACAGAAATACATACAAAAGTTCAACCTAAATGGAAGGCCTGTTTTTACTTCTTGGAGAAGCTTTCAATTTTATTTTTAACATTAACAATATTTCATGATGAAGATTTAATGCTTTAATAATACCCATATTGACTTTAGTTCAATGAAATCAGATGTTGTGATAAATGTGCCATTATCCGCCAAACACCCTTCATTTTCTCTTTTTAATTGGGATGCATATGATTCGACTGCCTTGTAGCGGGGCCTTGAGCCTCCATCTTGAAGTCCCAATTTGCTTATCAAACATGGCTCCATCGATTAACAGATCAAGCGCAATGCCGACATTTATTATGGTTTTACGATTAAATAGTCATTGTGTCGATGTGTGTGTGTGCACACATATATCTGTCATTCTCTCTCTCTCTCTCTCTCTCTCTCTCTCTCTCACACACACACACACACACACACACACACACACACACACACACACACACACACACACACACAAAGAAGGACACCCCCCACCATTAATAGCCTCGGGTGATCCGCAGACATTGTGGCGGTCACCCAGGCGGGCCGTGCACGCACACTCACGAGTTCAATGAGGGCGTCTGAAATAGGGGGAGAGCACCCAGGGGGGTCGTGGGGGGGATTGATGGGAATACTTTGGGGACCATGTGGCCTGAGCGGGGAGGATTGTTCAACCCTGAGGGGCCAAATGGTGGGTCTATTTGAGCAGCATTGTGCACTGGATTGGTGTGAGCGCACATGTGCGCGCACATGCAAACAGTGTGTGTATGTGTAACTTAATTGGTCAGCCACAGCATCATTGGAAGGCTTTAATGCTCCTGAAGAGTTAACAAGAAGCAAACCGTACTCTGAACAAAACGGTGTGAAAGACAGAAATGTAAAAGTAGACGCTTGTTTGTGTATTTATGTGCGAGTCCACGTGTCAGTCATCTGAACACGGCTTACCACAGAGGAGGTATCACGACAAAGGCTGGCAGCCTCCTTCAGCCTCATCACATTGTCTCCTCCGGCCCTGCAGCCAGTCAAATTTCCCATCGTCTACCTTGCCGCTGAAGTGCATATTT
Source organism: Hippocampus comes (assembly GCF_001891065.2). NCBI lineage: Eukaryota > Metazoa > Chordata > Actinopteri > Syngnathiformes > Syngnathidae > Hippocampus > Hippocampus comes. The sequence continues at coordinate 343,393 of NW_017805010.1, forward strand.
GCATATGTAAGCATGGGGAATGCCCCCTCCAGCTAAGAAACACCTTCATTGTTCATAATGAAAGTGTGCATATGTTTCTTGCCAACAACATAAATGAATTCATGAATCGTTGGTTCACGGGGCGAGAGTGACAGTCGAAATTGGACAAAATGCAAAGGAGCTCAAGGGAAAACTGCTATGTAATATCTAACCAATGTCATGGCTGGTAAGCTTTTCATTAGTGACATTTTGTGAAATAATAAGCCGTCTTGGCTTTGAATGTACAATATTCCAAATATAAATGTAATCACTTTGAAAGTGGATACAATGCAGGCGGATGTTATTCTGTTTGTTACTGTCATAGCAGATGCTAGCAGACAAATCAATTTGGGCTGGTGACATTTAAGAAAAGTCTCACACACACACACACACACACACACACACACACACACACACACAACCACACACACACACACACACACACACACACACACATATATAAAAGAAAATAAATGATTATTTTGGTCGACCGGTGCTGATTGCACTGCACTTCACGCTATACTTAAGCTGGGCTCAAAAATAGGGCTCCGAGTGTACATTGTGGCGCAGGTGGTGCCAACGCTGGATTCGATCGGAGACTGTTGACATCATGGAGGTCTGCTTGCAGTTCCGTAAATCGTACTTACTTTCCCTGCTCGGACCTCCTGAACGAGCAAATCAGTCACCTCCTTACTCAAGTTAGGGTTTCTTCTTTTTGAATCACCAAAAGTCCAGCGTGTTGTCAACAAAGGTGTCAGGATGGAACAAATGAGAGCACTAAATCATCAAAATGTTGGTAAATTGTAGTTAAATTGAGGGTACAGTTTAGTTAACCCAAGGTCCGGTTAAGTCAACTGAGGGAACGGATTAGCAAAGAATATACCTTTTTTTTCCCTCATGCATAGGCACAAGTTGGGCTCCGTAGAATAAATTCCTGTGAAAGCAAAGTTGAATTTATAGAGACACTTCAAAAAAAAAAACGCCATCATTTTGGCATTGATTTTCAGTCGCCAATCGCTCAGAGTCACTGCCATCATGCGCACCTCTTTTAAATCCTCAAGATTTACATTCTCATGCACATACATGAACGCTACCCCCCCAATTACAGCATCATAAATGAATGAATGCATGGTTAAAAAAAATAATCATAAATCAATGAGGCAGGCAAGAAGGAATTCATCTCATGCTGAATTTTTCAAGCATGTTATCTTACATGAGTTGAGATAGCATAATTGGATTTATTGTGCGAAGGGAGGGGGGTGGGGCGGGGCAGGGAGGGGGTACCCTGTTGGCATAGCAGCTTCTTAGAAATGAATGATGGAATCATTGAGCTGAATGAGGATGATAAAACAATCATCGCCTTCACTAGGAAGAAAAATAAGACTTGCTTGGTATGTTAAGCAGATCGTTCCCCCCCCCCCACCACACAATGGAAATGGTTCAGATTTAATGCAGCTGAAAGATTTAAAAAATATCACGCGTGTACTGTGACAATAAACTGCGCATTGTTTATAGAATGCAATCAAAGTGGGGAGCTTGTTTGACCCTGTTCCTAAGTCTAAATGACAACCCTTCTCAGGGGTCTAATTGAATGTACAGTGGTACCTCTACTTACGAAATTAATTGGTTCTGGAAGAAATTTCTTCACGAGAAAATGTTGTGCTTTTTGCCTGGCGTTTTGTAAAGAACCGATCCAAGGACGTTTGCTTTTGTCGGCTTTTAACAATCCTTCGAAAATGTCCAAGGCAAACATCAGCATCGTGAGCGATTGTCGAACTGGTGAACAGTTTATCTGGGTGATTCACCATTTATGTAAAACTATCGGAACACCTCATGGCCCGAGGGGCGAATGACGAGGATGCTGCATAGACACACATCTATCTATTTATCTATCTACACACGTCGACATATACGGTAGAAGTTCCTCTTAGCCAATGGGATACCAGGAAGATGCCAGGTAACAGCCAATGGCAGAGCAGCTATAAAAATGTTGTGTTCAGGAAACTCGGAGCTGCGAGTATCAGACCATACTGTATTTTTATCTTTTGTATGTTGAAATTTCTTTCGTAACAAGGGGCAATATTTTCTTGTTGAGGCGTTTCGTAACTTGAAAATTTCGTATGAAGAGACGTTCGTAAGTAGAGGTACCACTGTACTTAAATAAAACATGATGCTGGTGCTATATCAATATAAGGCAAGACATTTGATGATAGTGACTTAAACCTTGAATTGTCAAAAGTCTCAATAAGATGTCATTTTCTGAGATTAAAAAAAAAGTCTAACATTTTGAGGATCACCATAAAGTTATTACAACTACTTCAAAGCAGAAATTCAAACTTACCATCCATTCAAAATCCAGTCATATTAATTCTCCATTCATTCCACATGTCTGAATGTGTGGAGGTTCATTGTTTTAAGCACCCCGAAAATTGAGGTCGTCCCTCAGGTCACCGTCCCCCTTTTACCTCCTACTGAGCTTCCACAGTGTTTGCTCCCACACTTTCTTTGGGGTTAATGTTCACCTCTTCTGCTCTTTTGTTTTGTTTCCCTCTCTCCTGTCTCTTTTAGTTCGCCTCAAGATGATCTCCAGACACAGGCCCATACTTGACGGCCTTTTTCCATTCACATCACTCTCTCCCCTCTCGTCTCCTCTTCTGATCTTGTCTCTTTCGCTTTTGCTAAGCCCTTGACTGATTGTTGTGCGGCTTGTCCTTTTTACTCACCCAATGTAAATGGTGCCGAGGGGTGGTGGAGGTCATCTGGGTCAAGCACTTCATGCACACATTGTTGAAAATTCATTTGCTCACCTCTTTGATCTGTGACTCTTTTTTGACCTCCTCACCTCTGCTGAGGATCACTGAGGGTAAAAACTGCAATTCTTGTTTGTTTGGGTTTTTTTTTTTTTTTTGCTTGTGATGGCCCAGTACCAGGTCCAACAGAACAGTATGAACATCTTTTTCCTTTCACATTCATCATTATAAGTTTTTTTTTCTCCACCAAGAGATAATCTAGTCAAATATAGTGTTGTATTTTATTTGACATAATTTGTCATATTTCAAGTCATTGGAAAATCTCCTCTCTCTGTGTTTGTTTCAAGGTCTCTCCCGTTGAATGTTCATCGAAATGTTGCACAACAAGATAAGCACAATAGTCTATATCAGGGGTCTCAAACTCAATTTACCTGGGGCCCGCTGGAGATAGGGTCTGGGTGAGGCTGGGCCATATCAAGTTCCCCCCGAGCTCCCAAATGCATTTCTTAAAAACATAAAACATTTTATATATATATGCTTCTGCTATACCCTACACTTTTTCAGTGCTTTGGTTCCAGTTTTCCACAAGAAAAGCTCTGATAAAACATTCCACTGCTCTCAAGGAACTTAATTTTTATTTTTCTACACAAAATAAGATGGAAAAAAATTAATCAAGAAACAAATCAAAGAACGTAATTTCCGCTGGTACTAGATCAGCTCAGGGTCCTGCGCCTGCGAATGACGTTGGGCACGGCACAGCTAGTGATTGGTTGAAGGTCATAAACCATGGAAACAAAGTGTTTGTGGTGGCCGTCTAATAGTAAATTAAATAAATAAATGAATTAAGAACGTTTGAAAAGTTAGGCTAGTGGCTAGCATGGAGCTAACGCTAACACGGACAGACGCACATCAAACTTCGCTTGTGTGTATGTAATAGTGCGAGCTCCGTGTTAGCGTCTCAGCACTCATTTTCGCCGTTCTTGTGCATGTGGAACGTCAGGTCTGGTGCTTCGGAGCACCCGGCTCCGGTGACAGCCACACTGGCATGTTGTTTATCTGTTTAAATGGGTATTCAGCAGCAGCGGTGGGTTGTTTACATCCGTGGTTTCCGCGTGTATTCAAGCTGGTGCGGGGGACGGTCATGTTGCCGGGTGCTTCGAAGCTGTCGGCCTTCGAATGAGACAAACCTAACTATTTAGCATGGAGGTAGTGCTAATACATACAGCATCCATATCAAACGTACACGGGCCACACTAACATTAAACTCGCATATCAAGGCGGGCGCCTCAAACTAGCGTCCTGCGCATTTGGCCTCATACGCGTGACATTTATTTGTTTGTTAGTTTTTCTTTCATCGAACATTTGTGATGAACGCATTGCAAGACTGCGCCTCTCATTATCGCCATCTGATCTCCAATGTGTGTTGGCCAACGTGGAAAAGCCAAACTCTTGGGAAAAGCTTCCTAGTTCACTTCCTCGGTTATGACCTCCGATCATTCAATCCCACCCACAATGACTCAGCATGGGAATTCCAAAGGAGGCGGCAGTATGGGGGCCTGCCTGCAGCATTCCATGCTTCACACTCAGGCATATCTGAGAAACAAAAGGCAGGGAATAAAAGGAGGGAGAAGATGGAGAGATTATGGGTCATAGTAGGAGAGGGAGGACACGCTAGGGAAGAAGGATGTCAAACAAGGGAAGCTAATGGGAAGACGAGCTTTACAACAATCTTGAAGGAGCCCCAGAGGGAGAAGGGGAGGCTTGGAGGCCGGACTCAGCTCTCCTTCCCATGGAGTGTCCAGACGCTAGACCACACTGGGTCGCGTTTTCTCACAGCACCGCCTTCAAACATCCGTCACATCCCATTACAGCCGATGCAAGACTCCCAAAGAGAGCTGGAAGGGCATGATGAAATTGGGGTCAAAGTGAATTTAAAGGATGAGGGCCGTTGGCTTACTGGAGCTTAATGCGGCTCAGACCTTTGTCTCTCAATTGTGATGGCATCTCCAATTTCAGAGCGCAAACAGTATCTTTTAAGATTGTTTTAGTCTTGAGATGATATCCCGCAAGATTTCCCCCAGAAATATATAAAAAAAAAAAACAAAAGGAATGATGAATGATTCAACAATGAAATGAAACTTTGAAGCGCAGCATGACTTCATTTTAGAGAGAGTGAAAGAGAAAAATTGGCAAAAATGGTTTGAGAGAGATGTGACAGATGCAAAGGAGAAGAGCTATCTTGGAAATGTGGGGGGGGGGGAGGTTGGCACTGTCACTTGTCATTTTAAACCAATATACTGACATTTCTCTTCCATAGTGTGTTTCACGCTATGGATAAAATGACCACCGATGGGTTGTTTGCCACTAATGGTTGTAATTTAAAAAAAATGGTCAGTCACCATCCATACCTGTCAATAACAACTTTTAGTCAATAGCAACAACAAAAACACAATCACCAGGTAAATTATGTAAAGGAATGAATACAGGGGACCCACGTTGCCTTTACGGGTTGAGCCGGGCCGGGCCCCATTGGTGTAAGCCCGGCCACCAGGCCCACCTCCAGGCCTGGTTCCAGAGGGGGGCCCTGGTGACCCGTATCCGGGCAAGGGAAACCAAGGTCCATACATTTTATTATTATGTGGGCTGGGTTGGTGATACAACCATGCAGCATCCAATCAAATGGGCATCTCGACTGAGAGGTGTGGATCTATACAGCAAATTGCTTTCAATATTGTGGCACACTCCACTGCGAAATTTGGCTCGCAGACTTCCTTCCATGTTACCAAGGCAACCTGCCTTCCAAAACGGAGCGACCCACTTCGACGGTTTTTGGCATGTCCCTCGAGCCGGGTTAGGCTAACATCCTCAAGTTGTACATATGGAATCAAATACACAAGCAGGTGAAAAGAGATCCATTAATGTAACATTAATGTACACTTGGCCTCCTGACATTAATCAATGAGGGTTTTTTTTTCGAAGGCACATGCTCCAAAGTGTGTCAGTGTGTCAAATCGACCTTATATAGTTTTACGACACGCCGTTTTACAAGCACTGTGCATCATTCGAGCATTTTCTTTCTCGACCTGAACACGAGGAATCCAAAGTCATTCATGTCGGATGCGCCAACAAGCTGCGCTTCAATACCGATCGCTAATCATCCTGTCATGCACCAGCATGAAAGATGATTAGCGATCAGTGACGAACATGAGATGAAAAAGCTGTCTCTCTTGCAGCACCGGCAAAAATGACATGCATTGTCAATCAGGACATATATGCTCCTTCTACAGAAAAAAAAAAGTGGCTGGAGACCACTGCGACACAGTACATAATTTATGAAGGCCAGTCAATTTTATTGATATTGCACCAGTTTAAAGCAGTGGTTAGTCTCAGGGCACTTTACATTATGGAGCAGCGCTGCAGTCGAAGCGCAACCTTCACACATGAAAGAAAGCAACTGAATCCCACATGAGCAAGCACCATGGCGATGACAATAAGACAAGAAAGGAAAAAGCGCACTCTCAAGTTCTCTTAACTGTGATGTTTGGTCTACGATCAACAAGATTATTGCTAGTAACAGGCCTACTCCAATTATTCATCTTTTTTTTTTAAATAGCCCGTATCCTCCCTAAGGTCAAAGGTGAACTAGAACCTATTCCTGTTGGCTTGGGGCAACGGGGTTTGTCTGCCATGGGTCGGTCGGTTTGCGAGCCAATCCGGTTATTAAAAATAATAAATATGGCAGCTTAGCACAAGTCCACCGTGTACAAATTATGTGTTGGTACCTCAGTCACAAATCAAATGCATTCTGAATCAACAATTCAGCAATAATCAGTTTTGCACATGAATTTCCATCGCTGGATTTGCTGTCATTAAAAATTCACCGGGTTCTTACTTGGATGCTAGAAAAGTTATGACTGAGTTTGAATGAGGAAGAGAAACCTTGACAGATGTATCAAAACATAGCACACGCACATGCACCGGGGGCCGAGGCCAAATTCCCCAAAAGTGTGGGGAGAGCCCGAAACACTCCAAAGGTTCCATTCTGAAGATTCCAGAGAAGAGACAATCCCACGCTTATCAGTGACTTGTCAATTTGGAATGAGGAGCTGGAAAATGTCAAGGAAAGCCTCTGTTACAACACATTCTTTTGCAGTGACTTAGGCGATTGGATTCTTTTATTTTTTTTCTAACTTTTACTTTGACCTCCACTCCACTTATTTTTCAAATCACATTGTTTTTTTTCTTTCCCTTTCCCCTGTAGGCGGCGCCTCTGAATCTCGTGGTGCAGCACACAACCCCAAGGCATGAGTCATCTAGGTTCCATTCCTACCATAGCAGTCAGCAGTCGTTCTGCATGGAAGTCCAATTTACCGTATTTTCCGGACTATAAGTTGCAGTTCTTTTCATAGTTTGGCCGGGGGTGCAACTTATACTCTGGAGCGACTTATGTGTGAAATTATTCACACATGATTGTGTCATTTCACGTTATTTTCACATTAAACCACAAGAGGGCGCTCTCGGTCTGTGTTGATAAATCGACGATGTGTCCGACGTAAGCGACGTAGAAGAGGAAGCGGTGCATCGTCTACCTCCCGAGTTGGGGGAGTTGTTTAAAAGTGACACTGAGGATGAAGATTTCATTGGATTTAGTGATTTGGAGTGAAACTGATAGTTTGGTGAACTTGTTAGCATGTTCTTTATGCTAGAGTTATCTGAATAACTCTTAATATGTTACGTCGTTACTGACATTACCAGGCATGTCAGTATTGTAACGTTAGTGTACCGTACACTTGTTCAACCTGTTCTTCTCTATTTTATTTTTATTTTAAATTGCCTTTCAAGATGACATGTATGTTTTTGGTGTTGGATTTTATCAAATAAATTTCCCCCAAAAATGCGACTTATACTCCAGTGCGACTTATAACATATGTTTTTTCCTTCTTAATTATGCATTTTTTTGCTGGTGCGATTTATAATCCGGAGCGACGTATAATCCGAAAAATACGGTAGTTTTCAGGTCATAATACGGTATGTGCATGAAAAACAGTGATATACTATCCAACCAGCCATCTACCCATTTCCTTTCTCACTTATCCTTACTTGGGCCACTGGTGAGCCAGAGCCGATCCCATTTGACTTTTGGGTGCAAGACGAAGTACACCCTGGACTGGTCACCGGCCAATGCACGTATAAGCAAACAATCATTCATTGTCACATTCACACCTCAAAACAATTAAGAGTCTTCAATGAGAGCCAACGTGTGTTTTTGGAATGTGGGAGGAAACCTGAGTATCAAGGGGAAACCCAAGCGAGCACACCGAGCGTGAAGCAAACGCGAAACAGGAGGGGGGGCCCGAGCCAAGATTCAAAAACATCCTGACTGTGAGGCAGCCGTGGGAATCGCTATTGTGCCTATTCTACCCTTGTAGGCCATACAGAATGTACAGTATAAAATAACTTTTACTACATTGATGTACTCGCACACAAACGGGCTCACTGCATGACGTTTGTAACCATGAAATTTAAACCAAGAGGACCCACCGTATATAGGCTGTAATTAATTACTTTTGTAATACCAATAACAGTTATGTAAAAAAAAAAGTCACTGTTTTTCACCACTGTTATTGATCCAATTATTTGTTCTCCATATGCTTTTGTCCATCTTTACATCGCTTTTATCTCTCGCTTTCTGCCCTGTGTCCTTACTCAGTTGTCTCTCTATCGCAAACCCACCTGAAGAAGGCAGACAGCCGCCCCCTAACTGAGTCTCGGTCTTGCTCATGTGGGGTTTGGTTGTTTTCTTGAACGTAGTCGTGTACTGCAAAATGTAAAGCACCTTGCGATAATGTCGGTTTTTAATCGGCATGATATAAATCATCCCCTACAACTAAAGTACTTTATTTGAATTTTCCGTGATGTGAACCACTAAAGTGCAAATACCTGCACTTTACTTGAGTATTTTTTTCCCTCCCTGATTTTGAAAACAGGTCTGAAGTTTCTACTCCTAGTTACTACTTTGTCAACATCAGCAGGCTCACTTTATTTTTCAACCTCTACAGATGACAACATTAAAAAAAAAAAAGACATACTGGAAATAGAACTAAAGTCAACCACACTTCAGATCGTAGCAGCATGATAAGAATGTGAACCGACAAGCAATAATACAACAACAATGATGCAACAGATTCAGAAAATCTGCACACTCTTCTTCTCTAAAATCTGGGACACCTCATTTCAATACGTAGAGCAGGTTCTAGGCCTGAAAAGTCCTGAAAGATTGAGTCACAGTGTGCGGTTGTTCATTTTTTGGGCTAAGACCATTCCGCTAACCTCTCGCCAATGCCGCAAGGTGCTCAGCCTATCACGCCCCCCACAAGCTAGGCAAGGAGTCAAGGATTTCCTGGGACCCCGGCACTAAGAAACGACTTGGGCCCCAGGCAAGTGAACCATCCAGTGCAGCCAAAGTACTCAGGCACACCACTAGTATTAAAAAAATAATAAAAAATAAAAATGCACATCACTAGTATTTTATAAAATATATTTTGTGTACTATGACATTTCTTTTCCATGCCAAGTTTTATCGTGTATAACTGATCTATATTTTTATGTTTTACTTTTGTAATTAAATACATATCAGGGACCCGACTTGTTTACTTTTCCTTAAGTACTAGAGGTGAACCAGGACTTAGACTCCCCCCCTCCCCCACTAATAGAGTACTTGCATAGACTGTAAGTGTGACTTATGCCACTTCATAAGACTCTTGTTGCTGTTGTCATAGGAATAGGTAACAATAGGCATTCTGTATGTCATACAAATGAAGTGAAAGCTGCAACCTTCAAGTGGAACACAAACAAAAACACGCACACACACAAACACACGCACGTGCACACACACACACACACACGCACACACACACACACACACACACACACAAGTTGATGTTTCACCTTAGTGAGAAGTATGTGGGCTGTGGTGAGACTGACAGAAAAGACCATTTAGTTTTACGAGAAAAAGGAAGTGTGCGGCCACAGAATCAGTTAGCGAAACTCTTTTGGATGGAAGTGATAAAGGGTATTCTCATTCGTTCTCTTTCAGCTCGTCCACGAATGAACTATGTACAATGAAATAAAGGATGGGCGGCCCGGTGGTCGAGTGGTTAGCGCGTCTACCTCACAGTGCAGAGGTCATGGGTTCAATCCCGGCCGGCTCCAGCCTTCCTGTGTGGAGTTTGCATGTTCTCCCCGTGCCTGCGTGGGTTTTCTCCGGGTACTATGGTTTCCTCCCACATTCCAAAAACATGCACATCACTAAATGAACACTCTAAATTGTCCTTAGATGTGAGTGTGAGCGCGGATGGCTGTTCATCTCTGTGTGCCCTGCAATTGGCTGGCACACAACTGCTCCAGCACGACCCTTGTGAGGATAAAGTGGATCAGAAAATGGATGGATGGATGGATGGATGGATGGATGGATGGATGAAATAAAGGATGCGAGGTGACATGCATAGCGAACAACTGCCAAAGCCAAAACTCAAGGAATCACCTTTGTTCGAATTACCGGTGTTAGAGCGCCCCTTGCAGGTTGAAGTAGCATCAGCCATGTAAGATTATGGAACGATGAAAGCTTGTGTTTTCTCTCACTGGGCAGGATGTGGCTTGAAAGTGGTCAGCACGGCTGCCAGACAGTTAGGAGGTTTGGGGTTTGGATCTCGACTCCGGCCTTCCTGTCTGGAAAAAATGTTTCCTTTTTTTTTTTTAAATTAGAGATGCAAGTAAACATTTCTAGATGTTTCCAAATCTGCCTTAATTTTTTTCATACCACATGACATGATACATTTATATATATATATATATATATATATTTATATATATAGTAAATATTCCCATATATATATATATATTACTTGCATACTCCTAATGTTGTGCACTTTAAAGTGCACAACACAGGAACGAAAACAACGGAGAGAAATAAACACAATGCAAAGAAGAAGGAAGAAGAAGGTGTAAAAGTGGTGTCACCTTTATACTCGGTCAGCAAACTTCTTCTTTCCTGGAAGAGTCAAAAGCTCGCACGCCTTCAAAAGTAACCCTTTTCCTGTTTTGACTGCATCAGTTTCATCTACAAATATAAGAGCAAACACGCTTGCAAACTGTCAATGTCTCCACATTGCACATTTCATGCAGAGCATGAAGCAGTGAACCACACAGAAAAAAATATAGTGCTTTGGATTTACCAGATTTATCTCAGTTGCACATGATTCAAATGTGGTAAACCGTTGTCATGTTTCCGTGTTTTCCTCCAAAATAAATCAACATATCTGTTAGTTCAGTTGAACAATTTTAATGTCCAACAGAAAATCAAGTAGGCCTACTTTTTTTTTTCTTTGTCAGTGCATGGTGATGTTTCCTGTGTTTTGAAGTCGATCCAGTCCTTTGAAGTCTGCAGCTTTCAATAGACAAGTGTTCGTAGCTATAGGACCAATGTGTTGATAATGTGAAATGAGAACGTGAATAAATGAACGAATGCATATTTTTCCACATTAGAATTGAATTGAATGGGTTCTCACTTCTTCCTTGGCAAACGCCGTGATCCCATGACAAGGTTTTGTCTGGTTTTCTAGCCATCCATCGTGCTTGTATGCTCATCGATATGAACCGTCTGAATTGGATTGGCGAGCGTTTTCAATAGAAAATGATTGCCATGGATTGTCTGATCCACTAGGTGGCAGCATTGTACACGCTTCTACTCCATGTTGCCTTGCGCATGTAAAAGTTGACTAGAAAAGGACAAACTTGAGATCAAAAGCCAGTACGGACAATTTAGAATGTTCAATGAACCTACTATGTATGTTTTTGGATTGTGGGAGCTAACCGAAGTTCGCAAGCACAGGGAGAACATGCAAACTCCACACAGGAAGGCCTGGGCCCGGAAATCCATGACGTCGGCACTGTGACGCTGACGTGGAACAAGTCGCCCACCTTGCCGCCTCCAAAAGCCAAGTTCGATGTGTCAATGGAAAAGATAGGCGAGGTAAATTAAAAAAAAAAAAGAATGTTAATAATCCAAATGTCTTGATGTTTTAAGTGCATTATATCCAATAAAGGTAACTATCGTTAATTTAAAAAAAATCTTAAATGTATATGTACACTGTTTGATTTTACAAATATTTTCAATTACCAATGATTCAATCAAAGAAATGCATCAAAATTAAAAGTAAATTCACCAATTTAGAGAAAGAGGGGTCAAATGAATAGAACTAATATTAATGTAAATACTCTGTAGTCTGAATTTAAGAACGGAAAGGTAATATGTATAGTTATGCAAGACAGTAAAAGTCTGTCTTGTGGGAACTGTTTGGGGTAGACCCTTTTCTGTTCTCACTCTCAAATTCATCCAAGGAGAGTGGAACGTTCAGCAACGTTCAGTTTTTTTCGAATCAAGTCTTTCCAGGAAAGAAGCATAAATAAAAATCAACTTGGAACGAATGTAGGCTATCCTCATTCACTCCATCAACACTCATACTCGTGTCAACGTCAGGCCTTCCCGTCCAGCTTCCACTTTAAGGCCGATCTTGTTGGGTGCTGCAAGTATACATTTCATCTGCGGCCTCCTGTAGTACGACACACTTAGTGAGCTCAGTTTACTGTTTATCATAGCTCACAACTGTAATTATCGCTTCAGCTCAGCTATGCTGAGACAGATCGTCATGGTGATGCATCTCACAATGTTGATGTTGACTTCACAGTTTGAGCCCCACCTGGAATACAGCCACAGTATGCGTGCTGTCTGAAACCTCGAAATGGAGCTATTTAACATCGCACCGTGAAGCCAGTTTCATGTAATACACACCTCATCGGCCGTTACCTGACCTTTCTTTGAAAACTTGAATACAATACTGTACGATACATCCTGATTTATGTCGCACTTTCACAACAGCTGCAGCTGTAAAGAAACACTTTACAAAACATCACGTAAAATAAAAAAACACAACACAACATAAAACACGGACAGTCAGGCAATCGTAATCACTTTTCCTGCATACGCTTTGTTGTTTAAAGCAGTTCGATATCAAAGAGGAGAGACTCAAAAGTGTCCTTTCACCAGTAGATCGAAAACGTCGTGTTCAAAATGTGCACACGTCGGCCACAAGCTAAGTTTGAAAGTAAACAAAAAGCTGTAGCGTCCATTGGCAAAAAAAAAAAAAGAGATTGGTTCACTTCTCCTGTCCCATGTAAATCCGTTTCAATTCCAAGCGGCGGCTCTCAGTTCCAAATACGCATCCACGCTCAGAGCCGACGCTCCTCTTTCCTTATCCTCGGCTCCACAAGCCATCCATCCATCCGTGTAATGTCGTGTTTTCGTATGGCGCCTGACTAGCTCATCAGTTGTTTTTGTTTTTTTGTGTGTGTGTATGTTTTCACTTGCACTTGCCAAGGTCTCTCATATCTCCCAATCAGCTCCCTCAGCCATTTGTGCCTTGTCCAGGTGTTCCTCATAGTTCTGTCAGTGTGCTTGTACAGTTCTTCGTTCCCTGATTTCATTCAGTCACTTAATTTTGCCTGTTCCCGAGTGTTCATGTGCATGCACCAATGTGTGTGTCTCTTGTTTGAATACGGAAACACGCACATAGTACAAGAACAGGACTTGAACTGTCAAGACGCAGTTGGTCAGGTCCGGGTACTTGATTCTGAGAATCATTGCTGGTGCTAAATGGACCTTTACTTTCACAGCAGGTGCTTTGGCCAAATGTGTCCATACGTGTCCCTGTTTTACTCTGCGGTGTGTGAACAATTTCACCTTTGTACGGTGGGTGAACCACCCCCCCCCCTCACACACACACACACACACACACACACACATACACACTCAAGGACATCAAAGCAAAGTGTCTGCAAACTAGACAAAATGTCAAAACATCATGAAGGCACAATTAATACACGCACAGAGTACAACCTCAAAGGACTAATGGCCCGGATGGGGCTCAGTTGCAGCTGTCAGATTGGATGTGTGACAGGCCGGACACTTTTGGAGATGATGACACAATATTAAAGTTCAAGCCCTCTGCAAAATGTCATAAGTCATTCACCCTCCTGCCCATTGCAACACGTGTTCAGTGCCAAATGTGAAAACAAAGCACTCGGCGGTGTCATGTCAACGTCCAATTTAATACGTCTCCACCATTTACTGTCAAATGACGCATTAAATTTGCTATTCTTCGTCTAAAATTATTCAAACACAATTGCACAAGAGCCGTGAAGGAGCCAAGATTGAAGGATTTTTCACCAATGACAATGACGACTGAATGGATTGACTAAAGTGCAATACCTTAAAACGGGATGCTGCTTTGTAAATCAGGTTTTTTGTACACTGATTTTTTTTTTTTTTTTTTTTACGTTACTTGGTTTTTGGTTGCACATGATTAAAATGTGTTCAACTAATACATGTAATTTTTTTTTTTTTCGGTGTAGGACTAATGGAAATAGGAATAAACAGATCCGGAGTTACCATTGTTTAACCTTGAGCAACTTCACCTTTTTAAAGTAACATTTTAAAATGCTTCACTGTCACACAAGTGTAAAAATAAGTTAACATATAGTAGAACCTAAAACTGACAATGATGTAATGCAAAGTTAATTTTGAATATATCTCAATGTAATATTCTTAAATGTTCCACACAAATCAGTATGAAGTAAAATGCAAACATAAAAAACAAAAAAAAAAAAATGAGGGGAAGAATTTCTCGAGCGTTGACTCTGAGAAGCGTCATGTAATGTGATGTGCTGTACTGTTGTAAATTATTTTCTCAAGCCAAAGAAAGAACAAAAAATAAATAAATTGCTTGGATACCAACTTGATCACTGAACTGATTCTGACACCTTTCTTGATTTGGAGTTGGTTACGAAGTAGTTTTATCGAGGTGCACACTTTCATCTGCAAGGAAGAGAGTTTTTTTCTTTCTTTTTTTTTTTTTTAAATGAAGATGCATTTTGATCACAAACCACATTTTAAATTGCTTTTTAGTTGCGACACACTCAAACGCAAAATAAATGTTGGCTTTGGTTGCCACAGGCCGGCCCCTCTCCGACAAGAGCCAGAGAGGAAAAAAACACAAGCAGACAGTATCTGTTTCTTTGTGTCGTCAAGTCCTGCACATGTTGATGCCCGTGTGCCAAGAATAGAACTCCGGGGGGTCACGGTGCTGTGTGGCTTGACACAAAATGTTACACACTCCCACACCCACACACATACACATGAGAGGAGACAAAAACGTCCCATTAGGATGTGTCCAAATTGTAAAAAGCACCCCTGGGGGGCTCATCGTTTGTACGAGTGCTATCGCAATAGGAGGGCATGTATTCCTCCAGTTGAGGGCAACATTCCCACGCAGTCTACATTACTAGTGGCATACCCGAAATGAACATGCACTCTATATTGAACATTTAAATGAGGATCGACCAGCATGGTGTGCACTGATGATTAAAATCGAATGCTCGAACTGCATCATGATCATTTTTCATTTCACATTGTTTGGGCATAGACTGAAATAATCATCTGTGATTTTCAAACTGCAGATTAACGCTAAAAAAAAATCCATGATTTTACACGCACACGCATATATATTTATGTATGTACGGTATATATACAGTATATACAATGTACATGTATACACACACATATTATAAAATTTGTATTGTAATTTAAGCCATTTCTTGATACATTCAGGAAAATTATTCATCCAATTCATAGAAAATGGCCCTCACAATTTAAGATATGCGCTGCTGGAGAGGCAGCCAGTCAGGGGCGCCATCTTAAAAAAAAAAAAAAAATTGCTTGATGTCGACGAATGTATGAAGCACACAGATAGTCACAACATTGTTTTTTTTTGTTTTGTTTTTAATTGAATTTGTATTTGTATTTCATTCCTGTATTTCATTCATATTGTATTCCAATACCTGTATTTCATTCTCGATGCATGATTAATTGCCTGTAATACTACATACATTTTTTGATCACCTTACGGAGATGAAACACTGATTTGTTATCCAAATCTGCAAAATGCACGCATGAAGCTCTTTTGTCATCCATTAACGAGATGCACGGTATTTGGAGATACACATTAGCATATTAATATGCCCTTTGTAGGTCAGAAGAGCTCGGGAAGAAAACCAGCCGTGGCCTTTACTCACTGCATACATGAAAACGGAACCATGTTATAAGAGCGTATTGCTATTTGTGCGTGTGTGTGTGTGCGTGTGTGTTAGTATGAGAGTGAGTGAGTGCGTACTGAAAGTGCGCTCTCAAGAGAGCGTTTGTAATCAGCTGTCAAAACGTGCAATGTTCTCATTGTGGCCACTGAGAGTTGAGCTATGCGCTGGGCAGGGAAAAGCTCTCAGGTCCCCTCGGTATGTTCATCCAAGCTGTGGCAGTGGATGTGAACAACATACTGCGGTGACACCATCTGCTTCGCTGCACTCTCCGCGAACGAGGTGTTTGAAGTGTTCTGTCGAAGGTAAGACTTCCATGTGAATGGAGTGTTTATGTTGGGTCAAAGTAATTTGGAGTACTATCCACTTTCTTCTTTTTTGTTTTTTTTAATTGATATTGTTGTTCTAATGTGTTATGTACCGCTTCACCATATGGTACATACTGTTGGAAAAATATATCTGCAATGATCAAACTAAAGTTGTTGTGACTTTTTGCTTTCCTTGAAAAAGTCGTGTGTTTTGCATTATTGCAAACTTCTGAATGAATATTTGTAGAAAAAAAAAAACGCTCAAGTGAAAACCTGTCATTATCGTGTTTTTGCAGCATATGCCAACTGATGTGAACGGTGCTCATTTTAAAGCATGGTGCTTAATTTTACTTCGATCTGCCCCTCACTATCCTAAATATTGTTTTGTATGATTATCGTCATTATTTGAGAGTCTTTTCTTTGTTTTTTTTATGAATATCGTGAGTGCGCTAGAGATGATTGAGTTGGGCCTCCCTGATGGCAGCCTGATCGATGAGCTGATAGTGCTAACGTCCCAGAGCCTCGGCCAACTGGAGATCCAAGAACACTTCAACATCATCAAGGAGATCGGCCGAGGGAAATATGGCAAAGTGCTGCTGGTCACACATCGCTTCAAGGGTACTTTGCACTTGCTTGACGTCATATCAAATCAAAACGACAACTGTAAAGAATAAAATGTTAAGAACAAAACAAAACGGATTTAATTTCAATGACATGGGCCCCAGTAGAAGTCAAGTATATTTATATTACTGCCCTTAATCACTAAAACGTCTCCAAAGGATTTACATACCCACAGTTCACAGAGATCAAAGATATATTCAGGTTACAACGCCCAAACGTGAAAGGAAATACTCAGAGAAAACCCATTTTTTTGCGGGGGGGAAGAAATATTCATAAGAGATCACAGATGGAAGAATCCTTCTTCCATGATGTCCAGGCTGTGGCGGATGTTGTGTGGACAGCATTTACCCAATGATATGATAAATGAATGCTATACAATGTTTGTTTCAACGGCATTAAAGTCCATTTAATCCAATTAAGCGCTATGGGTAGACACCTCGGGAAAAGCGGCTTATATGCGTTTCAATCGGATGTGTATCATCAAAAGGCAACAAACGTCACCGTTACCATATTTTCCGCACTATAAGACGCACCTAAAAAGCATTACATTTTCTCAAAAGCCGACAGTGCGCCTCATAGTCCGATGCGCCTTGTATACGGCTCAATATTCGGATTTCTTGGACGTAGTATTTTAAGTGTTCTGTAAAGCACTTGGTTCGATCTGCAGCGGTTGTGAAAGCTCTTTACAAACAAAGATGTATTGTCCTGTATTCCTTGAGCATAGCTCTATCTAGTGGATGCATAAGGTAACCACAGCTGCTATTGTAGCGCCTTATAGTGCGGTAAGTACGGAATTTGAAAAAAACAATGGCGGATTAAGGACAAGAAAACGTTACTGGCAAAGAGAAGATGCTTTGGAACTGATAGATATTTAAGGGAACCAATCACTTCAAGCACCAGATCTTTGAAATTGTCACAAATGCGGCAGGACCGGGAATTTGTAATCCAAGGCGGAATATTTACTTCCATAAACACACTGCGCCACATGACACTTGTATTCCATTCACTTTCGATGTCGCACTTGTTTGAGATTTTCAAATTTCTACAGAGGTCGCCACTCTAATTTCATCTGAAGTACAGTCCGGTTAAAGGCTATTCTGACATGCCAATTGGTCTTATTGTCTGGTGCTGTTGGGTCATAAGTCCAACCAATTAGAATGAGTGTAATAGTTCACGTTTTATATTGAGTACGCAGTAGATGTTTTACATACGGATGCTGCGCAGGGACACCCATGGCGTTGAAAGTGATGCCGAAAACCTCAACTAAGCTGCAGGGGTTCCTGCGAGAGTACTGCATCTCCTTACATCTGTCCTGCCACCCCTGCATCGTGGGTCTCTTTGGCATCGCCTTTCAGTCGAGTGAGCACTACTGCTTCGCCCAGGAGCTTGTCATCGGGAGGGATCTGTTTGCTGTCATTCAGCCCAAGGTACGGCTGGTCACCGTGTAAAACTCAGATCAAGAAGTTGGTTGATTTTGCTTCGTTTTCTAGAGCGCTAAATGATCCATTTCAGGTGGGAATCCCCGAGTTGGCTGCCAAACGTTGTGCCGTCCAGATCGCCAGTGCTTTAGAATTTATCCACAGTCGGGGGCTGGTCCACCGAGATGTCAAGCCTGAGAACATCCTGCTGCTGGATCATGACTGCTGCCAAGTCAAACTGGCAGACTTTGGCCTGGCCCAGAAGAGGGGCACTCTGATCAGTTTCATCACCGGGACTCTGCCTTACATGGCCCCGGAGCTTTGCAAAGTCGCTCTCCTCGAGGGCCAGAAAGAAGTCACTGCGCCTCCGCTGAGTGTGGAGCCAAGTCTAGACACTTGGGCCTTTGGTGTGCTTATATTCTGCATCCTGACGGGTTACTTTCCTTGGGAGCGTTGCACGGACTCGGATGACTGCTACCAAGAGTTTGCTGACTGGTCAAGCGTGGGAGAGGATGGCAACACAGAACAGGACAATCCTCAATTGTGGAACAAGTTCACTCCAGACGCAATGGAGTTGTTTCGTAAGCTGCTGGCCGTGGATGCAGAAAAGAGGTGCGCCGAAGGGACGGTGAGAGAATACGTGATGAAGGCCTGGCTTAAGAAGAAAAATGGGATGGAGCAGCAGACGACAGCAGAAAAAGACAAAGAATAATCCTGGACAGACAGCGCTGGATTTTACATGAAGTTGAAGTCATTAACATGAACGAACATCATAATTTAAATGTTCAGTTCTTGTTTGTATTATACTACGTGTGTTTTCATTTAACATGAACTCCGTCCACAACAACCAAGATTTTGTTGCACCGATTTCAAAGTATACCAGTGTACTATTAAATGGTCATATGAAGGGAAGCCGGGCCAGAAATGTATCACAAGTGTAAAAATAAGCAGGCCAAAGCTCCGAAGTATGCAAACCTTCTTTTGCTATCTTTTGTTTACTTAACAACAGCCTGTCACAATACGGCACTCTGTGGCTGGGATGTGCATGAGTAAATGTGCGGGCCTTGCATGCGGTCACGCGATAGAAGAGCCACCAAGGTGACCCTGCGGAGTGAAAATCTTTTTATCGTATCGAGTGAACACGTCACAAAAATGTTCTCAATGAGCCGAGTAGGCTTGAGAATGTTATTTGAATAAATCCGAGTACGGTAAGAGATGCACACTCACAACTCGCATCGAGATATGTTTGTTCAATCCAATTTTTTTGGCATCAAAAATGTCACTCGTCATGCATACAGTACAGTCGTTGATCAGGTCTTTCTGAAGGAAAAAAAAACAGCAAATGCACCACTTGTATCCATTGGCATAATTTAGCATATGCATTACTTTATATGGCCACACTGTGAGAGCAGGTGCATGGAACGAAATATTTACACAAATCCATCCGTCCAATTAGCATTCCCGCTTCCAATCTTTTGGCCAGATATCGGATAACTCTTTGAAGCTATAGAATAGAACACTGACCTCAGTACCACTTTAGCGTGGCTGTCGCTCGACATCTCTATCCCCGTCTCATCTCATTTTCTAAACCCCCTTCTATTGAATAATTCCTTGGCATTTCGCTCCAGCTGGCCCCGTGGCTGATGGCAACTCATGCCGTGCGGCGCATCACCGAGTTATGTTTCCTATCAGCCCTCAACCTGAGTGCACATTCAAACGTGTCAAACAAACACTGATGAAGACCACGTCAAGCCAACTGCCAAGCGCGGGGCTGCCTTGGACTCAACAGTTATGGCAAACGGCCACAGTGGAAAGAACCGAAATAATAATAATAATAATAGTAATCCATCCATCCATCCATGTTCCGATCCACTTTATCCTCACAAGGGTCGCTGGAGCCTATCCCAGCTGTCATCGGGCAGTAGGTGGGGGGACACCCTGAACCGGTTGCCAGCCAATCATCGGCGGGCACACAGAGACAAACAACCATCCGTGCTCACACTCACACCTAGGGACAATTTTGAGTGTTCAATCAGCCTGCCATGCATATTTTTCGAATGTGGGAGGAAACCGGAATACCCAGAGAAAATCCACACAGGCCCGAGGAGAACATGCAAACTCCACACAGGAAGGCTGGATCAGACCTACAACCTCTGCAGGTCGACGCGCTAACCACTGGACCACCGGGCGCCAATTAAAAATAAAAATAACAATAATAATAATAACAATAATGTGTCCCATATTACGGTCGGGTATAATGTTTTATTTCTGACAAAGTAGCTGTAATATTGTGGGGAACAAGCCATCCATTTACAAAAAAAAAAAAATAATTTTAATATGAGGGCTGGAAGGTAGACATTGTAATTTCAAGAGAAAACAAATCATAGAAAAGTAGTTTAAATTAAGAATAAATTGTGTTCAAATTGATACAGATAAATTGATAGAGTCAATGTACTTTGAGAAAAAAAAAGTTTGATGTGAATGAAGTCATAACGATCCTTGAGCATAAGGCAATGGATGCCTGATGCTCAAATGACTACGGACAACATCGTGAGTACAGTCAGGCGATTCAGAAATTCAACTGAGTAAGAGAAGATAGTGGACCAGTGTTGGATGTATTTGCCCATTTCGTTGCCATGGTGCCATTCACTCACTCCTTCGCTTGAATGCTTCCCGACACGACACAATGGTACACACGAACACAGACACGGCAGTAGACGAGGCATTCAAGCCCGCTGGCTGTCATGTGGGAGAACTATTAATAATGCCACGCTGTCTGTTATGGAAAATCACCATAACTGGGACCTTTATCGTGTCGTTCGACTTGAACCATTCCTGAGGTGACCATATAGTACAGACACATGTAGAGCCAAATCGAAAGATGACAGCTAATAGCTAAACTAACTTAACTAAACGAAACCAATTATACAACTTAAAACAAAACAACACAAAACTAAACACAATATAGCATCAAAAACACAAAATATCAACAAATGAAAGAATATGATAAACTAAGAGCTATAAAAGCTGTTTTGTATCTAAACAAAACAGCTTTATAGCTACCGGTATTTGTTTTTGTGGGGGGGGGAGGGTTCCCCCATTTGCTGGTGTTTCATTGTTGTGTTTTGTACTTCAGGGCCACTGTAAGATCGAGCCTGCCGCATCATTTTATGTCACCAGTACAACTCACAAGTTTGTTGATCAAATCTGTCCCAAAATTGCTGAGCGTCTTCACTTTTAATTTTGTTGAGAATTTAGATATTGCGCTAGTTAACTACGGTGAAATATATATTTTTTTGATTTCAAAACTAGTTAGGCATCAATTTGTTCTATGTAAGAAATAATATAATGAGGCAATTAGAAGATTAAAAGGTTTGTCAGGCATAGCAGCCCTTTGAAGTCAAAACCAATGATAGTTTAGCAAGAATGCTAAAACCTAGCTTAACACAACACCATGTAAGGGCTCAACTAATTGCAGTCATTAGAAATGACTGCCCCATTTTGGTGATCTATTTTAGCTTCGGTTGCAAAGCGAACTTAATCCGACATTGTGATACATCAGCCAAACATCAGCCAACATGTGATGTTTACATATCTGTCAAAGGCTGCGGCTCACAAATGAGTCCCTTCGGCCATATGTCTGCCTCTGTGATGTCATGGTACCTTGGTTACCTCACGATAAAGCACGCAAGGCATGCTGTGACATCTGTTTTATCTTGTGTGTCTGTTAGGGACACTGCAGGGTCCTTTGATTACCTATGTAGCGGGGGGGGGGGGGGGGTAAAGCGGCTTACTGTGCTTTGTATATATTAGACGCTCATAACATGATTTGTTTTTATGACTGTTCAATAAATTGGATCTTGGATCGGTTTTAATTTGGTGGCTAGCATCATTCTATCCATCCATTTTCCGATCCGCTTTTATCCTCACATGGGTCGCGGTGGGTGCAGCAGCCTATCCCAAGTTACCATCTTCGGGCAGTAGGCGGGGGACAGACACCCT
This sequence comes from Hippocampus comes, assembly GCF_001891065.2. Taxonomy (NCBI): domain Eukaryota; kingdom Metazoa; phylum Chordata; class Actinopteri; order Syngnathiformes; family Syngnathidae; genus Hippocampus; species Hippocampus comes. The sequence continues at coordinate 365,716 of NW_017805010.1, forward strand.
GAACTGGTCGCCAGCCAATCGCAGGGCACACAGAGACAAACAACCATCCGCACTCACACTCACACCTGGAGACAATTTCGAATGTTCAATCAGCCTGCCATGCATGTTTTTGGAATGTGGGAGGAAACCGGAGTACCCGGAGAAAACCCACGCAGGCCCGGGGAGAACATGCAAACTCCACACAGGGAGGCCAGAGCCGGCATCAAACCCATGACCTGAACTGTGAGGTCAATGCGCTAACCGCCTCAGATCATTCTAATGGCTGTTAATGTTAACAGACAAGAATAGCAGCACTAAACTTTTCGTTTGTTTGTTGCCATGCTATTAAATGTTAAGAGCTGATGATAGTTGATGAATTCCCACTGCGCGCTGTTTGGGAATCACTGCTGTCAAGAGGTTTCCGTTGTGATTGTTACATTTGGGTTCCCTACTTTGCATGATCATCTTTATTTTTGATAATGTGAATGATTTATTGGCCATGAAAAATTAATAGTATAGCAGTGGTGGACGAATACTTTGCAACCCACAAGAGGGCCACACTGGCATTGAAATTTGATGATATCACCCCCCTCGCCTCAACAATAGGACTGTATTCTCGTAACAATTACATTTTTTTTTTCTTTTTCGAGTGGCCATAATTGTGAACTTGACTTCTGGGATCAGTAACAATCTTGTAAATGAAATCACCATCTAAATCTCTCCAATTATGAAATATAACAACATAGCATTTCAGTTTCATTGATTGATCTCCCGCGTAAAAGAAAAAAAAAAAGAAAAAGGATAATAGAATAAAAACACGACTTCAAGTGATGAAATAAATTTGAGCATAATTTCATGCATTTCAACTATATACCCTGCTTCTTTTGACACCATGTCAGCCACTTGCATATGTACTTACCAATACAATTAACAAATACTATTCTTATGTCACATGTTGTGTCGTAAAACACTCTCACTGGCCAAGTTTGTAATGGTACTCCTCGCAAGCGACATGCTTGCGCTTTATTTTCCCCAGGTTGTTTATGATTGACGACTCCATCAAGAGCCTTGCCCCCCCCCCCCGACCCCCACCACTGTTTGCTAAACTAAGTGTGAAGAGTTATAGTGCCATTGACAGTGTTATTTATCCTCACTTCACCATGACGTTTCTCTGAAAGGTTGATCCCAAACTAAAACTACGAGGGAAAGCAATACAAATACCAGAGTGGCATTTTTAAAGGACTGGAAAGCGGGATCAGTTTCTCTTGTGGGTTGCAAAGTATTCGTGCGCCACTTGCCACCAGACACTTGAGATTCCATCTGAAGTATCAAGAGGGCTACACTTAGCGGCGCTTTTGGCAGACATATTTCAAAATCCAGAATTGACAGCATGTTTTGATGTTCTCCAGGTACACCAGCTTCGTCCCACATCCCAAAGACGAGCATTTTAAACGAATTGAAGACAAAATGGTCAGTAGGTCTGAATGTGTGAGAGTGGTTATTTTTCTGTATGTGCCCTGAAATTGGATTTTCGTATTTTAGTGAACAAAAAATAACTAATAAGTAAGCTAAAATTGAAAAAAAAAAAAGGACAAAATTAAAAATCTTTTCCTTGATTCCCATGATAATGTGAATGATTTATTGGTCATGAAAAATCAATAGTATCACACTTCAGGGCCACACTGGCACTGAAGTTTGATAATGTGACCTCCCTCACCCCTCTTTAAAAATAGGACTGATTTCTCATAACAATTTTATTTATTTGTCTTTTTAGAGCAGCCGTAATTCTAAACTTGACTTCTGGGATCAGCCACAATCTTGTAAATGAAATGACTATCGAAATCTCTCCAATTATGATGTATAAAAACATCGCATTTGAGGTTCAATGCTTTGCACAGTTTGCACCTACGCTTACTTCCACATTCCAAAAACAAGCATACGATGGTGTTCGTGCGCAAAGTTGGCAGTTGTCAAAATATGAGTCCCACATCATACAGAGTAAGACCACCTGCTCGGTGTGATCGGTGTCGATGAGGACGAGGTGGAACTGGATCATCGGCAAAGCTCGTGTCTGCGCATTCAGAACATCTGAGCATGTGCTCATGTCACGGCGTGTAATTTTCGACACCGCTTATCCCGTACGCCGTACGGGGTCGCGGGGGGGAACGACTGGAGTCTATCCCAGCAGACTTTGGGCAAAAGGAAGGCTACATCCTGGACTCGTCGCCAGCCTGTTGAAGGGCGCACCAAGATATGAACCAGAGAGGAACCTGCTGTCAGGCGAGTGAACCACTACACCATCAGCGATTGTTTTTTTTTTGTTTGTTTTAATAAGTGGAAAACAAAAACAACCCTGAGAACGTGAATATAATCAAGATGGAGAAGTATGGTCTCACGTTAGCGTCTGAGCAAAAATCTCTCTCTCGTTCATATGACTTTTGACTGCATATTTAAAAAAAAGATCAGCAAAGAAATCAGAAATGAAGTAGAACACACTCTACTGCAAAGGTTCCCGGCAGGACTAGCTGGGCAAAAACAAAGCCGCAAACACAAAAATGAGCAACGAAATCTGTTGTTTCAAATTCTCAACTCAGCTGTATTTGTATGTATGTAATTGGAAACATCGATCACCTGCAGGTGTTTTGTTTGGAAAAGAAAATACATTTTCATGATATACAATACGATGAACTATAGCGTTTGACCTCTGGACTGGTTGACATCGTGTGGCAGCTGGACTTATGGATGACTACAGACGTGGGAGCTCGCCACTGCAGTTATGATCTACGCTGGGGGGGGGGGGTCATGGTTCTGGGAGATTAGCATATCCAGTCATTACAGTGTGAACTGCAGTGAGACAGACAGCTGGTCAACACAAACACACACACATCCACACACATCCACACGAGCATACTGATGAAGAAGCATCTCAAATCTCCTGGCAACGTTTAAATAGGAAATAAAGAAATTGGCTAAACACAACTTTAGGATGGAAAAGCAAATATACGTTTAAAAATAAACAACGCACTGTATCGCTGCATTTTAAAAAGCATTTGGAACGCTCCTTATATTGTATATTGTAGAGTCACGTTTTTTTTTTCTTCCACTAGATGGCAGAATAAGAAAGGAGAATTTGACTGCAGAAGCGTCACTGACTGTCTCGATGATGAACGTTACTTATTGGAGCTAATTACAAGTCTAAAAGTGGAAGGAAAATACTGTTTCCTACATGAAAATGGGGGTGTTGTTTTTTTAGTCAGACCTTACTTCAACAGCCAATCAGACGCTGTCAACATAACAGGATGTTTAAGCAATTATTAAACAACAGAATGTAATTTAGGTCACTTTAACGTGAAAGAATAGAATGCTCAATCATAAAATGATAATAATGAATAATATAACATAAGATTACATTGGTCTTAATGTATTCAAGCTTTTCTTTTGGGAAGCTGGTACCCCCTTTGGTCAAACAGCAGGGGAAGTTGTTTTTATGTTTGTCTCATAAACTACATTTAATTTAGATTTAGTTGTTTGGTTTGGGAACTTTTTGCATATTGCTTTGGTCCACTGCACAGTCTGTGATGGTCTCACAAGAAGACTCAAGTCATTCTGTTGGAGCTTTGTGCAAGCTCACAAAAGATTATTCAGATTGATATTCGATCTCTCTCTCTCTCTCTCTCTCTCTCTCTCTCTCTCTCTCTCTCTCCCTCCGTCCCTCTCTCATAGTGTCATTACTCTAAAGAGATCGAACGTCGAGAAAATATTGCTGGAATCATATACAGGTATTAACTGGTGATATTGTGCCTCGAGTGTTTTGAAAGGCGCTTATAAATAAAAATGTATTATTATTATTATGAGGATAAAGATGAGCAGTTCTCCCCCCTCTTCGAGCGGTGGAACTGTGGTGCGCAAAAAAGGCTTGCACTGCTTTCTTTCAGTCGATTGTTGATTGTGACAATACAGTTGTATTATTTCTACTATACTATGGCAATTTTCAGATTGTTCACCATTCATCCATCTGTGTCCTACAATGCTTATCTTCTCTGGGGTCATTGGTTAGCTGGAGCGTATCCCAGCTAACTTTGGGCGACGGGCAGCCTGAACTGGTCGCCAGCCAGTCACAGGGCACACATAACAACCATTCACACTCAAATATACACGCCTACATTCATGCCATCCACCTCACATCTGTGGTGCTCGGAATCTGTCTGCCTGCATCGCAACACCAAACTCACTATTATACCACCTGCGCCACAACTTAGACCTGCTTTAATCTGCTTTCAGCCACCAAATTGTCAGGTGCAGCAGGGCCATATAAAAGAAAATGCCCTTGGTCCACTGGAAGGCCCAGAATAGTGCAGCCTGGTCTGCCAATTCCCAAACACGCTAAACGGCACAAAAATCAAGGCTCCGGCACCACTCGCAATCCTTGTGAGGATAAAGCGGATCTTCTCAGGTAGCACAGAGAGGAAAAAGAAAATGGGAGGTGGGGTGTTGGGGGAGAAGGGGGGGCAGACAGATTATGAAGAGGACATTTTTAGACAGCAAGTCAAAATAGTTTATTATAGAACAGTATTCACATATGAGGCACGACCTCACATTTATTATAGGCACTGAACTACATCACTGCTGTAGGGAACAAACACCTGCCAGACACATCATCATCACTCTGATTGACCTGAATGACAAACTCAAATGCAAATGCGTTCACAAAATCGAATCGGTGGAGCAGTTTGTGTGTTGTCTCAGATGTAAATGCAAAAGACTTGATGTCGTTTAGGCCAGGGTTCATTGGTATGACTGAATATTCGCCCCTCCCATGGAACCCCTTTGGAAGCCACATTAATGGGGTGTGTCAGATTTGCGTGGAGGCCTTCCATTTGTACATGACACCCTCATCTATCAAGCAGATTAATGCACTTACTGGACTCTGAAATACATGGACCTTAATTCAACTGATACAGCTTGAACACAACCAAAAATGTCACAAGTCATCTGTTACGGCAAGCACAACAAATAATAAATTACGATTGTTACAATGCAATACAATGAGATCACATCTCGTTTCTTCTCTTGACATGTGGTTGGGTTAAGAAGAAGGAAAAAAAAAACCCACTCCTGGTATGTAGTTATAGTACTTGGAGGGGCTATCGAGTCGTGTTAATTATTATTGTTAGAATGGGGTTGTACATCGAAAGCACAGATGTACAATTACCATCAATGACACACAGTGGGGCATTTTGCGTTCTCGGCTGTTTTGAGCTATTAGAAGAGATTACGTCTAACGTCTCTTGCTGAGGCTCTTTTGTTTTTCTGTCAGGCCAATTATGCAACTGCTCTTTGTCGAGTGATTTGCCTCTCCCAGTAAAATGTGCTTCACATCTCAGTGTGACTTACGGGAGCAATTACCAGAGATATGTCAATAAAGTGCCTTTTTTTTTAAATCCTGTAATTAATGCAAATTTTAGAGATTGAAGGTGCATGTGGCTGAAGTCAAACCGAACCGAATTCAAATTCAGGCTTAGAATCTTACGTTGGAATGACTGCTCCTCTGTCAGTGGAAGTTTGAATGAATTTTCAGGGTGTTGAAAAAAAAAGTTATAAATTAACAGCAAGGACTCACTAAATGGTATCCATTGTGATAGCACTTAAACAAATGCTTCAAAAACATTTATATGCTTATGTGCAAAAAAATTAAAGTAGACATAGTTTTGAATTGAGGTCCCATTTCCTGAAAGTTAAATTATGATTATGTCCTTATGAATTAAGATATTCAGCATATCAGCATTACTGACAAAGTACGCGGGAAGTAACGCATTATTACATACATCATAATCAAGATGATATTAGAATGGTCACAACTCGCAGCGTGCCATATCATTCTTTTCTGAACACGTCGTCCAGCGCAGTAATCACTTCTATGGACACAGATCACACAGCAACATTTCACTGGCACCACAAAGCACTTTTTTTTTTTTCCAGGTTTGTATCATGTTCATCGCCGTACAGGGAAACAGTACAGAACAGCAAGAGAGAGATCACAGCAAGAGCAGAAGTCCACTCTCTTCCAAACTAGCTTCATTAAATGCTGAGTCAAAGTGGACAATGCTCATTTCGGCTCACAGCATCAAGCCAGATATTGAATTCAACACTCACTTAAATAAACACAATTCATCTCAGGGGTGGGCAAACCTTTGTGCTCAAGGGACACAATAAAAAAATCAAAAAATAATAAATAAAGAAAATGTTTGAAAAAATGTTAAAAATCAATGCACAGCTATGTAAAATATATTTTGAAAAAGTAAAAAAATAAATACCAAATTCATAAATGTAATTTAAATGTAAATCGAAATACATCAATTCACCCAATTATCTGATGAGGCGATTGGATTAAAGTTCATGAAATAATTGATACAACGAAGCTTTCAAAAATAAAATAAAGTTGAAGCAATATGACAACAGGACTCTTGATTGCGTAAATGCTTTGTGGGACAAATTTACAAACAGGTGGCCCACTGATTTATCTCATCCACACAACACAATGAAAATGAACTGGAGCTACTGGTGACAAACCCTTTTGAAACTAGGAACTCAGAGCAAAACAACACCGAGGGGATGTCTGGCATCTCACAACCTCAATCCAGGATAAAGGGTACCCATAATGTACCCCCCCCCAAAAAAAAAAACATAATTCATGTACTACAACTGTGGGGGGAGATATATATATATATATATTTTTTTTCTTTCTCTCCCCCGCCAAAGAGGAAACAAAGCACCCGACAACGTCTCGTCTGTGTGCGGGGAAGCTTTTCTCGCAACTGTCTCCAAGTTTTCCCAGATAGAAGCTCAATAATGACATGATATTGGCGTGTGATTTAAAAAAAAAAATGATTGCATTTAATACATGATTAAATAATACACACAACAGCCTGTATGGATGCAGATCCAACATATCTGCATCACTTTCTTCCATCCCCATGAGACACCCGACATTGTTTCATCCTGAGGATGTGAGTTTTATTTTGGACAACTACGCCACACCAAACCAAACCCCGGAATGTGTCTCGGTCTTGTAAATGTTATGAAATGTCATTCAGACACCGAACAACCTTTTGGCGCAATGCATCACTCGCCTCCATAGAAAACGATTGGACGGCAATCGTTTGTTTGTTTACGAGTTAGTTTGGTTTATTGAAGGCAGCACAGTGTGATTCCAGTTAGTCTGTTAGTCAGCCTGACAGCTCTGAGTTTTAGGGTTGAAATCTCAGCGCAGGCCACCCTGTGTGGCGTTTACGTGTTCTCCTTTGTGATCGCTCGAGTTTTCTCCGGGTACTCTGTTTTCTTCCTGACATGCATCTTCGGTTCACTCAAGAATCGATAAGTGTGAACGTGAGTGTGAATGGCTGTTCTGTCTATACTGTGCAGTATGTTCCCTGTGATTGATTGGTGGTGACTCCAAGGTGGGAGGACAAACGGTCGTGAAGATGGATGGATGGGACTGGATGTTCCAAACTAGTAGAATGTCTCTCAGCATAGTGAAGTACAGTACTCCCTAGTCCAAGTACTGGCCTAATGAAGTGGCTTTACTTCAGAGAGATGGAGTAGCAGAATGCGCGGAAGACAACGAAATGTGTGTTTGTATGTTCTGTTGCCAAAAAATAATTCAATGAATGACTATGTCAAAAAATGAATTCAAATCCTAATGATGAAAACTGGTCGGAATCAAAAACATGAACAAGGATGATAAAGATTTTCTTGATCGCTTTTTTGCACCCATTCATTAAAAAATAAATAAATAAATTATGTGGACCAGTATAATGAATTCCACGGCAGTAAAGCTAACAATAAATAAGTCATTCTAACTCTCAGAGATTGAGTCCTCTAAGTGAAAGTACATGTAATGCTACCCAAACAAAAGCAAAAAAATATAGATTAAAAAAAAGATGGATAATGCTCAGTAAACTTGATCTAAGTTGTCTATAAATAATTTGTCATAAAGCCCCTGAAGGGAACTCATACATTTGTTTCTTAAGACACATTTGAAGATAATTGCTGAACATGTGCAAAGGCTGAGAACTATGTAGTGCAAACATGTGGGCTCTATTTTCACAGACGGCGCATTTGCGACTTGGCACAAATGCAGAAGGTCCCTGATTTTCATATCAGCGAACGGCTTGTTGCTCGTGTTTGCTTTGTCTGATATTTTTCAACCTTTTTTTTTTTTTTTTAGTCTTCGCCCCGATAAAACCGAGATGATTGACAGTTGACAGGTGAGCAGAGGGTGTTTTTAAATTGGCTTCGACCCACTCTGAATCATGCTCTTATTCCTCAAAAGGCTGTGAGAGGTGGCACCAGTCCAGTTCTAATTTGATGAGAACCTGGCGCGTATAGCGAACCAGATCCATGAGCCACTATGGATCAGTGAGGGAGTGACAGACATGATGTTCCCCCGCCCCC
>NW_017805010.1:374173-525062 GCF_001891065.2 Hippocampus comes
TAGCAAAGCCTTAGATTCCTTTCGAGGGATTTTTTTTTTTTGGTACAGAAAAAAACCACAAGCTGAAATTAGGCAATGACATTATACAACCTAACAATCAACATTGATTTTTTTTTTTTTTTTTACAGAAACATGAGCACAAACAACAGTGTGCTTGCAAAACTGACACAGTGGATCAGCCTCAAAACCTCCCACGTCTGTCTCACATTTGCAAATCCCTGCATGGACCTACACGGAAAATGTATTCAGTCTGCGTTATTTTTCCTTTTTCCTTTGGCAGCATGACAAAAGAGTCCTATGCAATATCAAAGCGCTCCAAAAAAAAAACAAAACACAAATACATTGTTTGACTTGAGAACTTATAAGGCCTTCTTTTTTTCCCTCTAGTTATTTCCTAGATCGAATTGCGTTATCATAACTGTGGAAAATGAATTTGCGCCATCATGAACATCCATTCTGTGCGTATGCGTGCTCTCATTGTGCTGCGTGACCTGCACCCGACACAAGCAAATGGCGAACACCAAAAATAACCAACTATCTACTGGCACCAGCGTCATATGCTCCCGCAACGAGATAACAAGATCGCTCGGAAATTTATACTGCAACCGTCAAGGAAAAGCGTGCATGTGCACGCATGCGTTTCTGGTCCTGTGCTGATCTTTCCCTCGACTCAAGTGTGTTTCTTTCACTTCTTCTATGGATTGACGGCTGTGTTTGAATTTAGTATTCTGTGATCAGACAGACTTCTCTTTTTTTTTCTTCTTAATTACAGTAGTCACTTGGATGCATCAAATGAACCGTAACTAAATGATGCATCGGCTCTGTCGTTGTGTTTGCAGCTGGGCCAAACATCTGAAGCATATTTCTGTCATCGGAACGTTGAATCTTATTTTAATTTAGATGTATTGACCTTGTTTAATTCATTGATGTTTTTTTTTTTCATCTGCATTTGTTTTGAAGGTGGCTCTCGAATAAACCTCGTGCACAGTCAAAGTGAACTGGAAGTTTGTGTTTGGTTCTATTCCGAGCTACATTCAGCCAATTTAGTCTATTTCTTCCGTTAGCATTTTTATTAGTATGAATGAATGAATGAATGATTCCCAATGTCATGATCCTGTTCTTGTGTTTCCAGTAGGTGGCAGTAGAGTGCTTTTCCTCCAGCGTGCACACATGCTGCCAATTTGATCATCATGTTAAGCCACGTATTTAAGGACTTCCCAAGCGCCAAGTCTGCGTCGGATTATTGACCTTGTTGCTGCTCTTGCTCAAGTGTTGTTTTCTAGACCTCTTGGTCTCATCATTTGTCATTTTTGCACTTTAGACTCTCGCTTTGTAAGTATTTGTTTTTTGTCTTTGCTCATGTTTTTGATTTCGTGAAACTGGACTTTAGACATTTCGTTTATTTTATTTTTATTTCATATCTTTGAAATTACATTACATATTTATTTTCAATGCCACATATGTATTTTTATGTTTAGCTTCAGTTGAAAAAGAAGATAATGTCTGTGAGTTAACTGTTAAAATTGAGGAGACAAAAGAAAATGATTCTAATATGCAGTAATAATCAGTTGTGTCTACTTTTGGAGGTCACCCTCAAGCCGTACGAGTGAGGGGGGTATTCATGGGAGGATAAAAGGGCTCGAGGCGACAAGATAAAAAAGGTTGGCAACAACTGTGTTTGAATATGCTAGAACACAGTCAATAGTCAAGTGCGCAACAGGAATTTTCAAGGAAATTCAATACAAAAACACATCAACTGGATAATTGATTTGGACACAGCACGCTAAAGTCAAAGGCGAAGGCAAAATGGAAAACGTGTCATGTCACAGGTGGTGCGCCTATTGAACATTTCTTCAATAGTTCACAATAAAACCATTCACTCCCACCCCATCCCGCCCGACCCCGTTTCAGAATGAAAATTTACAGTTCTCTCACTCACTTGAGCTGAGATACAGAACTCTCTGGATCAAGGTGAACAATAAGGAGGCCTCTGAAGAAAAATGGGCTCCGTAAGTCGAATCACCACAACGCAATTACAACAAGAATGCCACAAAGCAGCCTGCTGACAGTACAGCACACCGCCGAAACAAACCTCAAAACATCTGAAAGTTATTACACCAAAATGGATCTTAAAGCCAGCCATACACGATCCAACAAGGCTGATGATTGAAATTGCACCATTCCAACTGTGAAACACTGTTGTGGATCACTTGGTCTCGGGGATGAATGAGTTCCAAAGATACAGGGCAAGATGAATGCCACTCAGAAAATACTCGGGGTAAATTTGCACGGATAAGATGAGAAAATATACGATAAGGTGACCTATATTCGTCTCGCAATGGAGAAATTTGCATTCATTCGCGCTAAAGTTGCGCTTGGGACCTACTTGGGCCTATGATTGGGTCCGGATTGATCCTGGAGCTGCCTCGGCTTCCTTAAAACAAAATAAAAGTGCTCTTCATGCAAGGCAGTCCAAGAATTTGTAAGCACTGGAGTCTGTTTGCCCAAAAGAGTTTGCAGCTGCCCCGCAACTAACACATCAATGATGTTTAAAACTGTCAACTTGTCAGTGAAAACCAAATTGTTTGCTAATTGATAGCGTCACACAAACATTAAGAATGAGTGAAAGAAGCAATTTTGTATTACCTGAAAATGGTCCCCAAATCATAAATTCTGCCAAGGTGTTGCAAACTTTTGGCACAATTGCATTTGCTGAAGAGAAACCTGGCGGGTATAAGTGAAGAAGAGTGGGTCTATGGCCTAGCCGACAAAGATCAAACAATGATATGCCCGCAGGTGTTTTCTCTGCTACTTTCAATTCAATATCATGCTTCAAAAGGCTGCCCAGTTTACATCACCTTGAGACGATTTATCTATTCAATCCGAAATGTGCTTGATGTCAAGCTGAGGTAATAAATACACGATGGTGCTTTCATTCATTAAACTGTGGCAGTGGATGGAGGAAACGCAATGATTGTCTACAAAAAAAAACAAAACAAAAAAAAAAAACACGTGTACAACAGTGGGACAGATAACATCACTGTGTAATTGTCGATCGATCATTTTGCTCCTCATGATCAAATAAGTCAAATAGAAACACAGAATTTCAGGTATTTCATCGTCCATGAGCAAATGACATTATTTACTTCAAATAGGAAGTACAGCACTTATATTCTTTCTGCGCACAACACGTGAACTTTCCACCAAACTAATGCTCTCTAAACAAATACATTTAATTATATTTAAATTTTGAGTAACTCACAGCTAATCAACAAGATTATGAAAAGCAACTTGCAAATAATTATTTAAGGCCCTGGATTAATAGGGATATATAATCTTTTTCACCGAAGATCGACTTTTCAAGGAACCAACCTGTGGCGATTGACCCGTTACCGCACAAGCACGCATATACGTACACGCCTGCACGCACACTGGCGTGCCATGATGAGCAACAGCCATAAAGGACCCAGATATGGACGCAACAGAGAAATAAACTCGATAGGAGACAAGACCGAGTTTGTGAAAAGGCTGATCGCAGCCGACCTGAGCGGGGGACCTGATGCGGGGGCGTGGGACGCACTTCTGCAGCGTGTTCAGTGCAGAAAAACGATTGACGATCGGCGCACGCGTACGTTTCTGAAATGCTTTTTCTGGCGCTCCGGATCCCAATTCTTTGACAGTGCCATCGGTGCATTGCGGATCAAACAAAACTTGAACGACAATGTTCGGTAACTATTGTTGAGACAACTTTGTGTTTATGTGTATGCGTGTGTATGGCGGTAGAAGGTGGGGTGTCTGTGTGTGCTTTTTGGTGTTTTATATTGTTGCTTAATGGCAATGAAATTATTATCCATTTATATGGGCATGTAGTGTTGTGATTCCGAACCAGAGTGATGTGTGCCATGAGAAGATTTTCCAAGTTTACTGAATTTGTCTGAAAATCATTACCAATTACAAATGTTCATCTATCTATGCAAGCGACATATAGTGGCAGGCAGGAGAATTAAATATGTTTCCATTGGATGGCGAAAGGTACGACTCACCTGTTGTCTTTCAGGCAATTCGTCCTCATATCGGCTTTGTGTTCAATTAAACAGACGCAGAATTCACACGATTTTAGAGTCAAGTGAGGCAAGATGGTCATTATTTCAATATTCATGTTTTTTTTGGGGGGGGGGTGACATTTTTGTTTTGTGGTGTACCACAGATTAAAATGGGTGCCTTGGCTCAATTAATGTTGGGAAACATTGATACAGTGCTTATACTGTATAGACGCCTGAAATCGATGTTCTGAAAGTGTACATGTCATACAAGTAGAAGTCCTCAATAATTTTACTTTCTTTTTTTTAATGAAAAGCCAAGCACTGATTCATTTCAAATCTAACAATGATGAGGGGTTGGGGGGGTGGATTAATTTAACCCAAGTTGTGCATTACAAGATATTTAAGTACTGTTTTAATATAAATAACATACCAGAATAAATCTTTTTTCTTGTATTAAATTTGATCCACTGTTATGTCCATTTGAGCTCAAGCTCACGTTACCAAATAATGGTCCCTCATTCCAGTGGGTCGGTCCAAATAGGGGGGGGGGGTCACAGTACTTGCCTTGCCCAGGGGTAATCACATCAATCTCGTATCAAATCAATGAAACACCACTGTCACTGCCTACAAGGACTCACTGATCATGACGACATAGTGGAAGTCGCCAGGAACAGACACTCTTAAACACCACTGTAACAAAGCTCAAGAACAAAAAATGTCCCACAACCACATTGTTACGGGAAAAAAAAAAATCATAAAAAAATGTCAGATTGCTGATGCAGCAGCAGGGGGTCTCAATACAGATATGGCCCTATGTTCCTTTAATAACCAGAAAAGTACCCTGCTTTTATACTGAAAAATGTTCAATAGTTCAAAGGCATGTGTCTTCAGATACTGCGTATGAGTGTTTGTCTATTTTTTGCTCTCCCCCCGACCCCCTATCTTCCTCTGACATGTACAAGGAAGACAAGCTGTCAGTTTTATCTCCTTATCCGTCGCAGCGATCTTAGCTGTCCTTGTATTTATTCGTCCCGCACTGTCAGCAAAAGTCCCCAGATGCCTTTTTTTTCTTTTTAAAAATGCTTGCCGAATGTGTAAACCATCAAAAAGAATCCGTTGGTTGCACAAGAAGTTCGAAAAGTATGTGAGGATGATAGCCTCCACATCCAAGCCACACATTTCAGCCTTTTCCACACAAGAATCGACAAACTATCCTTATCAGTGCGGCTTTTCTCCGTCGTGAGGATTGCTCTCGGCGCACGCGTCACACCGTTTCCTGTAAGCAGAGCGCTTCCACCGCATTGCTCGGTCCCTGCGCCACTCCTCCGATGACGAAGAGCATGCCGGTGGTCTGCAGGAGAGCAGACGAGCAGCGAGCGGTGGGCATGGCCGGCACATACTCCCAACGTCGCTTGACCGGGTTGTAGCTCTCGACTGAGCCCAACGGTGACGGCTCATTGCCTGCCAAGACATACACCACAATTAAAACAAACAATGAAAAAAAATAATCGACAATGAAAACACATGATTACAGATGTGTATTTACCGTATTTTCCACACTATAAGGCGCACCTAAAAGCATTCAATTTTCTCAAAAGCTGACAGTGCGCCTCACAATCCGATGTGCCTTAAATATGGATCAATATTCAGATGTCTTGGACAAAATATTTTAAATTTTCTGTTACAGCTGCAGCGGTTGTAAAGGCTCAAGATAAATAAAGCTGTATTGTATTGTATTGTATTCCCTTAGTGTAGCTCCATCTAGTGGCTACATAACGCGACCGCAGCCAGGGCCCTTTAGAAATATAACTGTAGTATGGTATTCTCTTTAGCGTAGCTCCATCTAGTGAATGCATAACACAACCTCAGCGACTATTGCAGCATCGATTATATGCACCTTATAATGCGATGCGCCCAGTATATAAAAACAGTTTTAACATTCATTGAAGGTGAGCCTTATACACACCTTACAGTGTGGAAAATACGGTGTGTGTGTGCGTGTGTGTGTGTGTGTGTGTGTGTGTGTGTGTGTGTGTGTGTGTGTGTGTGTGTGTGTGTGTGTGTGTGCAGCCCTGTGTGTGTGTGTGTGTGTGTGTGTGTGTGTGTGTGTGTGTGTGTGTGTGTGCAGTACCCAGCCCCAATGGCCCCTACTAATTTAAGAATAAAACATTAAGGAAAGAAAACACAGATGCAATTTAGTGCGAAGACATTGGGGAATAGTGGACTAGGAAGCTGCCATTGCGCTGTATTACTCTGGACTCCCCTTTTTAGCAGGAGAATAAATTTAAAGGCAAATTTAATGTCAAACAATAGTCACTAAATATGCTCCTGACTTGATGGCCCATTGGCAAGACTAAATCCATGAAAGCACAAAAACAGAGGGCCGATTTCAAGATGACACATTATCGCATTTCCCAAGTCGTCACTGAAATGTTCTCATTTTCCCCTTCACTTCGTACTTTCCTCTTTTCTTGCGCCCTCTTGGCTCAGGTGCAAAGCTGTCATTGTACATCAAGTACGATCACGTCGTGTCCGTTTCCATGGAGACCCGTATCACAGGGTGAGGTTTGTTGTGCAATAGTGATGGCGCCAAATGACGGCATAGCTGGGGCTACTTAATGATTCGTTCTTTTTATGAAAACACACACACAGGCTCTCTTCGTGTTGCTCAAAGGCTTGCCGTCATCGCTTTGATTTGTCGGCCCACAGATGTCATGTCAATTCTCCAGCTGCTCCCTTTTTTCCTTCCGTGAATCCCATCCCTCATCCGTTCCTTCCTTTGTTGCTCTTTCTCATGTTCATTTTTAATTCTACTTTCATTTTTTGTTATATATTATTCTTTTCCTCCCCAGACCGTTTTTTATTTTTTCTTAACCACACACATCTGTTCATCTGTTTCTGAAGTCGCTTTTACTAACTCTCCTCTGATCTGAGTCTGTCCCACTCTCATTTTGCTTCTTTCCTCTCCAAGGCTTCTTGTCTCAAACGATCTTCCTTTCTTATCTCTTTCGACTGATTTCTTTTTCTTTTTTTTTTTTTATCAGAAACACACAGCGATTCAGCCCTAGTATTTCATTTAGATTAGGGCCGGGCAATAATTCAAGAGCAATATTTATGGTGACAGACACATGATCACTATCAATATAAGATACGTTCGATAAAATATTCGATTTTCAGGAAGAGAACCCCATATGGGCATTCTGTGTGTCGTTGGTGATACAGTATGCCGTTAGATTCGTTCCACAATCTGAGCACAAAAGCGTGTTTGGCATGCTGCCGAGTGGCTGAGTCCCCATTCGCAGAAGAAGTCGCTTGGAGGGAGAGAGCATTTCATTGTTCAGCCTGTCGCGATATGTCACTTGAATCGATACTGTACATAAAGATAGATTATTTGGAGTATGTAAATCAGGATAATTTTTTTTTTTTGGACCAATTAAATGAAATTGGATAATTTCCGGTGGTACACCTGGTCTCACACAGTGGTCGGGACAGGATCACAGAGTCCTAGAGCCTCCACCAGCTATGGACAATAAATCCAGTCTGCGGCTGGATGGATGGATGGCTTGTGGAGCCGACGATGAGAATAAAGGAGCGTCAGCGCAGAGCGCCGATGCGTATGTGGAACTGGGAGTCGCCGCTTGGAATTGAAGCGGACTTACATGGGACAGGAGATGTGAGCCAATCTCTTTTTTCGTCAATGGACGCTACAGCTTCTTGTTTGCTTTCAAACTTAGCTTGTAGCAGACGTGTGCATATTCTCAGCAGGACGTCTCTGATCCACTGGTGAAAGGACACTTTGATTCTCTCCTCTTCCATCTATAACTGCTTCAAACAACAAAGTGGATGCAGAAAAAGTGGTTGAGATTGCACGACTGTCTGTGTCTTATGTGTTGTGTTGTATTATTTTTCCATTTTATGTGAACTGTTCTGTTGATGGCGGGTGTGAGCACCCGCAGTGGCTCCTCTCTCGGGGTGGTTGAGGGGAAAGAAATTTCATCTGTGCTGTATGTCGCACATAGAGCATATTTGACAATAAAGTTGACTTGATTTGACTTGAAATAAGAAGACGACACTCTGGACTGGTCGCCAGTCAATCACAAGCCACATATAGAGACAAACAGCCATTTATGCTCACATTCACACCATCACTAGGTGAGAACTGAACCCTCGCTGCCAGGACCGAAGTCAGGAATGAATCGCTATGTTATTAGTGATGAGATGAAAATTAATTGTCCCAAATGTCTCAATGATTAAAAGAATGAAGAGTCAGGCAATTTCAGGGTGTCTAGTCCAACTCCTGCCTGTCTGTTTTTGTCTTCTGCGTCTCAGGGTGCTCACTACGTAGATGTACAAAACACAGGTATCTTTTATTTCTCCCCAACTAAGTTGCACTTTCAACGCTCCTGACAAAATATAAGTGTGTATGTGTGTGTATGTTTTGTGTGTGTGCAATTATGTGTGTATTTGTGGATTTGCTCGACAAAGAGACACTTGGGCAAGGATAAAAAAAGGCATTTAACCCTTTCATGCACCCTGACACCTGATAACATGATAAGCTGTCCACTGTGGTGACCGCTGTCCCTGCAAGGGTTAAATTCAATTCAATATCGGCATAATAAGCTCATCATTGAGGGGAAGAAAAAGCTCACCTCTGATTAACTGTATCGGTTGCTCACGCTGTATTTACCTGAGCACATTTTGCTCAACCAAGGAGAAAATGGAAAGTTGATGGGGAATTAATTTTAATTTCGAATGTGTCTGTATGTGAGGGGGACTGTGTAAATTTGACGAGATATTTTCAGTGTATTTCTTGCATTATTACAAATCTAAAATATAACAGAGTGTGGAAAGTCAACACTGAGATTATTTTTAACATTTACATAATCAGTGATCACGCTGGTTGACTGGTTAGCACTGTGTGGGTTTTCTCCGGGTACTCCGGTTTCCTCACACATTCCAAAAACATGCGTAGCAGGTTGATGGAACACTCTCAATTGTCCCGAGGTGTGATTGTGGGCGCGGATGGTTGTTTTGTTTCTGTGTTCCCTGCGATTGGCTGGCAATCGGTTCAGGGTGTCCTCCACCTACTGCCCTAAAACAGCTTTCGTACCCCTAAGGGACAACAATGCACTTTATTTTCTGGGAGTGTACAGTATGGTAATATGAGGTGTGACATTTGACATGCATTCTGAAATCACTTCAATTTTGAGAATGAAAATGTGACTGAAAAGGAGCAGAAGTGGCACGTGAAAAAGAACAAAGGTCCAAAAGTACTGACCAAGACCACCAGCCGCAATGACCCGTCCACCTAGACAACCTGCTACAAAGTCCGCCCTCTTCTCTCGCATCTTTGACGTTCGACTGGGTTTGATCCAGATGCCTGACAAAGGTCAGAAAGAGGACAAAGAGATTAGTCCCGAGTCATCATTTACCAAATAAACATATTTCAAAGATTAAATCGTGAGACGGTTCTAGATCAAACATGTGTCCTTGGCGGGGTCTCGGGGAGCTTGAGCCACTCCGGTTTACATTACCAACACAAGATCTTTGGTGAACGATGAATTGACTTTTGGAGCCTGCAGCGCAAATTTGGTATGACAACTGTAACTATAAGACACTTGCAATTGCTCAAACTAACAAAACATAGTTTTGCTGATTGACCCGGAAGCCAATGGATGTGACAGCCACAAAACTTTTTCAGAGATTCTCTTTGCTCTTTTTCAGATGGATTTCGGAAAAGGTGCGAGAGCTCAGCTGTTATCGTATATGTGCACCTCACTTACAGCCTGGGGATACTGACTTCCCATGAAATGGTGACGTTTTGAACACAACACAAAATCCCCGGCGTATGACTGCATTGGCATCAACAACAACAACAGCAAGAGATATTTTAGCAGAAAGAGCAACTTTTTCAGCCATTCGAGCTCTGTGCATGCAAACAGCTGATTATTTCCTGTTTACATTTCAAGACTGCTACTCAGAATTTACACTGCATCGCTATCCAAGATCATTGTTGGAGAGGAAAGGCCGATCATGTTAACAGATAACCGGATGTGGCTGGACAATTGCAGTCAGAGGAAGGAAGGGCGATGCCACTATGAGTTCTCTGACATATTTTCTGCTAGCAAAAGATCAGCTATTCGGCCGGAGCCCAGCGGAAAGTCAGATAACAAAATATATCTATCCATCCAACCATTTTCTGATCCACTTTATCCTCACAAGGGTGGCGGGGCGTGCTGGAGACTACCCCAGCTATCTTCGGGCAGTGAGTGGGGGGACACCCTGAACCAGCCAACCGCAGGGCACAGAGAGACGAACAACCATCCGCGCTCACACTCACACCTAGGGACAATTTGGAGTATTCAATCAGCCTGCCATGCATGTTTTTGGAATGTGGGAAGAAACCGGAGTACCCAGAGAAAACCCACCCAGGCACGAGGAGAACATGCAAACTCCACACAGGAAGGCCGGAGCTGGAATCGAACCTGTTACCTCTGCACTGTGAGGTCGACGCGCTAACCAGTGGGCTACTGGGCCGCCCCTAACAAAATATAATGTTGTCAAAATGGAAAACAATAGCTGGAATCCAAAGAGACAAGAGTTGGAATTGTACAAGAACAAAGTTGTGATCATATGAGAATAATTTATTTTAGACAAATAATTACAATGCCATCATGAGGATAAGCACTTTCCTAACTTTAACCCCCCCCCCACACACACACACACACACTCTCTCTTATACGCACAGCATTGGACAATTGCTGCAATGCGGGTGAGATTAATCCATGTTATTGATCAACCTGTGATCGCTTCACTAATTTGCACTGCTTATGAGAATTGAGTGTCCAAAGTACTCCCGGAGAACGGCCACCCTGTATTTTACTCTTTGTGGCTCAGCACCACATGGGGACCCAGACACGACGTTCGTTCAGCAGATGATCCTTGACACAGCAATTACTGCAACTCAGTCGTCTCCAGCGGTGCTGCGGGCGGACATTCAAGAGCAGCGGGGGTGCAAGAAATGCACTTTGCACCAGCCTGCTAATGGTTACATTTGGTCTTGCGCTTAGTCAATGCAGATTTGTCTCGAGGCTAGCTCCACAAGTACACGTTGCCATCAATCGGTTCCACTGTCATACATACGGTGGAACCCTGCGCGACAAACACATTACAGTGGAATCCCATGAATGGTTTTCTTCTTGATTTGATGCCTGAGCCTCCGAGCTAATCCTCATTCCAATGCATGAGCCAACTGCAATAAAATTTCAGTCATTCCAGCCCCCTGATTCTTGCACGAGCTTGCCAAAGGAAGTGACTGAAAACCTGAATTCAGCAAATTGAGCGTTACCCCAATGTGCAGGCAGTCCCTATTTGCATTTGGTCAGGTTGTAGGTTGAGGACCTGTGATTTATGACCACTGTGCTGTATGAAATTACCTCACTTCACTTAAACCGGTCAGAAAATTGTTATTCATGACATAAGGACAATTTGTTCATCTATCGATGCTCGTGACGTACAGGCAGCACTTCACACAGACGGTAGATGGTACAATGAACAAATTATTTCTTCTGGATCGTGTCGAACGAAGAAGCGGGTCAGACAGCGGGTTAGGCTGTTAATTCAGGACTATCGGCTGTTCTCTGCTTTCATGAATCAATTTCTTTCAGAAATAGCAACCGCATAGCATACAAATTAAGTAATCGTCCAAAAAAATATTGCGCTTGAATCTATTACTGCCCTCAGTTGATGAAGTCGCTCTTTCAGTAGACATTTGAGTCATGATTCATTCGTCACAGCGCGCTGGCGATGCAAACGCGGTTTTGTCGCTAAGTATGCCGTTCTTACAAAAAAAGAATGATCGCACTGCATCCCACCTGACCCCAAATCTAGCGTCGGCAACGGCCGGGTGCTAAAACTGATTTGTTGTCGAATTCAGTGATTCCCAACCTTTACTGAGCCAAGACACATTATTTTACGTTTGAAAAATTGCACGGCACACCATGAAACAAAATCGTCACAAAAAGAGGATACATCTGTTCCATGTCATTATTTTTGCCATCTAATAGAAGTTCATTTGTTTGTTCTGTCGGTGACTATAAGTTGCTGGCATAGATAGATGAACAAAGATGCATTATTTGTTATTTGTTATATAAAAATTCAACAATAATGTGCACTGGTTAGGAATCACTCGTCTAATGAAGAAAAAGTTACTTTGCAAAATAAATATTCACCCTGCTGGCTAATTCGCACTGAAGTAAGTCACTTGGTCTATCCCAATATGGTTTCTTGCTCAAGGATTGGTGCATTTGTAGAAAAGGGATGTTTCATACTTTGTGTTTGGGGAAAAAAAAAAAACCTGACTAAAAACTCTGCAGTAATACCATAAAATAATACTTGATGACTACGGTATTTTGTACAATCTGAGTTCAAAGCGGAGCACTCGTGCATTAGTGTGTCTCTTTTGCGGTAAACACAGAGGGAATTTGTTGGAAAGCGTAAAGCACAAAGCTTTGACCATAGAAGGGGGCACAGTCATCAAGGAAAACCTCAAAAGAAATATGTTGACAAAAAAACAAAAACAAAAACAAAAAAAAACAAGACATCCTAGGGAGAGAATGCAAATATGCCAATCCAGAGAGAGCAAACAGATTTAGACTTGTGAGTGTCTGACAGCAGCCGAGGGGCTTTCGCACTGCTGACAGTATGTACCTCTGCCGTCTCCTCTCTCCACAGTTCGCACACTGTAATTATTTAGGAGACAACGGATGTAATCAGCAGGAACAAATTTGATACACTCTCTAATCATGGGATCATGGCAGCAGTGCTTACTCTGGTGAAACGAACAACAGCGAGGATGAATACTGCTGTTTAAAAGCCAATGTGGATTGCACTCAAAAAAAAAAATGGCCCTTTCCAACTTGTTTGGCATTCGTTTGTTTGATTCTCCATGGCCAGATTTAAATTCTCGGAATATTAGAATGGTGTCCATAGATCTCCCTCATTCCCTTCTTTGCAATCTTGACAAAGCCTTTACGCCTCCCATGTAATCAAGTAGATTCGTCCGTGAGTCTGTGCATGTGATTCCTGACAATAAAGTGTCTTAAGACGATTTAACCAGGAAAGAAATAGAAAAATATCAGTAAAAAAACATTTTTTTTTTCTTTCTAGAAATCTCAGCATTTTGAAAAGCTCACTTATGCAACATTACAAAGGTTTTGTGTGCCTGCAGTAGGTTGATGGTCACGTCAAAACCCTCTCAAGTAAAACATTTTCCTCAACATGACACTTTACAGTCGAGTCAATTCAAGTCAAGGCCCCTTTTTTGTATTTTCTAGGAATGAGTCCTTCGAACTGTCATACGTTAGAACAGGTGATTTATTTATCCCTGCGCTCCTCCTTTGACACTCGTGGAACCAATAACTCAAGGTCATGATTCCATTTGCATTCAGCACAGACACTGGAACATCAGCATGTATGGAATAGTTAGCAAATTGCAGCTCATCAACAGCATTTCTATCTGTGATCCTTTTATTCAAAGCCACGCAAAGCTGCTATCTCGAGCTTTCACTGAGTGTTTTTTTTTTTTTTTTTTACACGGACAGATGAATGTGTCATTGATCAAAAGACTTTTACAAAGTCAAAGTTCATGAAGGGTACCCAACGGGTCACATGTCAACCTCACTGTTTAATGACATTCATGGTTTCAATTTGATGTGTTCGAAAAATTCTACTGGGGACTGGGTGGGGAAAAAAAAAAAAAATCAACAGTCGAATAAGTCAACTGCAAAAATACATTGGCACAAAATATTTGCCCCAGGGATTTTCCGTGCCCCACGCAACGCAGACATTTCCAGCCTGCATTAACATCCATTTTACTGAATCGAGATTACACATTTTTTTCAGTCTAGCACCAAGTGGTGGAAAGTTGATATTGCAGTCAATGATGTCTTGGCAGGCGTCGCCACAATGATGACATCATTGGCACGGTTTTTACACCGGTTGCCCTTGACACGATAGAATAGAACAGAATCATTTTTGTCATGTACACATGCATACATGAAATTTGACCTTTGCATTTGGCCCACCACAGTAGTGGACAAAGCAAAGACCCACTGCGAGTGCCACAGACTACTTAAGCGTCCTGGGAGCAGTTTTAAAGTATTGGGTGTCCTTCTCTAGTGTTGGGGCGGATGGTCTTGAACCCAGATCCCCACAGTGGCAGGCGACAATCTGAACCACTTTTCGCACAAATCATTTTTGTCGGGGTCTGGGCCCAGTCGTGGCTGGGAATTGGGGTTTTGCAAAGACACTATCATATTACTGTTCCATCCATCAATCTTCTTTATCCACTTTATCCTCACAAAGGTCGCAGGGCATGCTGGAGCTCAGCTGTCTTCGGCTAGTAGGCGGAGGACACCCTGAACCGGTTGCCAGCCAATCGCAGGGCACACAGAGACGAACAACCATCCGCGCTCACAATCACACCTCGGGACAATTTCGAGTGTTCAATCAGCCTGCCATGCATGTTTCTGGAATGTGGGAGGAAACCCGAGTACCCGGAGAAAACCCACGCAGGCACGGGGAGAACATGCAAACTCCACACAGGAAGGTCAGAGCTGGGATCGAACCCACGACCTCTGCACTGTGAGGTCGACGTGCTAACCACTCGATCACCGGGCCCCCCCATATTACTGCTCATGAATCAAAATATAAGTTGAGCTTACCACCTAGTATAGATAAAATAACATCTTCCTATATAACTCTTCTGGATGCATATTTTATGCAAGTGCACAACTTGCAATCCTTATGAGTCATGATCATGTTATATTTCTTTGTATTATGATTGATGATCAGGAATACTGTCCTACAATTACATTCCTGCTATAGCTATTGCGGAACACAGCAATCTCAACTCAACTCAACTGTATTTATAGAGCACTTTCAAAAAGCCATCGCTGCATACAAAGTGCAATCATCTTGTATCTTCTATTTGGACATTTATGTCTTTGCTTACCATCCCCTCAAAGAAAACATGACAACTGGCATCACCCAGGTGACTTAGCATTGCCATACAAAAGCATACACGTCAGGAAAATATCACTCTTTATCATCATCACCATCACCACTATCAGTTCCCTCAGGTCTATTCATAGCTTTGTGCGACAGCATGTCCAAGCTGTGTAAAAAGCCTCTCGCTACAAATCAGTTTCATCTTGTTCTGGAGCGAAAGAGCTTCAACATATCCACGGCTGTTTACGGAAGCATTTGTGAGTAAATGAACTAAATAGGAATGATGACAAGCCCCTGGACAAACAATCGAAGGCCACTTGATGGCAAAAGAAATCTCTTGTCACCAGCAAGGACATCTGCCAGCAGCGGTTAAGATGGTTCCAACGGCAATCGATTAATTGTTTATTTATCAGTGGCGAGATGAGGTGGCTGGGGTAAAAATCTCAACTGATGGACTTCACCTTTAAAAAGGGGTTCCCTTTGTCGGTTTCACACTCTAAAATGGTAATAGACAAATCGGACATGCCAGTCATGGAATTGAAAATATTCTACACGTTTAAATTTATGTCATTATTACTTCAACAAATTTAATTCCAAAATCACAATAGCACGCAAAACATGTTTTTCTTTCTTGCTTTTATTTCTTTTTTTTTTTTTTTTCTGGTCGACTTTGAGCATTCTCCTTCACTGTGTTCTTACCAGGATGACAACCCCGCAGACTTGCTTGCGCTGAATGCCAGCGGAGAAAACATTTAAATGCAAATCACCTTAATTACATTTCAGACACTGTTAAAACGAATCTACTCGGTAATAGGAAATGAAAGGAGAGCTATAACCTCCGCTAAAGACCACAGTAAAATGTTCTTTCACACAAGGTAAACAATCGAAGGCCACTTGATGGCAAAAGCAATCTCTTGTCACCAGCAAGGACATCTGCCAGCAGCGGTTAAGATGGTTCCAACGGCAATCGATTAATTGTTTATTTATCAGTGGCGAGATGAGGTGGCTGGGGTAAAAATCTCAACTGATGGACTTCACCTTTAAAAAGGGGTTCCCTTTGTCGGTTTCACACTCTAAAATGGTAATAGACAAATCGGACATGCCAGTCATGGAATTGAAAATATTCTACACGTTTAAATTTATGTCATTATTACTTCAACAAATTTAATTCCAAAATCACAATAGCACGCAAAACATGTTTTTCTTTCTTGCTTTTATTTCTTTTTTTTTTTTTTTTTCTGGTCGACTTTGAGCATTCTCCTTCACTGTGTTCTTACCAGGATGACAACCCCGCAGACTTGCTTGCGCTGAATGCCAGCGGAGAAAACATTTAAATGCAAATCACCTTAATTACATTTCAGACACTGTTAAAACGAATCTACTCGGTAATAGGAAATGAAAGGAGAGCTATAACCTCCGCTAAAGACCACAGTAAAATGTTCTTTCACACAAGGTAATGTTGCCTCAGCCGCAGCGACAGTAAATCATGTTGACTACATTGAACTTTGCTACTTTGTACTTTCTCTGCTTTTGTTTATACTCTGCCCGGTACTATTCTATATCTACTATTGGAATGCTACGGCTAAAGCTAATCAAAAGGCATGCGACCTAGATTTGCTTCTGACTTACTGCAGGGCATTTTTAATTGCGATCGCTGGCTCACATCCATCCACCTTACACACTTTTCCTTCTTAATCAGAGGCAACAAAGTGGCGACCTTTTGCTACCGAGCCACCTTCTCTGACTTTTACACTGCCTCTGAACTGCAGCTCCTCTCCTTTCGCAGCTGATGCCGTGCCGAGTAATGAAAGCATTTGTCCAGGCGGGAAGTGCCGTCACTGACGTCTTTCCTTGTCATAAGGTCAAAAATTCAACGAACATCATAATAGTAGCTAGTTTGCAGAGTTTGGTTTGTTTTGAGGAAAAAAAAAATGCTTTTCAACAAGCCCACACAGTTTCACGTGTGGCATACAGAAGTGGAGGATTTGAATTTGAATGGCTTTTTTTTTTTGCTATCCTGGAAATAATGTCATCATTCAAATTGTCCCCTCTACCCTATTTATATGGCTCCACCAAACCAAGATGTGCAAACAGGCAATCCTGTACATATTATCACAGCTTTGAGGCACAAGTATGGGCTCCCTGTCAAAGATAAGGAGAGAAAGGGGCTCTTCAGTCAGTGCTAGGCTATTATCCCTTAAAGCTGTGCACATTGAACCTGACAGAGGATTAACCAGCAAAAATGAGAAATCCAATGAGATCAACTGCCATCAGGCACAGGGAGGTGCGAAAGAATGTGCCGTTACTAAAAAAACGGCGTTATTTTTCCTCATTAATGCATAGGGATCTTTTCGCACCGGAGCAACACACGTTTTTTTTTACAGTAACAGTCGACGCACGACGCTCTTCATCGGCAACAATGAAGCTCACTCATTTACCATCTGTCTGGAAAATCCCCCAAACACAAACTAAGACGCAAACAGAGAAGGTAGTTGGAAAATACAGTGATACTAATACGTCCCAGCGTGATTTAAGGCAGTAAGCCGACAAGGAGAGCGATCACACCAAGTTCCCGTTGCAAACCCTCCAACTTCAGTGGGGCGCATGACATGAGCACGATCATTTCTGAAGGTTTTTCTTTTTTTTTTTGTTGTTTTTCCTTGCCCTCTCGTAGGGTTAAGCTCGGGGATGTCGTTAATATTTGTCAACTGTGAGCTTGTGAAGCCCTTTGAGACGCTTCTGTGATGAAGGCCTCTGTGAATAAATTAGAGTTGACAACGAAGAAGAAACCAGACTTCATACATTGTTCTTCTCATTTACAACATGACGTCATTTATTCATTCCGTAAATATTTGTGCCAGCAGTTGAACACATCATCCATCTCTCCTTCGATTGTCCGAAATCCACAAATTCCTAATTTTTAATGTCATTTTGGCGGCTTGAAAAGGACTTTCGTTTTGGATAAAGTCACTTCAAATGCTTGAAATAACAGCTAGATAGCTGACTACATGATTTGAAGAAATATGTAAGCCCCCCCCCCACCCCCCCCAAAAAAAATCTTCCAACGAAATATCCTCCTTTTGATAGTGATTGATTTTGACCTGGGTTTAAAAAAAAACTGTCTGTGGTTATTGTGATTGTGACTTTCAGCTTGTCCCATCAATCATAAAGGTGACGCTTCAAAACTTGCGTACCTGATAAGAACGTCAACGGCCATATTTTTTTGCCTATCCCTTGTTTGGATTGCAATGATGTCAGACTACACAGCCAGTCGCTTGAGAGTGATTGTCCCCGGCGGTAACAATACTGCTGATGAAACCTCGCCACGAGCTTCCCCAATCGGTCAGAAGCCCTGAAGATAAAGCCCGTGATTCATAACGCTACGAAACACATCTCCCTTTTGGTATAACATTTCAGAACCGCCATTAAAACAGTATTTAGTTGCAATGCTACTGTATTTTTTGCAGTCATCACGTTCTCCATGAATGGACGAATAATTTATGCGGCAATACAGATACGCATATTGATGTTTCGTTGATATATGCAGAGAAGCCTCTCAGTTGATCGTAAGTATGAACTCACACATTTTCCGACATGCCCACACGTCGTAAAAGTGTGTAGGCTGGTTCTAAATTTACCTCCATTTGTTATTCATGCACGCAATCACTCAAAGTATCCTTGGCTGCATTTGTTACATAGCAGGTGGGGTTTCCAGAAACGCTGTAAGGAAGCCGTTTTAATCTGCTGGCGCTGTTTGCAACGCGTCAAACTCTCCGGGTTGTTTTACGTGTTGAATTGACAGTCAAGCCACAGAGAGGTTTTGTCCTCTGAGGCGCGGCAGGCAGAATGACATTTAAGAATTCAAAGCCTGGATTTCTACGATCATTGCTCCTTGTGTGCACCATCACTCGAATTATGCACAAGAATAACGAAAGTTGTTGGCAGCGTTGGGCTTTTCAGACAAGTACTTAAATGCACAAAAGTGAAGCAATTTCAAGTCCAGCCGTGAGATGTAATGGGGCAAACCGTTTTGTTATTTATTATGGATGAAAGTCTGAAAACCAATGTAGGAAAAAATTGGATGTACTACCCCCGGAGAGGTAACTGTTTGCGCTCAATTAGTTTGATTGGCTGAAGACGACACGGTCAAAGCTCAAATGTAGAACTTCATGATTCCTCTACTTATAACCCGAAAGTTGGAAAGTGGAGACACTGACGTGTTCTTGAAAAGTTTGTGCATCTATCGTTGCATTTTGGCTCTTACCAGTTGCTGGACTCTACGCATGCCACTCTGGGCCATTTCGAAAAGTTTGTATTTGTCATTCAGAGCCAGTAACCTGTTGGTATTACATTTAGAGTTTGATGTGAACAGGTTTAGTTGATGAAAAATGGAATTTTTCCTCAATTTTTTTTAACCAATAATGAAGCCCTGATACAATACAATTGAAGAAAAATTCAGAATAATTGACTCTACTTGACTAGAAATATGATATTCAAAAACTTTTGGTAAATAAAAGACAATAAAATTCCCAACCCTGACCGTTTCCCAATGAAGGCACTTTGGTCAAATATCCAATATTACCATCCCTATCCTTGTCTAATGGCAACATGCATCAACAATATAATTCAATCATTTCAAAGAAAATAGTGTAAAACCCCCAAAGCCCGGTCATCGGGCATTCCAAAGCACACTAAAGTGATGCAAATGCCGAGGCACCTCAAAGAAGCTCAATCCCTAAAGAATCTCCCTTGCAGATACAGCTCCCAAATTGGAATCCTGTTGGTCGACTCTGCACAACATGTCTGTTGAGGAAAAGTGATGCTCAGGGAGAATTTCAAAATCGAATGCAGAAAAGACCTTTTTTTTCGCTCCTTATCTGCTTTGCCATCAGTTTTGATGCGCTCTGACTCACTCATGCATAATCCGCCTTCATTTGGATAGGATTATGAGCAGGGAGCAGATCATGTTCTTACTTATGTTAATATGCTCCAGGCTGGTTATGTTTCTTTTCTGTTATGTCAGCAAAAACTCGAATACCTCAAATGATCAAAGGTGTCATTGCAAATTGTTATGCACACATCAAGCAATTTGTTTTTTAGTTTGTGATCTGAGGACAAAGGATAAGCAATTCAACTATGGCCACCTCTGGCATCAGTGCTCCTCTGCATATTCAATAATCCAGTTAAAAAGAAGTGACTCTCACTGTTAAAACACTTCAAATGTATAAGCTCCAATCTATGAAATGATTTTGACATAACAGTCTCTGCTCTCTTTGACACAGTTCGGGAACGAATTGAATCGGATCCTACAAATGTAGGCACAAGTAAAATCCGTGCAAAAAATATTGATTTTATAACAGAAGTGCACTGACAAAGAATGAACAGAAATCGCTGGTCAAAAAGAACCACAAAAAACAAGACATTAACAAAATAAATGCTTGCAAAGGCAATGAAATAGTAAATCCGAGTCGAGAAATGAAATGACTAGAGTCCCAATTTCACGAAACAAAAACATGAGCAAGATCAAAGACAAAACAACAAATATAAGGCGAGAGACGAGAGAGCAAAAACGACAATGACGAGATTGATAGGTCAGGAAAAAAACACTTGAGCAAGAGCAGCAACAAGGTCAATAATCCGACGGAACCTTGCCGCTTAGGAAGTCCTTCAATACATGGCTTAACTTGATCAAATTGGCAGCAGGTGTGCAGGCTGGAGGGAATGCCCTCCGCTGCCACCTGCTGGACACACACATGAACAGAATCATGACTCTCTTGTCAGAGTGAGACCAGTCTGTCATTGTCACTCATCTTTTGCTGCAAAATCATGTAGTTGTTTTAACTGGATTGGTTATCTGCAGTACAGCACACCTTTATAAAGAATGAAGTAACATGTCCTTCTGGTATTTTCTAACTCTTACCTGAAGTAGTTTTGGTGCTATCATGACTTGACAACAAATTATTATTTAACCATACTTGTAGTTTTGACACAAATGGGAAAATAAAATGTAGTGTTGATGCGACAAGGACATGTGGAGATGTAAACAAAACCCTGTCAAAGCCAAATAGTGCTGCTCCCTTCTTAACGTGGTGCTCCATTTACCTTGATCCAGATCATATTCCTCCATGGTGCTGACAAAGTGAGGTCTGGAGTAGAAGTTGTGCGGTCCCGGCTGTTGCAGGCCCCCCAGGCTAAATAAGCTTCGCTCATTTGTTGCGCAGCAGGAAAAAGCCCTCCGGCTCGGAATGCAGGGGTAGCGTGTCCAGCTCTTCATCTCCAGGTCGAATGCCTCCAACGCCGTCACCGGCATCTTTCCTTGACGACCACCTGGGAATATATTTAAAAAAAAAAAAAAAAAATATTCAGCTTGCTTCAAGGCGAGAATGCACATGGTTCAAAATCCTTGTAAGCAATCACACGGTGGATGAGTTACACTAAATACGATAGTTCACTAACCTTTTGGGAATCGATCATGTGGAGTGTAATGGATGTGAGGTTGGTTTGAAATTTATAATGGGTGGTGCATTTAATATGGGACCAATTAGTTTACTGCCTCGGTGAGCGGACATGCAAAGAGTAGGGTAGAGTTCCGTGTGGGGCCATTTTCCGTGAAAAACTAACAATCAATCCATTTTCTCTACTGCCTGTTCTCATTAGGGTCACGGGTGCACTGGAGCCAATCCCTGCCAACTCCGAGCAAGAGGTCCAACGTGGACAGGAGGCGGGTCAATCAAGAACCAACTCATTTGAGGAAACAGCAATAACGTTGAAAGAAACAGCAAGTGATCACCTCCCCCACGGTGGTGATTTCTTCATTGCTGAAAAAAAGGCTGATAAATGTGAAAAAAAAAGGCAAGTTTGGCTGAGGAATTTGAGATGTATTTGTTTGTTTATTTATTTTAATAACACCGTCAGACTGCAAGTGCTAAACAAACACTGTTCAGTTCATTATCCCACATAACCATCCAGAAATATATTTGAAAAGAGATTTGAAGATGAATTTGCCTTTTTCTGGAAAGTTAAATTCATAACCCTAATCCTTACCGCAAAATACTACGCAGATGTTGTGTTCCACACCCATCTTTCACTTTTTTTTTTCTCCATTTAATGTTGTGCTGACATTAATCCCCCTAAATAACCTGAAGTCGACTTGCCACTTAGAGTCGAGTGAAGTGACACTCATTTGGACCGAGCACAAGAACAGACAGTTTGATCCTCTCAGGTTGTCTTGTATAAATCATTTGAGTCATGACAGACAACAAATGAAGGCTGTGAAATAAAAGCGAGGAGAGCTACGACGAGCGCAAGGGCATCGGAACATGCAAAGTGATAAGAATGGGGAAGGGCGAGCTTGCAAATTGAAGAGACTGATTCGGGAAGAGATTGACTGCCAAAAGGTGAGACAAGTTTGAAGTGCGTGGGAAGGATAAGAGCCAGAGATGTGAGAGAAGAAGATCGCAAGATTACCATGTGAAAGCTCCTCATAAAGAGGAATTGGAAATAGAACGGGCTTGATACTGTGTAATTACAACGTTTCTTATATGTTGCACAACAAAAAGACGAACCTTGTGTCATCTGTCTCTCACGCTATCCTGACAAAGCTGTTCAACTGGGCGGGGTGCCGCTCATCTCTTCAGAGGCCTGTCACGGCAGCAGACAATTTGTGCTGACATAAGCACGGCTCCATCAATCAGCTGCACTCACTCACGCCGCTGCGTGACGTTCACTTGTCCCATGTGTTCGGTGATTTAAAACTAGGGATTAGCGGCGGAAACCTGTTCACACATCTGTACTTGGCGGCAGAACTCAGGAATCAAAAGCACGAAGAATATATAGCTGGTATGAGCCAAAAGGAGACGCTCTCGATTTACCAGTCCATCTACTTTCTTACTCTTCACCTACGGGCACGCAATTTACAATCTCACTCTCACCTACATAGCCACGAGCTGCGGGTCGTGACAGAAAGAGGAAGATCGCGGCGACTGAAATGACTTTCTTCTCCCTTAGAGATAGGGTAAGAAGCTCACAGTAGAAACCGTTGCTCCTCCACATTGAGAGGAGACGAATGAATTGGCTCGGGCATCTAGACAAGATGACTCCTGGTCACCTCACTGGTGAGGTGTTCCAGGTACAGGACATGGTGGAGCGAGATGGTGTCTCCCAGCTGGCCTTGGAACACCTCGGCATTCCAACAGAAAGCCTTGACGAAGTGGCTGGGGAGAAGGAAGTCTGAGCTTGCTTGCTAAAGCTGCTGCCTCGACGACCTCACTCCGGAAAAGCGGAAGAAAACGGATGAATGGATAAATAGCATAATGACTTCTTACATACAAAAACCCGTGAGGTGGGGAGATATTGTTATGCCTGTGTGAGCAGCATTTTGATAGAGTGGAATAGAATTTACAAAATGGTTGTTCTGTCAAGTAAAATGTCCAAATGATCGTTGAGAGTGAATATTGTGTCTCATCTACCTGTAATTTTCGATCCAAAGTCCTTTAAATGGATAAATGGATAAACCTACTGTCCCGTGTCGGCTTCTTGCCTTGAGACCAACATGACCTCAAAAACAGCTATTCCTGTATATCGGTGATTCCCAACCTTTATTGAGCCAAGGCACATTTTTTAAGTTTGAAAAATGGCGCGGCACACCACCAAACAAAATTGTCACAAAAATTGGATACATATATCCATTTCATACTTTTTGCCATTTAATAGATCATTTATTTGTTCTGTCTGTCAGTCTAAGTTGCTGGCATAGATAGCTGGACAATTACACATGATTTGTAATTGATACATAATTTTCTCACCAATTAAGTGCACTCTGATAAGTTCCCACGGCACACCCTTTGAGGTTTGACGGCACACTAACGTGGCCCGGCACATCACTGCTGTATATTACTTGCAAAAATGGGATGTTTCCAAGGCAACACGGGTATCACTGAATCCATAGTAACACTGATTCCGAATCTGCCCTCATTTTTTTTTTCGAGCACATCAGATTTCCATAATGATGATGATGATGATGATGATGGTGGTGATGATGATAACAATTGTATCTAAACATTGATTTGAAACTCCACCAAACCCCCCAAAATGTCCTACCCATGATGTAGATTTTGTTTCCTTTTAGGAAGGGCGTGGCTCCATATCGCGGCGTCGGCATTGAGGTCAGCGGCTGCCATTGGTCCTTTTCTGCCTCATAAACTCTCACCAGGGCCTGAGGTGTGATGTCCGGCCCCATGCCGCCCAATGCGTACACCTTGCCATCTGCAGTAAAACAGACCTCATCAATTTCCTCGTCAATAAACATAACTTGTAAAATAGGGTGCCCTCACCGATACTGTGAAAAGCGCTCACAACGCAATTGACAATTGATTGTCCGTGCATGTAAAAAATACGGAGATTTATTATGACAATCAAGTCCAGTCGCAAATTCCTGGACTGAAACGTTGGATGAATATTTCAGGGTCAAGCGACCCACCGCGATCATGCATGACATGTCATGAAGTGCCCTTATGCCTCATTAACCTATTTATAGCATAAACTAATCATTCCCTAAAGTATTGTAGATACCAGGAAACCATAAAGACGTCCCAGTACTGCAGTGTCAGTTATTATTAAGACTTAAAAATAAGGCGAGCCAAATGCTGTGCAAGTAAATCTGGTAAGCCTGTTGAGGAAATGCAAGGCCAGAAAATCGAAGGGGTGGACAGGACGGAAAGAAAGTAGGAGGGGAAGATGGAGCGTGTGGTAAAAAAAAAAAGAAAAAAGTGATTCCCGCATTTCAGATTAGCGATCTATTAGTGTTCGGACTGTTGTGACTTTCCAAATGCGAGAAAGTGAGTCACCGAGCGAGGAAGGCTGCTCAGTAACGCAGACGGATGACACAGTCACCGAGCTGTGGTTCAAACTGTGAAGAATTCAGCACAAATAAATCTGTCACTCACCATGAGTGTGATCGCCGCCAACATTTGCATTTACTATTAGGAAGTTCCTACCCTCACTGTTACACAATCAACGAACAGCTCATTCTGTTTCATGACACTCTCTGTGTAGAGAAGCTGCTTGCATGTGGTGCAAGCTGGGAACTGAAAAAAAAAAAATGCCTCACTCAGTCCAGAAAACCTTTTAGCGACTTTTGGTTGTTCAACTCTCCCCAGGGAATTCAGAGTGATGAGCAGACCATCATTTCAAACAGATATACTTTAACCCTTTCAGGGACAGCGGTTACTACAGTGGGCAGTTTATCATGTTAACAGGTTACATGGTGCACGAAAGGGTTAAGCTAGTAAACTGTAATAAGCATTCCATAAAAAAATCATCATCTGCATTGTACTGTATACTTTGCATGATTTGCGTTTGCATCAGTTGACGATGACGCATTTGTATTTTCAGCAAATATGCTGCATCTTAAAAGAACAGATTTTCCCCCCAGTATCCCAGGGCCCACTTAACGGTGCACATGTGCACTTCTCGTGCACGACTAGCGCCATATTTAAAAGAAATTAGATGAATGGCCGTGATTTAAGTCGGCTGTGACCACTCCCAAAGTGGCACAGCACTCCCTTTTCCCTATCCGCCGGCCTGCGCTCATCTGTGAATTTACCAACATCGGGTCTAACCCACCCCGAGGCAGTGTTACATCACATAAGATTTAAGCCATTCACGAAAATAGACCCCTACAACTTGAAAGATTTTTTTTTTCTCTACAGGTTTTGTTCAGTGACGATAATCCAAAAAAGGAAACCGTTAATGATGACAATAGAACTTCAAAATGACTTTTTTCCCCAAGTTTGTGCACAATTAAGGATGTGAAAATGTTACTTAAAACACTGCTTGTACAACAAGCATCCGCACTGCGACCTCTATATGTATAACTAAATGTAACCTGTTGCTTGTCTTTGTGTGTGTGTGTGTGTGTGTGTGTGTGTGTGTGTGTGTGTGTGTGTGTGTGGAGGCAAAGGCATGTACACTCGTGCTCCTGTTTTGGCCCAGCCTTTGTTTAATCATGTGCAATCTCCTCTAATTAAGGAAAGCGGGCTCTATTCTTTGCCTATCACCCAGGGAGTCACCATGGCAACCGCAGCATAACCTACAGACTTATGATGGTGTGGTGGTTTGACGGCGCAGTGCCCGTCGACCAAATCCGTTATCACCAAGAGGCAGACCAGTGAGTCACAGCAAAGTGTAAATGTGCAGCTTTCTATTTTGTGACGTTGCTTCTCCTCCCAAGCTGTGGTTGAGAAGATTCAATTGAATACTTTGATCCCTCCGCATCTTTCATCAGTGGCATCGCGCTATTGTCTTGTCGCTCCCTCCATCATCGCCTTTTGGCTATTTATAAGTCCACTTTGATGCTCGTTTTTCCCAGTATTTGCTTAATTGACTGCTCCACTTGTCCTTTTCTCAACCTACTTTGTTGTTCCTTTTACTTTCTTTTTTCATCTCTTAGCGGAAGAGGGGTGGGGGAGAGAGAGAAAAATACCCTCTTTTACTTTCTGGCCTATCATTATCGCAGCTGTGATAGCAAAGAAAATAAGACAGAAAATGACAAATGACAAATTGCTGCAGCATAGTTGTGACTTTAAATCAATGGTTCTTAACCTGGATTCGATCGAACCCCAGGGGTTCAGTGAATCGGTTCAGGGGTTCGATGGAGCCTCTGCCATGGAGGGTTGGACACGCGACTCAACATGTCAGGTAGTTATGACACGCCCACCTGGCGATCACTGGCTGTAGATGATCACATGACATTGCTTGTCCAATCATTGCTGTGGGAAATTAAGTTCGCTTAGTAGTTAACGTGTGACTGTCGTGATCGTACGTCGTACAGTTAAAAAAAAAAGTATACTTATCTTTTGAAATTGAAATGTATTTTTTTTCTGTTTTTAAATAAATGTGTTAATAAATAAATTATATATATATAAATATATATATATATATATAATTTTTTTCCCACTAATGAAGGGTTCGGTGAATGTGCATATTAACTGGTTGGGTTCGGTACCTATAAGAAGGTTATGAACCACTGCTTTAAATGCTTCCATTTGTGCAGCTGGAAAATGAGGTGTCATTCGTTTTGGTTGGCATTGAAACAATACATGTGACATGGGTTAGATAGGATATGAGAAGGATCAAGTGGGAATCGGGCATCACTAATTGCAGTGTCAATCCAGCCTAGACGCACTGGACCTTTGTAATCTCCACAGTCACCTGAGTCATGGTCATCATGATAGTGCTTAAGCCAATTTGAGTGCCGGTCCACACACTCCAAGTTGGAAGTCACTGAACACTGATAAGCTTGAAATATTGAACGATTTCTCAAAATCAACAGTGCTCAGTTTGTGTGCAGACACCGGCTGGCAGCAACCGTGAACCATGAACCTTTTACAGGCTTAATCCTTTATGGTACTCGTGAGAATTGAGCTAGGCGCTTACATTGCAGTTCATTTATCAGATAGCCAGGGAATCCAAACAAAAGCGTGATGTTATTAGCGTTATCACGCTAATAACATGGCTCAATTTTGTTTTTGTTTTTTTTGCCAAAGTCAGATTTGCACAGGAAATGACTCTTCAATGTCCAATGTAGATGTTGCAAAAATGCCGACCTCAAAGACAAAAGATGAGTGAGGCAGTAATGTTATATGGCATTTCACCATCATTTTTATTCTACCCAACTCTTGTACGCTCACCAGGCCCTCCATTATGTCCACTTGCACAGTCTAATGTGACCAAACACTAAGAGCTCTACTGGAAAACCCTGTAAAAGACTTTCATTGATAACGTCAGCGTGGTAATAATTTAACAGTGTGGGGAGAGTTTAAAGTGGTCTAGAAATCTGTTCTGCATCTCACTGAGAAATACAGTGTACGATATACCATCCATCCATTTTCCGATCCGCTTTATCCTCACAAGGGTCGCGGGGGGTGCTGGAGCCGATCCCAGCTGTCTCCGGGCAGTAGGCGGGGGACACCCTGAACCGATTGCCAGCCAATCACAGGAATGAGCTCCAGCACGCCTGTGATCCTCGTGAGGATAAAGTTGTTCAGATAATGGATGGTTTGTATAAAACGTGCTCAAAAAAAAAAAGTTTGTTTTTTTTTTTGTTCAAAACATGTGGCAGGTCCAAAGTTGCCTTTGCTGTTAATGATAAACTGCAGGTGAACTCCCACCGTTGGATAGAACTGCACTCATACATATGACAATTTATCAATGGATGATCAATATAGACCCCCGATAGCGCCCTTGAAAAACGAGAAGACGTGGGTGGGAGCATAACAGCTTTCACCTTTTGGAAGATCAATTGTCCTCTTTAGGACATAAAGACAAAGAAATTCGACCATTCCGCCCCCTCGTCATTTATCAATTCTTGCATCTTTCGGTTTTGTGCCCTGCTGGCAACTGCATGGCACCGCAGCCCCCAGGACGAACCGCCAAATTTGGATTAGTGTCAAGTAACGGAGTTAAAACGTCACCGTATCGTGCGTCCTCTTTTACAGACATCCGATAATAGTCTTGTCTAACCCTCTGCTGTGACAAGAAAAAGGATCTCAGTGAATTTATTGACTGAACAGAAAGTGTCTGGATGTGGAGGAGCGAGAAGTGAAGAAAGATCAGGGTCAAAGAAATGAATCCATCGACTGAAGGCGGCTTCCTTTCAGGTGCTCGACGAAGAGAACAAACGCCTCTTTACCGGATGTGTTTGCAGATTGTGTGAGGACCATTGCGGTATGTGTCGCTTGCGCAAACATTGGTATTGTTTCCTGACACGTTCAATTTATTAAAAAAGGTAATCTAGCGCATTTATCCATTGTATCCTGATCAAAAGCAATGGGAGAGAGCAGGCAAGGCTTTAAAATTTGCCACATTAATTCATTAAGGGAAGTTACATGAGGAAGCTAAATGTAATAAGGTTCTAAATCAACATGGTAAAGGACGACCTAATCTAAACATCTTGGGCAGCTACGTAAGCTACCTGAGCATGTTAAACGGGCTTTAAATTGCTTCCAATTTCAGCATTCCACTGTGTGTGTGTGTGTGTGTGTGTGTGTGTGTGTGTGTGCATGCGTGTATTTTAACCTCAGGGGGTATTATTGAAAATGTCTTGGAGCATAGGTGTCAAACTAAGGCCCGGGGCCACATCTGGCCCACCACATCATTTTACGTGGCCCGCGAACGCAAATCAACCAGGTCAACTTCCATGACGCTTGCTAAAATCTGCAGTGGCATGTTGAGCTATTGCAAGCATTTTCTTCTTTTACATTATAACAGAAACGTGAATAAAGAAACTTGAACAACAGGGGAACAAATGACTCTCCTTCTCTTTGGATTTCAAAATCTATTAATCGTGTACTTTATATGTAATAATACGAGGAGGTGATTAAGCATTTATACAGTTTCACAGACATATTGGCCTTCCGAGGGAAACTGACTACAATGTGGCCCATGACAAAAATTTGTTTGAAACCCCAAACATTTGTGAAATTTATGGCACTGGCTGCATGTGAAAATGTCGAATTGAAATGAAAATCTTATTCCTCACCTAAAAGCTCTCAATGGCCAGGCGGCATTGTCGGCACTTACAACCTTTCCGAGATGGGATTTGTGGTTCCTGAAATCTCAAAAATTGGATTGCGAGGCAACACTGCGGCTAACAGACTTCTTTTCTTGCGGAACCATCTGCCATGTTCACTCCGCAGTCAGCTGCCACTCTCCCTTACTTCGGAGGAGATTTCAAATGCACCTGACAGTCAGGTGCAGTACAGTTACAACATGGTGAGCTTGAAAAAAAATCTCTAAATAAATGCCATCATATTCACCTGTTCAAATTAATTTTCACGTCAATGCCAATTTGACACCCGACTAATTTTTAATTGAAAAGGCTAAATTGAGGTTGACAGGATGTTGAAATGATTGGATGCATCTGCGACGTGTTTTTTTTTAATCTGCTGTTTTAGTTGATGAGCCCTGTATCATCAAAGCGTAATAGAATCTGCCTGTGCTATGAGCAACACAATAACAGCTTTCATGACAACACAAAATGTGAGTGGGATGATGATGATGATGATGATGATGATTTACAGAAACAATAGCTTTGATGTTGTGCCGACCTGTCCTATTTTGTCACATGAGGTCCCGACTCCCAACGTGGAAACTTGAACAGTCTTGACAGCACCACAAACACACACCCACACCCGCACACGCACACACAAGCTTAATACCCGCACTTGCAGTGTTACATGTGATGACAGGCAGTGATAACATGAAAACCACAATGAACTGGATAGAGAAAGATATCCGACTTTCTCACAAACTTTCCGCAGAAGTAGGCTACTCTGCTTTGCTTGCACGCCTCATGAAATAGTCAGAATTCCCTCCAGAGAAATCCTCGAATCCCAATGATACAACACAGCTGGCACCGAAATGAAGTGAAACACAATTTCATTGTTTGTATATAGAAACAAATGGAGATTTACTCTTGGCTTGTCACATTGGTAGCCCTCAAGACATTGTCCGGAAAATAATATTCTGAAACTGTATGACCCTTATTCCAGCTCCGGCCTTCCTGTGTGAAGTTTGCATGTTCTCCCTGTGCCTGCGTGGGTTTTTTCTGGGTACTCCGGTTTCCTCCCACATTGCAAAAACATGCATGGCAGGCTGATTGAACACTCTAAATTGTCCCGAAGTGTCGCAACAAATGGAGATTTACTCTTGGCTTGTCACGTCGGTAGCCCTCAAGACATTGTCCGGAAAATAATATTCTGAAACTGTATGACACTTATTCCAGCTCCGGCCTTCCTGTGTGGAGTTTGCATGTTCTCCCCGTGCCTGCGTGGGTTTTTTCCGGGTACTCAGGGTTTCCTCCCACATTCCAGATGGTTGTTTGTTTGAGTGTGACCTGCGATTGGCTAGCAACCAGTTCCTGGTGTAACCCACCTACTGCCCAAAGACAGCTCGGGTAGGCACGCCCGCGACCCTCGTGAGGCTTAGCCGATTAGAAAATGGATGGAATTTCTAACCACTGCCATGTTTAAAAGACACACACGATGCATTTTCTCCGAAGACTGCTGGGATAGCCTCCAGCCTATCCAGAAATGGATGGATGGATGGATGGATGGATGTTTAACTCTTTCATGCACCCTGTAACCTGATAACATGATAAGATGTCCACTGTAGTGACCGCTATCCCTAACCGGGTTAAGGATGTTACATCGTTCTGGTCACCCATGTGACCAATAAATGTGATTATCTACACTTTCACACTACACAGTCAATATATATAATTTTTTTGGCCAGAGTGTAATGCCCGCAAAACAAATGATGTATTTTCAATAAGATCATGTTCGACTGAGAAGATAGAAAATTAAAAATTCTTCAGCAGTACAAACTATACAGCAGAGCCATGCAGACTGGAAATAGCTGCGACTCATTCTGATTACTTCTACTAATGCAGACCCCAAAACAGCAGTGAATGGTGGTGTCGTATTGAGAGGGATATTCGCCAGCACATTTCGGCCCGGGAGTAACGATTCAGCACCATGTCACAAAGCTAAAATCCTCACAGTTATTGTTTTCTTCATACAGTTCATAACTGCAGGCGAACTAAATTTAAATGACCGCTCGGCTCATTTCATCTGATAAGATCATGTTTGACTGAGAATATAGAAAAGTAAAAATGCTTCAGCAGTACAAACTATACAGCAGAGCCATGCAGACTGGAAATAGCTGCGACTCATTCTGATTACTTCTACTAATGCAGACCCCAAAACAGCAGTGAATGGTGGTGTCGTATTGAGAGGGATATTTGCCAGCACATTTCGGCCCGGGAGTAACGATTCAGCACCATGTCACAAAGCTAAAATCCTCACAGTTATTGTTTTCTTCATACAGTTCATAACTGCAGGCGAACTAAATTTAAATGACCGCTCGGCTCATTTCATCTCAGTGCATGAGAGGACCTTTGGAATTTGTTGGAACAAAATATTGCATCATGTATGTGCCAAGATGAACAAATCTCAACATTTCGTATCTTCTCAAAGCCGACTGTGTGAAACGTTAGAGGTGCCACTGCGTTCATAAAGTGTAGCTAATAGACTTTCTAGTGAATATATTTAAACACTACTCTTCAACCAATATTGGAGAATTTTGAATAATTAGTCCTTTTCGTGCTGCTAATTTGCCTGCGTTTGGAATGTGTTGGAACAAGATATTGCATCATGTATGTGCCAAGATGAACAAATCGAAACAATTCGTATCTTAAAGCCGACTGTGTGCAACGTTAGAGGTGCCACTGTGTTCATAAAGTGTAGCTAATAGACTTTCTCGTGAATATATTTAAACGCTACTCTTCAACCAATATTGGAGAATTTTTAATAATTAGTCCTTTTCGTGCTGCTAATTTGCCTGCCTTAGACAGCTCTTTTTTTTTAAATGAAGAGCAATTAGTATGACAGATCCGTTCCTCTGAACTCACTGCGCAATGCAGTGCTTCACCCATGCATACATTTTTTCAAGAAGAAAAAAAGAAAGAGGATTTTTTTTTTTTTTTTTTTTTTTTTAAGAAACCCGTGGCTAGCATGAGGCTTCAGAGATAAAAGCCATTATAGTCAAGTACTTTACCGGGTAAAAACGTTCACATCATGAGATATTAGAGTGTTCTATAATTAATTTCTCTTGAAGTAGTCCGCAGAATAGAATAACTGCTGTTGTTGTTGTCGTTATCACATTGACACAATTGTGTGCCAGAGCGATGTGGATGCGACAGTTGGCCTTTTCTTTCGAAAGACATCAAATTATGCACTGCCAGACAAAAACAAAATACATCTTCCCGATGCTGCTTTATCCCAACCGGACATTAAATCAGAAGTGATTCTCCGTTATGGTCGTCGGCTTCTTGACAAATGGCCATTGGCTGTTGGCATTATTTATTCCGGTAAAGTGGGAGTCACTTACCAGAAACACAAGACGTTGGAAATCTTACTTGCAAAAGACGCATTGGGGACAATGTGTCCCGTCTTCAAAACAAAACTTTTAAGTTAAGCTCGGTCACACAATGATGCGATGTCACCTTAGTTTCGGCTAAAATAGTAAGTGGGCTACATGAGAGGTGCATTGCAATTGTTATAGCCTGGAATAAGACTGCAAATTTGTGTTGGGTTTTGATGTCCTCCATTAAAACAATGAATAGTAAAGTTGAATAACTTTACCTTTATGTTATCACAAAACAAAAAAACATCAGTTTACAAATTATACTCCATTAAATCCTGCGATTGTTGATTTCAGATCGGTTCTGAAATTCTCCGGGAACGGATTCTTCCTGGAAATTCTCCGGGAACGGATTGTTTCATGAGCGCTAATCTGGTCAATATCCTGCTCTGATGAACCTCAACAGGACCTGAGGGGAAGCAGAGACTCAAACAGCACTGACAATTTTATCATTATCCGAACCACAGTGGCCCTTCCTCCCCCTGGAGTGACCGAGCTACACTTTGGGTGCTTCCGACTCGAGGTGCCTCTGATCACCTCAAAGCGCATCATCAACTCTGACACCACAAGGCTATAAAGGACATTCAATCTGTCCGGCCTGCAAACCAATACAGCACTTGTCCATGACACTCAGAAAAAGAACGTGGCTGCCCCAAAACATGTCCTTACAACTGAACAGAAAGCTGATTTTACAGCATTTGGATCTGTGACAAGTTTTCTCCTGACTTTGATAAAAAGAGAGGTGGTTTGAGGAGATTGCTAGATTATTGTGGTTGGGGAAATGGGAGGCTGCTGCCTCTCAGTCTTCGTTCACTCTGGTGCACCAATTAAAGCAAATGATGTGCTATGGCAACATAACGACAATCCTCTGTAGACCTGCAAGGAAAATGACTTTTCACTTGCGTGTCAAGAACTGGCAAAAAAAAAAAAACACTAACATCCAGCCATCCATCTCTGTACCACTCATCCAATTATTAAGTGTTAGAGGAAATCTGGAACCTAGCATATAGCTGACTTTGATCATACGTCAGTGACAAATCTAACACAAACCAGTCGCCTACCAAAAAGTTTTCATGGAATATAAATCTTTTCATATCGCTAATTAGGGCTTGAAGACATAATGCCAGCATGCGATGACGCTTATCGCTTTAGGTCGACGAATCGCCAATCGTGTGTTTTTGTAAATCTCACTGAAATGATCAATTGTGTGGTAATATTTGACATAATTGACTAAAAATGAGACTGGTAGCATAGTCGCTTGTTCCCAAAAACTGGATCTTTACCAGTCAATGGAGCATTTGGTACCGGGCCACCGAGAGGA
The DNA here is from genome assembly GCF_001891065.2 of Hippocampus comes. Taxonomy (NCBI): domain Eukaryota; kingdom Metazoa; phylum Chordata; class Actinopteri; order Syngnathiformes; family Syngnathidae; genus Hippocampus; species Hippocampus comes. Next base: position 408,530 of record NW_017805010.1, read on the forward strand.
ACAGACCCGCCCCACCTTCACCGAAAACAAAATTATGATTATTTATTTCTTTATTTATTTATTTTAAGAAGCAGCATATATACGTCAGCCACCCGACCCCCATCGATTACATTCTAAAGAGGGATAGGGAAGACAGCAATCCCGTTGAATCATTCGGACAGGTAGCAGTCAAGTAATGAGGCGAACAGCATGAAAAGGCGAGCAGTGTTTGCACAGCCTGCCCATGGAGCATTAGCACTTTAACTGCTACAAACGAGCTAACAAACTATCCGTTCATCCATCCATTTTCTGAACCGCTTGATCCTCATAAGGGGGGTGCTGGAGTCTATCCCAGCGGTCTTCGGGCAGTAGGCAGGGGACACCCTGAACCCGTTGCCAGCCAATCGCAGGGCACACAGAGACGAACAACCATCCACGCTCACACTCACACACCAAAGGGACAATTTTCAGTGTTCAATCAGCCTGCCATGCATGTTTTTGGAATGTGGGAGGAAACCGGAGTACCCGGAGAAAACCCACGCAGGCCTGGGGAGAACATGCAAACTCCATACAGGAAGGCCGGAGCTGGGATTGAACCCACGACCTCTGCACTGCATATTAGTCGACCACCAGGCTGCCCGCTAACAAATTAGTTTTCAAATTATTATGTTTACATTTTGAGGTGTCATCATAATTCCTGTGGGGTCTTTTTTTTTTTTTTTTTTTTTTTTTTTTTTTTTTTTTTAGTACCGTAGGTCACAGTGTTGAGTAAAAAAAAATAATGACTAATTCTCAATTTTAGGGACCATTTCAGGGACAACGGTTATTACAGTGGACAGCTTATCATGTTATCAGGTTACAGGGTGCATGAAGGGTAAATCTTTTACATTTTGTTTTCAAAATGTACTTTGTATGTTGATACAATTTTGACGCATTCTTAGCGTACTTTTCAAGACCGATGCTTTTTAAAGTGGCAGCTGAAAAAGAATCTTCAGGTTGCCTATTCAGACACAAGCACACGTAGCTCGGGCCAATGTTGCAGCACACGTCTAAGAATAGGAAGCAATCAATAATGAATCAAGCTGTCGCAGAGATCAGCTGCCATCCACTTTCGCTATCACTATCCGTGTAAATCCTTTTTAAAGGGAATGTAATGAGCGGCCGGGGCTGCAAAAAATGCGGCTGTCAAGATGTTCCCATTTTTCCTCAGCGCACCTGAGCCAGAGCACACTTTTTTTTTTCTTCCTGTTGACAGCTTGTTGCAGCATGCACTGGTGCACCAGCCTATGAATAAACATTTTATTCTCGCCGCTTGATTTTCCTCTCTTTGGTGTCACATCTCATCTCAAAATGAATGGGATCATTACCTATACATGCCCCTGTGCACATTTACCCATCCCACTCCTACCTGCAGCATGATCTGGTGATATCCAGCAAACGAGAGAAGGTAAAGATAGCGAGGAGGAAATGAGATCCAGTACTGTGCATGCTGCCCTACATTTCCTGCCTAACACTCCCATTTATACGAAATTCAAACGTGCCAAGTGACACTTGCAATGTCATCCTGAGGTCTCTCGTCAATGATTTATGCCTGTGTTGAACAGGTGATCATGTCATTATTTAGCGGTAAGCAAAATGGAGGCCTCAGGGCCAAATTCAGAACTTTTATGAGAATTGTGCTTCAATAAATTGTGGTTTTGTGTACACTGCTGACTTCCCCGCTACAGAGGTGATTACCACGTATAGGTGTATGAATAGCGCAGTCTTCAGGGACCGCAGTTTGTGGGGCTTTCATTATTTCTGTGTGCCACATGTGTCTTCCGATCTGTATTCCTGCATAGAGGGTGTCTCATTAATGCACAAAACAGAAGGGAACGGAACTTCGTTATAAAGCTCAAGTGTCTCTGGTCTGGGTAGATGGCAGGATGACGGGTTGGAGGGAAAGAAAGGGGCAGCAAACGATTCAGATGGACAGACGGTGGGTGTTCCAGCCATCCACATCATCCGCACTCATGCACAATCCCGTAATTGCCACCTGGACCAAACAGTGCATCTTTTTTCAGAGTCCGCCTTGTCATATAATTTTTTTTTTCCTTCTGCCAATTATAAAAGGGTTTTTAATGCAGCAATGAATGGATTTGCAAGCCTCCTGAAATAAGAGGGGACAATCAAACAGGCAGACCTCCTCCAAGGCTGAACAACTCCATAATGACATAATCTCCTTTTCAGGTTCAGAGGGGGACAAAACTCTCCGGAGGCGTCTCCATGCCGCATTTTCATCTTGGTAAGTGGACTTTTACATCATGCCGACTAACATTGTATCCCACAATATTGTGTCAAATGTTGCCCACTAGGCATCCATCGCAGCCTGGTCATCCTGGAAGGGGGATTCCCCCAACTGCGACCCCTTCTCAAGGATTCTCATTTTTCCCCAAATGGGGTTTTAGGGAGTTTTACCTTGCCCTCCGGGGAGGGTTAAGGTCAGGGGATGTCATTAATATTTGTCAACTGTGGGCATGTGAATACCCTTGAGACTGTTTCGTGATAAATAAATGTGATTTAACGAAAATGGATGGATCACTGCTCCAATTCAACTGCAACAACGCCTTTGCTTGAATCTGCACCAAAATGTAAAGGATCCTCCTTCCTCAGAACAAGAAACAAATGTAGCTAGCGTCACAAACATCCAGGTTCTCTTGCTAAAATCAGTCAGAAGACGGCTATTGTTCACATACTAATCAGAACCACAACTAAACTCACCTCAAGCAAGTCGTACCATTCCAACTGGTCCAGCCATCCACAATTTACAAGGAGGATAATACGTGATTGGGTTGTCAACAGTTTTTCTCCAAGTTCCAGTTTTCCCGAAAAGGCTTAGATTATTGCATGTAACGTACATTTTGATCCATCATCTCATCTAACTTTTTGTGAAAGGACTGAATTAATGGGATGAAGAAACTGTAATATACAGCTACCCTACTACTGTACTTTTGTAACTTTATCTTAAAGATGTTAAGAATATTCAATCTCATTCGTAATCTCAAAAGTCCTCAGTTTATTTCACAGGCTGAATATCAAAGCTCTACCATGCCCAAACCATGATGTACTGAACATTTCATATACAAGGCGGCTTTTGTTCGGGTACTCCGGTTTCCTCTCACATTCCAAAAACATGCATGGCAGGCTGATTGAACACTCAAAATTGTCCCGAGGTGTGAGTCTGAGCGCAGATGGTTGTTCATCTCTGTGTGCCCTGCGGTTGGCTGGCAGCCGGTTGAAGGTGTCCCCTGCCTACTGCCCGAAAACAGCTGGGATAGGCTCCGCAACCCTTGTGAGGATAAAGCGGATCAGAAAATGGATGGAGGGATCTGACCTACCCGGGAAAAATCCCATTGCCTAATGTGACCTCTGGTCGGTCTGTCGTAATTTATCCATGTGAGTTTCATGTCTGCATCTTTACTGTGCATTTTATTTCCCGCTGCCAACATTGAACGTGCGTGCGTGCGTGCGTGTGTGTGTGCGTGTGTGTGTGAAAGTACCCACGTATCCCAAAGTCAGGCAGCCAGAACGTCGCAGCTGCTTATCTTCATACGCTAAGCTCCTGCGGTCCGAAACAAACACTGTAATGAACCCAAGCGCTCAGAGGAAGTGAAGTTGTGTTTGACAGAATTACAACGCAAAGCGCTCGTGCGGAATGCATAATGTCGCACGGTGATAATAGAAAGAGGAAAACAACAAGAGCTACAAGTATTCGGAGAGTATGACTGAGGACAAGCTTGGTCAAACAAGTGTGTGGGGGGGAGGGGCAACGGGCACACCGTTGCCTTTTTTTATTAGCGTTTTGAGGATTTTTACGGGTTGAGTCGCGGTACACTGTGTGCTCAGTGACTGCATGAAAAGCTGAGCAGCCAAAAGGTAAAGCAGTGGGCTGTGTGATCAAATATGACATGTGTAGAGGAGGTAAGGCGACGAGAGCAGGATGGACGACTTCACAAAAGAAGCGGAGGGCAGACAAATGCAGGCAAAGGAAAGAGCGCCGATGATGAGGCTCGTGTGATGTGATGACACGATGATGAAAAAGGGAAACTTTTCAAACATCCATCCGCCCTCATTAGGGTCGCAACGTGTGTTGGAGCAATCCCAGCTGAAATGGGGCGAGAGGCGCGGTACACCTTGGGGCTGCTCGCCAGCCAATGGCAGACATTTCCAACACTTGGATTCATTTTAGTGTGTGCTGTATTGACAACTTGTTGGGTACATGTTTGAATAAGAATAAGAATAAGAAAACCTTTATTCGTATCACAATGGAGAAATTCCCAATTTACAGCAGCAAAGTTATGAAAGGAAGAAAGTAGAAGAAAAGTAAAGGAGCTGCTGTAAAAGCAGCCACTCTGGCCAACGGAGCTGAGATCTCAACCCTGACCCTCACAACTTTGTGGCACACCTGCTAACCATTTTCCACCGTGCTACAGACATAAAAATGATTTTGTGATGTAAAATGACACACACACAGAGATGTCTCTTTTTTGCATTCACTTCACAGGCAAGAACTACAGGAGCCCCGAAGGATCAAAAAAGGTTCAGGAGAGTTCTATAGGTCGACTGTTTCGAGAGAGCAAAACCATGACTTGCTCGGGGGCGCCAGCAACCCACACTGTGCTGCTGCTATGATTCATTTGCTAAGGTCTTAAAAGTGAACGGCTTCAGCGGGTCAGAATAAACAGAATATCATTAGGGAAGCTCGACGTCAACTCGATTTGTCTGCATGCGTGTGGCTTGTTCATGAGTCATACATCATTTTTTTTTATTTATTTATTTTTTTACAGCTGACTCTTTTGTTACTGTTAAGCGTAAAGGCTCCACAGAAATGTGAAATTTCTTCAGGATTCAGTAAATTATAAGTGATTAAGATACTACTATATTAAGTTTTGGGGGAAAAAAAAAAACAATGGGCCAATGCAGCAAAATACTACAGAATGCGACGAAAGGTCCACTGCATTCCCCCCCCCCCCCCCCCCGCCCAACCCGCGGCTGCGGGCACCCCTTTTGCTGCCACACTCATCAAACGCACACGTACACACAAACGCACGCGCTCTGCTTTTTGTTACCTCGCTAGTCTCTTTTCACAATTCATCACCTTAAGTCGCTCTGATTCTCACCTCCTCTGCTGTGTCAGAGAAAAGAGGAAAACCTCAACCTAACTCCCGAAGGAAGCGAGCAGGGCTGTCATGTCTCTCTCACGCACACACACACACACACACACACACACACACACACACACGCATACACACACACACACACACACACACACACACACACACACACACACACGAGCCCTGCAGGGAGTGTCAAGTGACTTTCTGGATGAAAACTCCGTGGGACATTTGAATTCAGGAGCTGTTGCGGCGACGTATGCCCTGCTGCAACATTGTGTACTATGAATAGTCAGTAAAACGTCTCCTGGATGAACTTGTCAGAATCAAATGAACGCGCCACGGGGCATTTTGCAGGCTTGCCAAGAGCTTTTTGCTCATGCATGCTTTATGTTGATGACGAAGAGTAACTGGGGGGGAGGGGGGGGGCATCCTTTTTCTATACAGTACCGCTGATCCGACCTTCGAAAACTGCAAGCCTATCCCAGCTGACTTCCATTGAGAGGTGGGGTGCACTCTGAACTGACACACAAGCATTGACAATGAACATTTTTGGAGCAGGATGTGTCAAAGGATGTTCAAAGAATATGAAACCACTTCTTTTGTTGTTGAATTTGTTTTGTTGTACAGTATTTTGTCTTCCAAACACAGGTCACCCTTTCATGAGCCCTGTAACCTGCGAACATGATTAAGCTGTCGTAACCCCGAAGGGGTTAAAGTATGACTTAGGCTAACAATTTACAGTGTGCTGCCCCGCAACCATGGGAATCTACAGTACATGCATGCATTTATCTGTTTGATGAGGAAAAAAAATGTTCTGCCACCTGTTTCTCCATGCTGCCCATTTGGGATATTCAATAGCACTTTTTTTCAGACTGATACCAGAACACCTCCTCAACACTTGCCAATACCAAGTAACCGATACTTTTACATCGTTTAATTATAGGGTTGGTGTTAAGAGGCCAGACAAGGGCCCATCTCAGTCCCTACTGGTCAGTGTACTTGCTTGGTTTTGTCTGTATAAATGTTTTTGTTTCTTGTATTTTTTTGTTTGTGTGTGTGTGTATTTCAATGTATGTATGTGATTTTCATGATGCTGATCGTTTGTAATGTTTTGTTGACCGGCTAACCAAAAATCAAATCAAACCGGGAGAACATGCAAACTCCACACAGGAAGGCCTGAGCCCCGAATCAAACCCTCGACCTCTGTCCTCTGAGGCAGATGTGTAAAACCAGGCATCCACCATGCTGCCCACCCCACAATCATACTCACATCTCTTGCAAAAACGGATTCAACGGTTCGCTTGAGTGTCTTTCTCTTCACATGTTGTAGCCAATTACGGTTCGGGAAATTTGCATGTTTAACTTGAAATTTGCAGCAAGTCAGAGGGGACAGAAAAAAAAATGTAAATCGTATCAAAAAAAAAAACAACAGGGAATCAAAAACATGCCTATCACACAGCACGAGCACATCAAGTCAACTCAGTTTTATGGAGACAATATTATTAGACAATAAAAACATTACACAGTGCAGACAGACATCAGACAGTAAAAATACGGTACTGTAATTTCACTCGTATATAAGTCGGTGGGGGCGGCAACTTCGGTCCTAGAGAGCCGAAATCCCTCCGAAGTTTCCCTCTTCCAACACACCTGATTCAAATGACCAGGATCATATTGAGGCTTTCACAAAGCTTACTGATGAGCTGAGGCTCTCTAGGACCAGAGTTGCCTATCCCCGACCTAAGTGGTCGGTGCATTGCAACGACGCTACAGAATAATAGTTATTCCCGGCAATGTTGAGATGATGGCTTTAAGATTTTTGATAAAGACAATCTCTGTCGCCGGAGACATGGAAGCGTTTGCTATTGGTGGCTGCACTGGCAGATCAACATCAGGGGCTAGAACAAGTGCAGCTATTTTGGGCTTGCCTGACATTTTCCACCAGCCTGTCTCATTGCCCGCCTGTGGAACATGCACGGGTCAGCAACACGGCCTGTTAGTGGCGTCAAAGCTAAAAGTGGCGTATCGATGTTCTCATTCAATATGCCATTGGTATTGTATTCTTAGACAAGGGTAGCGCTGCATATTAAATGCCTTTGGTACCTATCCAGGGTTTCGCAAAACCCATCACCGGAGGTGTGTCATAACTTGCTCCATTTACTCCATTACAGTTACTCAAATAACTTTTTGGGATAAATTGTACGTACAGGGTAGTTTTAATGCAACATACTTTTTTCTTTTGCGTGAGTAGTTATGTTAAGATGAAATTGTACTTTTACACCGACCGCTACGTTGAGCTAGATTCCCCTCGCAATATTAATTTATTGGCCGATAATTGCTTGTTGCAATAGTTGGGTTGGTCATCATCCGGATTTCCTGCTTGTGTGCTAAAGTAGCATTTGAATCGATTTGACCAATCAAATGGCATCAGGCAGCACTCACATGACCGCAAACTCGAGGCTACCATCTTGGCAAATGTTCCAGTTTCCCATGTGGCTCATTTGCAAAATTAATTGCCTACCCCTGCGCTAAAGTAACATGCTAACCACACCAACAAATATAAAGTCTATCATTTATAGATTGCCGTGTCGTAGTTAAAAAGAAAAAAAAAATCACGAAATCATGGATTTCCAATAACATTGCAAATCTAATCCTAGTGGATGGATTAAGTAATTCTGTCATCCGTCCGCACATTTTTTTGTTTTTATTTCATATCGCTTATCCTGTGCGGCACACGTGTAAAACTCAAGGCCCGGGGGGCGGATCTGGCCTGCCACATCATGTGGCCCGCAAAGGCAAATGATGTGCATCGACTTCATTGTTTCTTGCTGAAAATCACAAAATTGCAAATTGTCTTTACTTTTGACAATGCTGGTACTGTATATCGCTTTTTTTTTTTTGTTGTTGTTACCGATGTCCCTTTTAAAATGAATGCAGTCTTTCAGTCATCAGTGACACGTGCAAGGGTGTATTATTAAAGGCCACACTGAAAGAAAAAAAAAATCAGGTGAGAATTACTGTTGACTGATTCGTGTGTCCAAACTAATCATAAAGGGGCTGACAAAATATTCAAGGTGGTCCAGGCTTGAATTAAGTCAAAAGAGGATTTTTCAACAAGTGTTTGAGACTTTTGACAATTGACGGCTGCACTTCAGCGATGCAACGACTTGAAACACTTTAAAATAATTGCACTGGAGAGATTTTTGAAGATTACTGACATTCACCTCCCTAAAACGAGATGGATGAACCAAGGGGGCGCAAATAAAACAGCTTTTTCATACATTAACATCGAAAGGGAAAAGAAAATGTCGCCACATTCCACTGGCAGTCTGACTGCATGCCAAACAAAATCATCTTTTATTGGCTCACTCAAGGGAATTCCAGCTGGTAAAGCACCAGAAGCTTTTCGCTCATTAATGGTTGTTAGCATTTCAAAAACCTTGTGACTCTTTACCCAATTATGATTATTATTAATCAATTCGGCTTCGCAAGTATTTGAAGAAAATAAAAAGCCAATGCCAACAAAGTTTCTGGGGATGGAATTAAAATTAACAGCTATGGTTAGCCACATACATTTATAATCTTTAACCTTGTTCTATAGATGCCTGCCATCCTTCCACGCACCTCCTATATGTTTCCTTTTTTTTTCCAGAGCAATTCATTTATACTTAAAAAGACCCTGCGACTTCCCAGTCTCTTACTCACTTAAATTACATCCCATGCTGCTTTACTGTACTTACTTATGAGGATGTGCTAATGAAAAATGGACTAGATGCAGCCATGTTCTTTCACTCAGTAGTCCCCCAGAAACCCATGAGATCATACCCAATGTGTTGGATTTTTTTTTTTTGTTTTTTAAGTAAGAAAATGTAGTCGTGAATCACTCATATGGAACTATTGTCTACTTCTCTAAAAAGCACCAGGCAACAGTTAACCTCGGCGGTGATGCACTCCTGCTACAACATAATCCACAAACATAGCAGCCATGCTGTGCTTAAATAAATAAAGAGATAAATAAATAAATACTGTGGCTATTACAATAGTTTCCCCATACAAAGCACAATATTATGATTCCAAAGTGAGTTGGTCATCATCGAGACTTCCTGCATGCATGCTATCTATATGGTAATTCAGATTTAGAATATACTGCGATCGGTTGTATTTTCCTTTATGGACTGTCAACACCGGATGTCCAAATAACCAATAAAATATAGTTACGGTGTATCAAAGCTTCCATTCCAAAAAGACTCTAAAAAGAGCTTGTTGTGGTGTTTTTTTTTGGGGTCTTTTTTGTTTTTTTATGAAATACTTCCTTGCTTCCGGATACAAGCATGATAATTGGATATTCATGGTTGTCATAAAAATTTGCACCAAATACTCATGAGGAGGAACTCTGGAATTGCAATACCCTTCGAGAGAGCTCAGAAAACAGTAGCTTAGCATAGTAAACAGGGTGATCAAAACTTGACTTTATATGAGAGCATTTCAATGTGTGTGTGTGTGTGTGTGTGTGTCTTTTGCTGAGAGGTGATTACTTTTATCGTACAAAGAGAGTTACAGTACATTGTGGTATGACAGACTTATGGATTATAACATGTCGTACACAAGCGAGCGATATTCTTGAAAAATCTGTGCAGCAGATACTGTTCTTGTTTCCGTGCATGCAGAAACACGCGCAGGTCTGTCATGCATATGCATGATCTCACTGCAGCAACAGCAGCAGCGAGAAGAGCATTTAATATCCTCCATTATTCATCTGATTAGCTTGTGAAAGTTCAACGCACCCCCGCCAAACCATATACTGTACTGCGATGGACTCACCATTTCCCAGAACAAATATTTGAGAGGAATCTTATTAATGAATTATATTGACTGCTATGCTCTCCTCGGTCCATTTTTAACAAGTTTCATTTTTATGGATGTCGTTCATGGTTGACAATGAATAGCGTTAGGAAATACAGAACATACTGCGGATGGACAATGAGCTGAATGCACGGTGTGGCGCTATAACTCCATAACTTTCCCCTGTGGAATCAATCAAGTACAATAAAACCCCTTGATGCCTAAATTTACATACTAAAAAAATAAATATTCATGTTTATTTTTGCCTTCAAGCAGATGCTACATTTAGCGTAGATAGTTCATTTTATTCTGGCACGCAGAATAGATAGAACATTAGGCTTGGTAAAAAATAGTGACAGGCAGTAATGTTTTATAAGGAAGGAATGTGTGCGTGTTATTAATATTTTATATTTTTGTGTTAGTGTACACTGCGCCCTAAGCATCCTGTTAGTTTAACTTTCACAAAAAAGTTGAGTAGCTTTTAAGTGTACGGCGACGCTGGCAGGAGCATGAATGATGAACATACTTGGCATGCAAAGCACAAAATGTTAACGGTAGCCGAGGCGATTGCTATTGACCCGGAAGTGGAATTCCCTCACAAATAATTTACGTTATTTAGAGATGTTTTTGCAAAACTCATTGTGCTACAACGCAATGAGTCTTGCAATATAACGCAATCGTTTTTACAGATTTTGTTTTCTTGTAACCATTGGCCATTCAATTATCTTGAGATTCATGCTTCATTGTCACAGTTTTTTTTTTTTTTTTTTAAACTTAGTGGCTGTTGTGGTTTTGTACTGCATGCTTCCCTTGATGGAAATGGTGAAGTAAAGTCAGTCAAAATCATGACTGTTATGAATGAATGTCGATGTTTGTGATTTTGTTTTCATGACTGTACTATTGAAGGTGCTTAAAGGTCAAGTGTTATGTAAACTTGACCAACTATCTTTTGAGTAATACTAACGGCTAAAACCATTTCAATAATCTTTTTTTTTTTTTTTTTTTTTTAAACGCAAGCCACACATGTTCATAATTATCGTAGACCCATAACAACGAAAATGCTTTTGTTCGGCAATCTTCGGCAAGTGATGCCCATGAAATGCCGAGTCGCCAGTCAGCTTTTGCCCTGCATTGTTGATTGTCCCGTCAACTGCTCTGTGCCAAATTGTCTGCCTCCTGTCGACGATGCAATTTCTATTTCTGCTCTTAACCGGGGAGCTAAAATGCTCCCATGCTGCTGACCTAAGCGAGACTGTAGAGTCCGTAATTTCAGCGTTAGTAGTCGGATTAGCCAGTTTGGTCCTCTCCTCCAGTCTGTTTCGCATACTTGAACAGAATTTGCATTCGCGGTTTACGCACTTTTTCTCACGCCGTTCAGATGACCTTCATGAGCAAAAGTAGTCACATGACATGTACTCACATGACATTCATAATAAGATCATAATCATGATCCTCATTACATGTTTGGTAACACTGAGTTAATATGGCTTTATCTTTAATGGCGGCACAAACTGTTGTGATTCCGCCATTTCAAACGCATCACCGGTTTATGTATGACAGTATCGCAGTTTTCGTTTTTGATACTGCCCTTTGCATACAGTACTTCTGCCATGTACACAATTCTTAAATCTCCACGTTGATCGAACATGACCGTGATAATTACTCTCGGGGCATTGATCCCAAATATATGCCCTCAAAAATAAAATGACCTGGAAGAATGAGAATATCCACAAGGTAGTTGAAATGAGTGTTTTTATGACACTCTCTCACAAACCAATCAGTGGCATTGTAGACCGAAAGACTGTCGTCGTGGAGGTAACGAAGACTGACAACCATGATAACAGGCAGCATTTTTCGCCTCCGGTCCTTTGATGCTGTGAAGCCTCTCTACCTCTGCTGGTGCATGGCAAGATACGATGGCGAATGCCATCGCCTACTGAATGTGCCAATTTCTGTCAGCTGGAGGGCTGAGACATTCTAGTGTGGCGTGCCGCAGTTTTCATTCACATATTTGACGTTATAGGCTACTTTTGGATGAAATGCTTTCCTTCCCAGCACAGCTTGTGTGCAGCAAATAAAATGTGAAAATTAACTGTCGAGGAAAACCCCGGTTTAAAAAGGCAGCATCTATTTATGTTTATTTCCCACCGCATGCCATTGGATTAATATCACGCGCTATATCACTTTCAAAACATGTAGTGAAATACATATTCATAAATATTTTAAGACCTGAGATTGAAGGAGGGTTATTGATGCTCTCTATCCACGTCATTTTGAAATCACCGGCAGTAACTCTTGCACACTGTGATGTAAAGTACAATGATGCTCAGTATTATTTGGCATTTTTCTTTTGGTGTTTTAAACTGGGAATGTAGCGCTTATTCCAGCGATTCACAAACTGTTTGTCGTGCACTGAAATACATGAGATTATGTATATCATCCTCCACTTTGAATGAATCATCCACCCTCCATCGTCAGAGTGTAACATTGGGACAACCCTGATACTTGATAATCTGACTTGTGGACAATGATCATGCAAGTGGAGTTCAAAGACAAAGTGGTTGGCGTTCACAAATTGACAAGAAGCCATGAAGAATAATTCAAGTGGAATCAGTGGAAAGAAATTGACCACAGATGAACAATTAGCAGCGCCTATGTAGCTGATTCCAGGTCAAATGCGCGTTGGTCGAACCTCACTCCTTGAAAGCTTTAAGAGGAGTGCTGGCCGCTGGGTGAACCGACGAGGCTTTTAGCTCATTGTGTAGCACACTCCACTCTCACCCTGGGCTACGGTGACCGCACAGAATGACCACGACACATTGGTGCCATGACCAACATCAGGAGGGAGGTATTCAACTTGAGCTATGCAAGTTAGTCCAGGCTCGCTCCTCGAAAGCCTTAGTTAAAAGTGGCAATGAGCGAGTCGTTGTTGAATGCCAGCATGGCTAAAAACAACCACTCACGACGAGATTTGTCTCCTGGGTTTACCTCAAAGCTGTCGGCCTGACATCACATGAACCCTCCAAGCCTCTTGGCGCCTGGCTCATAAAGAGGTAACAATCCGCTCATGTTGTTATTGTTCCTGCAAGTCGCGACTGCCCTCTGATCCAATAAATCATGTAACTAATTCCCATGTAATACCATTTGGTATCATATGCCATCACTTCTACTTGATGCACCGGTGAAGACACAACGGTAACACAATTAGTATGTCCTCATTATTTAGACAGTGCCGCGAAGGAAGTAAAACACCTGAGCGAGTGCTGATAAATTGTTATTTGCATATCTGCCAATGAGCCGAGTGGGACAAAGGGCAGCCAGTGAGGCGCGGCAAATCAAACGAAACAGGTTTTTTGCTAATTTAATGTCCTATTAAGAGCTTCATACGCCTCTATTACCCTGCAGATAACAGCAAACGTGAGAGGAGCACTGGCGGGCTACCTGCCGATTAGCGCTTGGCAGGATAGCGTAATTTAGTTTGAATTGGATTATGTAGCATTGATGCTTTTCTTAATAGAAAGATTTAGCACATGCTGACACCTCTCTTCCAGTGAGTCAGACTAAGTTAGCTAAGTGAAGGTGACATAGAATAAGGTCCTAAAGAGATAGTGGTGTCATGATACAGTTACAGGAACCTGAATAATAAATATTGGCTCGTGGTAGGCTTTTGAGTGTCTGTGAAAGTGGTAGCTGTGTTCTGCTCGCCTCCCTTGGGGGAAATGAGTCCTGTGTAAAGGTCCAGATGAAGAAAGATCCTTGTATACCTATGACTCCCAATCTTTGGAGTCAGGAAAACCACATCCCTAAGAGGGAAACCTGGGTTGACACGTTTCAAAGAGCAAAATGCAGCCAATACCTGCAACTTCTAATCATGATGAAATGCCTCAAAAAAAAAAAAAAAAAAAGCCGTGCTGGAAATCCACATCCAGAGCACCGTACTAGACTCACATGACACACCGCAACACGCTTACCATCACAACAAGCCCACCTCAGAATCCATCGCTGCCCCACTCCGTTACACTCGCTCTCATCTGGAAAACAGAAACTCCTAGCTCAGGAATCACACTCCTCACTGACTACAGCTCCACCTTTAATACTGCTACCCCACCCATAAACCACGACACTCAGCCTGAACCTCACCCTCAGTAACTGGCTGCTTGACTAACTGGCAGGCTGCAGTCTGTCAAGACTGGGAACAGGACTTTAGCCAGCACCAGCGCAAACATGTTAAGTCTCATCCTCGACCCAAAGACAACTTCATCCTCAGGTTTGCAGACGGCCCCACAGTCATCGGACTCATTTTGCAGCCTAGAGGATTGAGGTGACCACTGTGGTGTCAAGGTAGGAGGACCTTGACACAAGAATACCCAATAGCAGAAGTTATTGGGTATTCTTTGTCGCATGTCGATATACAAGCGTAGTTCTGGTGAATTTTTTTTCCTTCCCAAATTCCAGCTCGTTCACAACCCAAGTGAAGATTCAGCGATTGATCGAATGAAAATCCACACTTCTGTAAGCCACTTCAAGTACTTAAAAGGGTAACATAAGATGAGTTTGAAATTATAGTGAAGGATCATAGTTTGTGGTATAGTCACACTTGATACCACTTATTCACTAACCAAAGAGCTGACAAAATCAAACAAAATCAGAGCCATTGCACAGACATTGGCAGCAGCCAATACAAAGATTTCGAAATGTCCCGAGGCACTGTGGCCGACTGGTTAGCACATCGATCTCACAGTGTGCAGGGTTCGATACCAGCTCTGGCCTTCCTGTGTGGAGTTTATCTCTCTTCCCCTGGCCTGTGTGGGTTTTCTCCGGGTGCTCCAGTTTCCTCCCGCATGCCCAAAACACGCATGGCCGGTTGATTGAACACTTTAAATTGCCCCTAGGTGTGATTGTGATTGCGAATGGTTGTTCGTCTCATGTGTTGGTGCTTACTGAGTAAAACAAAATGCTAAGCTAATTTCTTGAAAAGATGACATAACCAATACCAAGTAGCAAATTTCCAACCTAGCTTGCTTTCTCTCCGCTTCATGTAACGGTAACATACCTTTCTGCACGGTGGTAACGCCCATGGATGGCTGCCCCAGACTGGCCTTCGGCTCCCATTTGCCCTCATCTGGGTGAAAAACGTCCACTGACGCCAACGGGGTCTGTTGCTGATTCATTCCTCCCAGGACCATGACCTGCCCCCCTAGCGCCACGGCCGCAGCCCCCGCCCTCGCCGTTGGCAGCGGCGGCAACTGGCTCCACGTCTGGCTCTCCACATCAAGCACCTCCGCGCTGTCCAGGGGCATGCCGGTCTCACTGCAGCCCCCCAGCACATAGACCAGGCCTTCGTGATAGATGGGGGTGCAGTAGACTCTGCGCTGGGACATAGGGGGGAACTTCTCCCAGTATAGGGACTTGACAGGACTCACCGCCATCTCCTGCACGGGCATGTCTCCGAGACTGAGCGGTGGGGGGACACCATCACACACCAGGCTACAGGGAAAATAAAACAATTAGAATGGCTCTCACTCGTGCGCGCGACCTCCACCAAGGCTGAACAATCAGAAACTAGTCCGCCTGACTTGCGTGACTGATAAATCATGGCAAATCCAGACAATACTGCGCCACTATTACTGTAGGTGGCGGTAACGCACCCATGTTTAGCATCTGGTGCATCGTGACGCCACTTGGCACCAATTCAAGCGGACTGAAGTTTTCGAGTTGACCTTCAATTAGTGATACAACTTTTGAATGTTGAAATAATCCTGCTAAATGTAGTCATGGTGTAATTTAAATAAAGCTTTATTATCTAAATCTTGGGAGCTAGCTTTCATTTTAGTTACACCTTTCTGAATAGCGAACTTGTTTTAGCATGATATTGCTAACTGATCATGAGGTTTTGCTCATAATTGTGTTCATCAACTAGATGAACTCAACAGTGTCTCCCATCCTTTTGCATTACAAAAATGTAACGGCACACCACCAAACAAACAACAAAGATGTATCTTAGGGGCTCCAGATAAACTTTTTTTTTTTTTTTTTTGTAGGAGCACAGTCACCCCTAACTTAGAGAAACACATTTAGAGGCACATCGACCAGGAAAATAAATACTCCCATTTCCTGTTTTTTTATTCATAGTATTACAGACAAAGTGCAGCAACTCATCCCTGAGCAAAATTTCATGCCTTCCCATAACTTTCCTAGCATCACAATTTGGATTCATGATTGGGATTTGTCTCCTTTGGCACGCAACATTTATTGGGGAGAAAGTAAAAACTCTTTGTCATCATTCACAGGAGTTATATGAAGATTTGCACGATAACCCCAATAACGGCCTCTTTTAACACACTATGCGATTCACAGTAGGACTCTGTTATGTGGCCTGAAAATAAATCTCTTGTTCCGCCCACCCCTAAAATCCAAACGATTTGAATTGACTTTATTTCGCTTTTAAATACAAAGAAAAATCAAATGACAATGACAATATTAAAAAAAAATCAGCCGTGGCCATTTAACCCTTTCAGGGATAGCGGTTACTACAGTCGACAGGTTATCATGTTATCAGGTTACGGGTGCATGAAAGGGTTAAACACAACCCTTAATACATTTTAATGAAGCATTTCAGATGCGCAACAATGCAAAGCCAAAAAATATTCCCTTTGGGATGTATATGTCGCAACGAAAGTGAACAGAATGTGAACGAAAAGGTACAGCTTCCAATCAAAATGAACCCTTTCCCGTGAAAATGTCCACAACATTCTTATTTTGCATTCCTGATACATGCCGGGGAGGTTGCCTGATTTTAATGAATGACATTTTTTTGGAGGAGGACAAGTAAAATAAAACATATCATAGTCACAATGTCACCGCTACAGCAAAACTATTTTCTGTTTGCTTCTTTTCGCGCTGCGTAATCATTGGTAGAAAAGAAAAACAAAGTATTGCATGCACAAAATAAATATTTCAGAAAAAAAAACAAACTCGATATATATATATATATATATATATATATATATATAGAGCACTGTTGAGAAAATTGAATGTTTTTAAGTGCAACTTATAGTGCGGAAAATACAGTCGATCACTAAACATGACATTTTAAGTTTGACAAAGGTTGCACGTTGGCATCCAGGAGAGGGAGCGTCGGATAGGTGGACGAATGTGGAGGCGAGAGTGGTGGAGGTAAAAAAGAAAAAAAAAAGGCGTGGCACTCACCCTTCTTCCAGATGTCACGTCTCCCCTTATTTAAATGTTTTATTCATTCGGCTGTTGGTTTGCGAACAGCAAAGCCATCTGCTCTTCACAACTTTTTTTTTTCCACCTTTTCCCTCGCCGTGTCCTTCCCTCAGT
The DNA here is from genome assembly GCF_001891065.2 of Hippocampus comes. Taxonomy (NCBI): domain Eukaryota; kingdom Metazoa; phylum Chordata; class Actinopteri; order Syngnathiformes; family Syngnathidae; genus Hippocampus; species Hippocampus comes. The sequence goes on from NW_017805010.1 coordinate 425,851, forward strand.
GTGTCCTGCGAGGAGCTTATTTGGACTTGGACATATACTTCAGGCTGAACAACTCATCCCGTAAAAATCTTAAGCAGCAACCAATCTTTAAAAAAAAAAAAAAGAATTAAGGAGGGTAAATGATCCAGAGCCTAAAATGAAAACTTCACAAGAGCAAAAGCAAAAGCTATTCCTGCCTTAATTAAGCAACGTCTCCATCGCCTGGAGGAATATACTCTGAGTCAGAAGAGCAGATGCACGCAAGAGCTTTGGAGAAGGTCCCTCGTTGAGGCCCAAACTGCAAGAAAACACAGAGACATGGTTTTTAAATGACGAGTCACAGGATAAAAAAGAAAAAAAAATGTCGGAAAACGAGGTGGCAAAACATCCCATGACAGATTTGAAGGCTGCACGAAAGGACGATGGGCGTGGTTCCGCTGGATGCAAATGGATTCCAATTTCACAAACACAAATGACCTTCAGACATCCTACACTGCTGATCACGCCCCCGTGGATGCGGTTCCTAAGGCAACGTATGAACCGTTGTTTGCTTGTAAGGTACGGGCCACTTGAGATATTTGCCACATTCAGCTGAGCCGTGTTCAAAACAGATTCAGCGACATTTTTTTCCCCCCCAGTGCAAAATATTTTGCTTCGATGGAGCAGTCGGAGCAAGTGACACCGGAACACCAAACGCTCACTCCTTGCTGTTGTTTAAGATCACGTGAAAGATACAATTCAAAATGAAAAGACGGATGCCGGCGCCAGTTAACATTCTTCTTGAAATCGGTGAAATAACATATTCATTTTTTTCAGTTCAATGTGTTCTTAAGGTGAGAAGCTCGGTCACCCGGGAGGGGCTCAGAGTCTAGCCGGTTCTCCTCCATGTCTGGAGGAGCCAGATGAGGTGGCTCGGGCATCTGATTAGAATGTTTCCTGGACGCCTTCCTGTTGAGGTGTTCCAGGCCTGTCCCACTAGGAGGAGACCCCGGGGATGACTCAGGACACGCTGGAGAGACAATGTCTCCCAGCTGGCCTGGGAACGCCTCAGGATTCCCCGGGAAGAGCTGGAAGAAGTGGCTGGGGGGAGGGAAGTCTGGGCTTCCCTGCTAAAGCTGCTGCCCTCGCGACCCGACCCTGGATAAGTGGTAGAAAATGGATGTATGGATGGTGTTGTTATGTTTCTTATGTATGAGGGACTTGCAGGTTTTTGAATCGTCCATTCATCTTGAAACTTGAGTTTGAGTTTTGTTTTTCACGTCGCTTTCCTCACCGCGTGTTGAATCGCTGACAACTGCCGCTTCCGCCTCCACGTCAAACGGCATGTCTGAAATTGCAACTTGTTGCAATGCTGTCCAGACCAAATGTGGTTGTTTGATGCTGTGCTTCGCGCAATGTTTTGCCTTTAACAAGGCAGACGTTACAAGCTACCAAATGTTGAAAATGGCACAGAGCGGACGAGGCAGGTGCAGATGAGTGTCGAAAGCTTGAGGGAAAAAAAAAAAAAGCACCAATTCTGCTTTTCCTCTTTAGGACCGTTGGGCATGACTTTGGGAAAGTTACAAGAATGAAATGATTGCCTCCTAATTCAGTGTGAGCAGAGGTGAGGTGGGAGAAGCTCTTGACTCTCGGGTCTTGTTCGGTGATGAAACACTGCAATTGTTACAGTGAGTTGATTTAAAGAAGAAAAACATTTACTGCATGGCTACAGTATGCGCTCTGTTCAGCAACTTGGGTTTGTACAACTGCAGAAGTGTTTGGAATTCAAACTTTATCCAGAATAAAATGCTGACAGTGTCATTTGATAAACATCCTTGCCAACCAACGTGAGACTTTTTGAAGACAAAGAAATCAAGTCAGTGACCTGACCTTAGGTGAACACACGCTGTGTTTTCCAACCTTGACTGAGCAAAAGGCAGGCGAAGTTGATCCATCAGCCTTCATCCCCAAGGTTTCCCTCCTTTTATTTTTTCAAACTTTCACCCTCATGATCCATCTTTTATTTTCCTCCCTCACTCTTCCATACTCCTTCCTTTCATCTATCCGTCCCTTGTGTCCACCAATTTCTCACCTATCCACTCTACTCGACATTCCATTTGTCCAGATTGCAAACAGATTTTTCCCTCTTGAACTTCCTTGGCTGCTTTGTCAATGACTTAAGTGCGGGCTGAACTCCTGTTGGCGGCACAATGGCCGACTGGTTAGCACAAATCGGCCTCACAGTGCAGAGGTTCAGCTCCGGCCTTCCTGTGTGGAGTTTGCATGTTCTCCCCGTGCCTGTGTGGGTTTTCTCCGGGTACTCGGGTGTCCCCAGCCTATGGCCAGAAGACATCTGGGATAGGCTCCAGCACGCCCCGCGACCCTTGTGAGGATAAAGTGGTTCAGAAAATGGATGGATGGATGAACTCCTGTTCATCACTTTGCGCTTATTCACATGGGTCATAACGTCCACTCATTTAAATTTTTTCTGCCCTTATCTGACTTTTTTTTTCCATCATTGTGAAGTGTACAATGATGCTTTTTTTGTTTGTTTTTAATTCAGATTTGACCCAGGCCTCCTCCATATGTGGATATAAATTGAATATAGACCCAACATGAATGCAGGTCATGCTCATCCCACCTATGTGTCCTCAAAAGTCAACAAACGTCATAATTGTTGGACAAAAAAATGGTTTGACTCAGTGGAATCTGGATCTGTTCAAAGATTTTCAAACATCGATTAAAAATGCATCCTTCCATCTTTTTAAACATCATTGGCATTTGTAAAAATTTGTATAAATACATAAAAACGCCAATTGTCCAAATACAATTAAAGTCTTAGAATTAAAGGATGCACGACCTTTTCATTCAGCTCATTCATTCATACGACATTTTTGCAAGCACAAATGCTCTCACAGTGAACCATATTTAGATGAGCAAGAGTAAGTAAAAAGTAAAACGGTAACATGTTCAGGCTGATAATGATCTCTTAAGAGTGCTTCCTTCTGCCGTCAGCCCTCCCTGATCCTCATACAGTATGTAGCCGTTTTCTGGCAACCGCACGATTACATGAAAGAGGTCTTTGTGAATAGGAAGCAAGCACCCCTGAAAAGGCAAAGTACACACACTTATATTCACAAAAAGAAGCTTAGAGATTTAGAAAAGAGGTCGAGCTATTTTGAGGTGCCCATGAAGTTTTGCGGGGCTAAATTTAAAAGCGGGAGTGAAAGCTTTCGGCTGAATGACTGCACAACAGGATGCAGAAGAACGAAAAAGAAATTATATTAAAAACAATTCTTGGAATTGTCAGCACAATGCCCCGACTTGTAGATTACTGGTGGACTTCCCCATTCTGTGGGCTCATTGTCTTTTTCCTCCAGGAACCAACAGATGTGATGAAAATGATCAGTGGCCAATAGAACACAACGCAAAGTTCACAAACACAGCCTCCTTATCAGAATTAAGACCAAAACAGTTCCCTGTCACACAAATGTAAAAAGAATAGTGTCTCCAAGAAATAGTGCACAGACATCTTTGAGAGGCCAAGTCAGCATCTGACTCATGGCGGCAGATCTCCTCTCCAAATAGGAAGTGGAGCATACTCATGAGACGTGTTGTGGAACAAAAAGGTCAAATATGTTTATATTTCACTTCTCACAACACAAAGCTGGAGAGTCTCTGCAAACTGAAAAAACAAAGCGGCTTGGGAAAGATCCACGTGGTTGGTCCACCCCGGGTGAATACTTTGGTTTTATTTTCTTTAATGTATTAACTCGTTTACGGTGGTTCATCATGATGGCTGCTTTCAACCCAATACGTCGATCCCAAACTTGATAATTGCTACTATGACCTTACTACTCCTTTCTGTTTGCTACAATCCACATCCGGAATTGAAGTTCATGCCTCTCCTGAGACTTTCGAGAAACGTTCACTTCTTGACTTTGATCAGCTTGAGCTTCATGTATTTCAACGCAAAAAGAAGTCAGTGCCGGACTTTATCGCCAGACCAGAGTACTGGTACATATGTTGCCCCCTTTGAATTCAACTAGAAAACAGTGAGCCATCCCCACTGAGCAGTCATGGACTCGAAAAATCTGCAAAATCCTCAAAATATTACCTCATTGCTCTGCTCCATGAATATTCTTCAAAATCAACAGGGTTCTTTCTTTGACTGAACAAAAGTAGAAAGATCACCTCAAAATCGTGCCTTGTGACAAATCACAAATTGGACTTTGGGTGGATTTTTTTCCGACTGGATGTCATCCAAAAATCTGACGTGGTGGCACTGCACAGTTATTGCTGAAGCGGTTCGGAAAATGGATGGATGGATGGATGAACAAAAAAAATATACTGAAAAAGTCAAATCATACAAGACAGTGACAGCTTCTGGCTTCTTCTCTAGAATCACATTACACAACACATCACGTTAAAACACAGAAAAAAAAAAGCAGCAAAATGATGTGGTGAGCGAGTCTGGTTGCCATGCAAACATACGCATTCACCTCCACCCACATGAAGAAAAGGCCTCACTGAGAGCACTAATGAGAATTGTTTTTCTTTCTTTACTCTTCATGCTGTCATCACCCAGTAGCATCACTACATCTCGTTTGATATGAAGCACTTGATTTCATCTTTTATCAGGACTTTTCATCACCTACAGTATGTGGCTTGAGTAGAAAGAAAAGAAAAAAAAAAGCAGTTGTGCTGACTTGCGTTACATAATTCACCAGTTCAAAGCATGATCGCACTGGTGTGCTTTGGGAGATTTGTGTTATGAGGATGTTGGCATGACTCGGTCTGCCAAAGATTGCCGCAAGCAGCTGCATAGCGTCTGCTACTAACGGCGCCCACATCATTCCAAAAGGTATTTTCGAACAGGAGAGGGAACCTTGTCACCATCATCTGGATTGCTTCCACGGTGACAGGCCCAAGTGGAAGAGAAGCATGACAGGACATTCGCCATCTGCTTTCTGAGTGACCCTTTTCCAACTTTCTGCCACAGGTTGACTGTGACCATGGAAACCACTGAAATACCACCAAAGGGGTGAAAGATCCTGGAGCAACTCTTAAAACCATTTCAGAAAATACAGACAAAAAAAACCCCCAACTAATACTGTAGCTTGTGGTGAATTTTAAACTGCTCTAAAGGTTGAGCCGGGGAGAAGGAATACGCCAAACGTGTGTAACTAATAATGTGACATGTTGAATAGCAACAACCTGTCGGAATGCGCTCCATGATCAAATTTGGCAGAGGCTGGGCAGTTTGTTCCCTATAGGCAGCATAACCCTGATGGGGGGGGGGGGGAACCATTGTCCTCATGAGGATTCTCTTCATGGTGATCATCATTCCTTTTCCCAATATAATTAACTGTCTGCTCCATGATTACACAACCACCAGTTAGCTCTTCACACAAATCATGAAAGTAATTGCAGTGCAAAAATGACAACGAGAAGAACATGGAGGAAAAGTGGTCCATGCATATTTGTCTCATACATTAAAGAATAATGGATCTTTTAGGATGACTTTGTGTAGATGAAATTCATATATATTCATATCAAACTCTGAAGGAATTTCTTGAGCATGCGTCTGTGGGACATCGCGTTTAATTCTCACTGGCCAAGTGGGCATGACCGGCATATGACAATGTTGGCCTACGGTCAAGTTGGGATCCGGGATTGGCTATCTGGGTGAATAAATGTACCGTAATTTCCACCCTATATGGCGCACCGAAAAGCATTCAATTTTCTCAAAAGCTGACAGTGCGATTTATGATCCGATGTGCTTTATAATCCGATGCGTTTTATATATGGATCAATATTCTGATTTCTTGGACGTAGTATTGTAAATGTTCTGTTTGTTACAGCTGCAGTGGTTGTGGAAGAGCAATATAAATAAAGCTGTATTGTATTGTATTCCCTTTAGCGTAGCTCCATCTGGTGGATGTGTCATGAACCGCAGCCACTATTGTAGCTTCTATTCTATGCGCCTTATAATGCGGTGCGGCCTATATATGACAGCAATTTTAAAATAGGCCATTCATTGAAAGTGCGGCTTTTATTCCCAAGCGCCTTATAGTGCGGAAAATACGCTAATTCACAGTGATTTGGAAAAAAGCTCTTCATGTGGAATTGTCCGCTCTATTGGGAAGACTTCTTTACACACTTGGATGATTTTCTACAACATAGTCAGGATGGCAACACAAAGACAGAATATCAAATAAACAACTGAGCCATAAAATTGAGGGGAGGACGTGTTAAGCCACCAGAAATAAAAAAGTGAGATATTCAAAACGGTCTCGGTGGCGAGGTACACAACATCAAAACAAAATGACATCCTCTCGCTTCGTTGCATTGCTTCTCTAGATGGAAATCGAACATTTGCCGCCTGTGCCACCAAGAGGCAACACCATGCCATCGAGGTTGAGCCTCCGATCCACTCTGTCTGTCGCCACGGAGACAGCCCCACTGACATCACTGACACCAACTTCCAGAGGCATACTCCAGTAATGGTTTTGAAACCTCGCACTGCTTGTTTCAATTGGACGCGGAGCAGTTCATCTTCCTGACGTAATTCTCCTCATCCAGCTTGGCTCGCCCTGTAACAACTGATGAAAGAGATCCGATGGGAAGCGACAGAGTGCTCCACTCCATTCAAGTGAATTCAATTCCTCCCTTTCCAAATTGAGTGACTCTAACTTACTGTCCGATCCAATCAAAAAACAGGAAATAGTTTGTTCGCAGCGATTACATTTTTCCTTCTTTTTTCGACAAACTTCCTGACCCGCGACCGCCAGTGTGTGTCATCTGATCACCTCCGGTGTCATCCATCACCATCAAGGCAGGCAAACCATGCAACAAACTGACAGAGTCAGAAATCATCTAGCAGCAGAACACAAATACAGTAAATCCAAAATACGACACGCAATTTGCTGCTAAATGACCAAGTTAGAGTCTCCTGTTAACGTGCATGTTTTTTTTTTTTTTTTAAACATGGTCGGAAAACAGAGGAACTTGCAAACTGCACACTGATCAAAGCTGAGATATAAATCCAGAATCTTCTAATGTGATTGCAATCTTGTTCACCGCATGTCAGCTTAAACTAATAAGGAACGACGCTATTTGTCATTCTGACATTTATTTGTGCGTGCAAAGCGAGAAGAGGAGGCCGATGTTGTCAGGGCGCCTTTGAAATTATGAATTGCTTTTGAATTATGAACCCAACTAATTGTCCTCCTACTACATTTTTAGTTGTTTTTTTTTTTTTTTTTTTTTTTTTTAATGTTATGCTGCAGAAATGTTGCAACCTCCCAATATGATGGTCTTACTGGATTATATAAAGAAGATGTCCATCTGACTATCATTCATGTCACGTTTGTGGGAATCCCAGCTCACTATGGACAGACCAGTAGGCTTTTCTTTCTACACTCAACCATTTGCAGCTGTTTATCTCATGCTTTCATCAAAATACCACAAAAGGTCAAGAATTAAAGCACACTTTTTAGCAATGTCGACTTGGGCCACTACTAGCCGAGACTGTGTCATCAAAAAGACAATAAATGCATGAATTGTATTTCACTCGTGGAGGAAGCTCTTCATCACCAAGTCACCAAATTACAAATAGTGTACCGTATTTTCCGCACTATAAAGGCACTTCGGAGTATAAAGGCGCACCTTCAATGAATGGCTTCTTGCAAAACTGCTTTCATATATAGGGTGCACCGCATTATAAGGCGCATAGAATAGAAGCTATAATAATGGCTGCGGTTGCGCTATGCATCCACTAGATGGAGTTATGCTAAAGGGAATACAATACAATACAACACAGCTTTATTTATATCGGGCAAAGCCGTGCAGAGCTGGTCACAAACATGGAAATCAAACATAAATACAAATGGCATTACAAAAACCATTGATTCAACAAACACACACACTTTGTGGGCTCACATCCGCAAGGGGTTAAATATCCTTAGAAGGCTCGCTTGTATCCTTCTTCCTTCGTTTAGTCAGTAGTTAACTATGCTTTTGCTATTATCTGTGTTGCATAATGGCTGTGCAGAGCTCACAAAGTAGTTGTCTGAGTGGCGAATGCACAGGTCAATTTGTGTCAGGCAGAACGCTTTTAGGTTGCAATTGGGTCTTGCTAATAACCACCACTAACAGGGAAACAAATCAATGGGGAATATAAAGAGACTGTGTAACACCATACTTAAAGCACATTGAAATGTAGGGTGCACTGTCGGCTTTTTGGAAAATTGGATGCTTTTAGGTGCGCCTTATAATGCGGAAAATACGGTAATTCGTGTCCGTGGATGAGACACATGCAACATAAACATTGCCAAACGCAAAATACTGTACTATCCAAACTGAAACTCTTAAGATAACAAATGAACCATTTGTATTTGCCACTCTTACAGTATAAATGCTTCAAATGGGTCCTTAAACAGCGGAGGATTTATTTCTCGGGGCTAAAGAGAATGCGCGTGGGCAGATGTCTCACACACAAAGCCTCTGCTTGCACGTTGAACCAAGCGTTGACATTGATGTACTGTACATGACAGACGATACCAGACCGCAGTGTTCTGCCTCCATCTGTTCATTTGGTAATACGACAAATCAGTCCGGGTTTTAATCCACAGCAGAGTCAGGGTCACATGTCACATGTCACAGGTCTCTCTCTCACACACACACACACACACACACACACACACACACACACACACACACACACACACACACACACACACACACACACACACACACACACACACACACACGGCCTTCTTCGCCATTGGGCACACTTTTCCTTTCATTTGTGCATTCATGCCGAGGAACAGGAGCGGACGCTCACAGTTGTTCTCATCGACAAATATGAGAACAGTGTGAAATAAAAGACACATTTGCTTAACAAGCAGACAAAACAATAAAGTAGGTCATATTGCAACATCAAAGCTGATTTGTGACAAGTGATGCAAGTCCTGAAGGAGTCAACCAGGACTTATTTCTTGAAGTGCCATCAATGACTGAGAAAAGAAGAAGTGGTTCAACCATAAAACTGGACTAGAGAGAGTACAACAAGAGATGAGAGAGTAAAATATGAACTCTAGAATATCTCAGATTGATGCAGTGTAGGTACAGTATACACAGAAAGAAAATAGTGTAAAAAGGATTTCTGACAGCGTCAATCCGAACTCACAATTTTATTTTCCGGTAGGGGAACACTTCTGGTATTTGAGACGCCTATTGGATGTGTGCACGCTCCTTCAAGCAAACTGTTATCAGATATTAGTGAAAATCAATAGGATACAATAACCGATACTAGGTTCTTGGTGCATCCATAAAATTTGAAAACACTATGACCTATTCTTATCTGCACAGTAATAAAATAAAATGTTTTCTTTATTTTATTGAGAATTAAATTTTCATTGAGTACATCAAGTGAGTCTGGTCCACCCTGTACAGACCAAGACAAAGGAGCTCCGAAGGTGACATGGAAGAAAAATAAATAAATTAAGTTTAAAAAAACAAACAAACAAACAAAACAACTTTGTGTTCTTTTGCAAAGTTTGCGAGATAGCGCAGTTTTTGTTTTTTTTTTGTTTTTTAGCAAGAGAACGTTTTGTTTTTTTTACAATGCACGTTTATGTACTTCCGGGTCAGTTTGGCTACTACTTGCCTCGAACGTGATCGTTTGAGAGATGACAGTGCGTTTCAGATGTCGTTCGCTTTTTTTGGAAACCGTACGTAGGATCGATAACATATTTTATGTATTTGTATATGAAGCTAATTTTAAAGTAAAATTCAATTAAACTCGCCCACTGGTGAAAACACTCCATCTTTGTTGCTGTCGTTTACCCGGAAGATGTCCCGGAAGTACACAAGCACGCATGAAGAAAAACGTTCCTTTTTGCATTATCTTGCAATCTCTTCGAGGGAACGCAAAACTTTGCAAGAACTGTAGTATGCGTCAGGATGACCATGCGTGTGGTGTGCGCTACCTCATCAGATTTTTCAGTGTTACTTTTACATAAGGTAATGGTGTTTATACTGTAGCTAGTGACATGGAAAAAAAAATCTCACTGAACTTAAAATTTGATTCACCTCCTTTTGGAGTGTAAACACTTGTTTTATGTGTGTGTTTTTTTTTTTTTTAAATTCTTGCACTCACTCAGAGCGAATCTGTCACAATACAGCTTGCTGTGTTGCTTTATACTGCCCGACTCTGCGGCATGAGCCACAAAAGGCCATGTGGGGACATTCGGCTACGTTCTCCCCACGTGGCTCAGCAGCTTCCGAGCAGCGTTCTTCCTTGAATAGAAGGGAGGCAACACTAAATTAAAAAGAACAAACAACACTCAGGAGGATAGATGATGAAAGAGAAAATAAACAAACAGAAGGTCAGGACTGTGGTGATAAAAAAAAAAGAAAAAAAAAAAAAAAAGGGTGATGCCAAAATTTATTAGGTTGGCCGAGATGACTGTCTCTATGGCAGCCATTGCAATAAAATGTGTATAAGAAAAAGAAAAAAAAAATCACAAGAGGTGCTAATAAAGACGTTCGCTTGAAATCTGACACTCTTTCAAGACTTTTAAAGGGGATAATTTGGAAACTTAACTTTTTTAATTGCTTGTATACACTTGGGTCTCTGGAGTGCCTGTTCGCCCGTCAAGTGTTGAACAACCAAATAAATCCTTTGCTACCTGCTTATTTCTGAAAATATGACTCTGCAAATAAGTCTGAGTGAGCTGTTTGAAATGTTATGACATCAAGAACCTGATAACTGCCCCCGCAAAGTGTCCCCACACGTGACTAGTCAAGAAGATCTGCCGTTTTGAAGCAGTGGCAGAAATACAGTACACGGAAGCACTATCTTGTCAAAGACAAAAGTAAAGCAAGGCTGCGGTGTTAGCACAGATTAGCATTAGCTAACAGCATTTGCTTCTGTTATCCAGCACATATAGTGGCCAAATGCGCCGCAAGGTACTTGTACACATGCGTGGGTCTTCTTTCACAAATTTTATTACGACAATGCACATATTTGATATGATACAAATGTTATTGAATGCCAATTACAAAAATTCAGATTCAGAAAACTTTATTTATCCCCATGGGGCAATTAGAATGTATACAAAAAATCTAATATCGAATCAAAATAAACTATCAATCTACAGTATCATTCTCTCTATCTATTGGGAAGAAAATATTTGTTTTCCATTGAAATTACTCACAGATGGACTAACACAAATGAAACCAGGGCCTTTTCAGTTGAATGCAAAAAGCATTGACTGTACTTTACACAATCAACTAGAAGAGCTTTGAATTGCGCTGCCTGTAAATCGAATCTGTGACGTTCCACGTGGACAAAGATACAATAGTTGTCAATCGATCATTTTTCAGCCAACTGACAGTGGAAACTTTCCCATGGCAAACCTGATGATATCTTACAGCACACTAATGCGGTCTGGGGCGTGGCGAAGTGATTGGGAATGACTTCATGACACTAAATCTATCTCACTTTCTTGCAACGCTCCGTAGCTCCACCCTAATGGGGTGCGCAGCGTTTTAACAACCTTTTCTGCTGTTTTAACAACCCGAGCCCAGCCCCCTCCCTCCCCGGTTTGACCTGTTACGGACACCAGCAGCTTTACCCAATCGAACTAATTACAGCCGTGCGGTCTTAAGCAGCTCTGGGACTCCACTCATCGGTAGATCGTCAACCGGGGTCCTCCGAAGGCTGAATTTGTCGGCCACCTGACGTAATTTACGACACGACTCCACCGCAGGCGGTGTCCAAATTTAAGGTGACACCCGAGGCCTTCTAATCCAGCCTTCTAATCCTGCCTTCGTTTCCATGGAGACGGGCCCTGAGCAAAGACTGCTTTCGACACGTGCTTCCATAACGCCCACGTTGCTCCAATCTTACTGCTTCCTATGCAGTTATGTTAACATTTGTTCAACACTTAATGTTGCTTTTTGTATCTTATACATTGTTGAGATAAAGAGTTTAATATTTTCAATTTCTTCGACACCGCTCTTTTGCTAAGGATGTCTTCCGTGTTTCCGGTGGCGTATTTGGATTTGAAGCTCCAGGCAGGAGTGGCGTGTTGGACACTTACCGGTAATTACAGATTCTCAGATGCTGTCCTTTTTTTTTTTTTTTTGAGGTCTGTTCATCTTTTATTTCACTTTCTAGATTGATTAATTTTTGAGTAAGAGACTAGAGTCAAACACTCTGTTTGGCGTATTGTCCTTTTGTGAACAAATGAAATAAATTCAAGGTAAGTCTATAAGCGTTTTCATTCTATTGACTGACAAGTTAATAGGGATCTAAATTAATATAGTTCGAGATTTCGTAAAATATAATTCTAGCACTAATTCACATTTGGTCACAACATTCGCATTTAGTCACATCATTCACAGGTATTTTTCTTATACTGAAATAATGTTGTATCATTCTTTTAATTTTGAAGTAAATCATGGGACACAAACAAATTGATAATCTGGATGATTTTTTTTTTCTGTCGTATTTTATCCCAAGCAAATAGGATTCAATCAAGCTATAAAGTGGAATGGAACTTTTGTTTAAGCAGCTACATCAGGATTTTGGTGTGCATTTTAGTACGGTCACAGTCTAATATTTAAACCATTCATGATGGCATCAAACAGAGCCACCAGCCAATTTTACAAAAATCACCCCGGCTGGTCCAAAGCTGTGTGCCCTCTTTACCGCCGGAGCCTCAGCATGCGATTGTTGCTCGGCAACGAGCAGCGGGGCGCCTCAGCTGACTGTTTGGTCAAACGACACAACTTTTTTTTTTTCTGCTTGAAGTCTAAGTGTTGTTTTTTTGGGTTTTTTTTAAATTAAATTTTAATACAAAGTAAAATGGATGATGAGCTATGTTGGCATGTGGAAATGGTGATTGTGGATCATGCCAAAAAAAAAACAAACAAATTATACATAATGATTATATATATATATATATATATATATATGCTCCATTCACTACAGAGGAATGATTGAAATCGCTAAACTTGACCATAGTCCCGTGTTTAGAATAATTTCCCTGGCTGGTGTCTGTCTTACTTCTTGTTGCTGCCGTCTTCCCCTGTCCTTTCTCTGCGAAGTGTACAACAGAGCCATTCTGAGTCACGAAAGGCAAATTTGGCATGGTCAATCTAAAATTTGAACATCTCTAAAAATACTGTTGACAAATCAAGCAACAAGTTTTCACACTTTTTTTTTTCATCTGACAGTATTACGCGTTAAGGCTCAACATCAATAGATAGATCGATGCAACTATTGACTCACAGAATAGAGATCGGAGGCTGCATGTCAACACACTTTGTCGCGAATCAAATAAACACCAGTGATGGCCTCAGCTGACTGTTTGGTCAAACGACACAACTTTTTTTTTTTCTGCTTGAAGTCCAAGTGTTGTTTTTTTGGGTTTTTTTTAAATTAAATTTTAATACAAAGTAAAATGGATGATGAGCTATGTTGGCATGTGGAAATGGTGATTGTGGATCATGCCAAAAAAAAAACAAACAAATTATACATAATGATTATATATATATATCAAATTTGGCATGGTCAATCTAAAATTTGAACATCTCTAAAAATACTGTTGACAAATCAAGCAACAAGTTTTCACACTTTTTTTTTTCATCTGACAGTATTACGCGTTAAGGCTCAACATCAATAGATAGATCGATGCAACTATTGACTCACAGAATAGAGATCGGAGGCTGCATGTCAACACACTTTGTCGCGAATCAAATAAACACCAGTGATGATCTGCATTTTTGCAGGTATGAAGTCATCCTTGTCAGCCATATTTTGGCAGCTTTTAGTTTCTACGGGAGAATCACATTGCGCTGAACTCAAGTGTGTATATCTTGTGGTGGCAGCGCTCACACGAAGCCAATCAGAGGGCATACAGTTGCCATGAGCTGATGCATCGCTCTGCCTCTGGCCAAGTCAAGATAAAGCCCACAATTCCAAGTGGCAGGCATGTGTCACACGGCCAAGCTTACACATGCACACACAAACATGGAAGCAATGTTTTGAAAATAATCATTCGCGCAGAGCTGGATTGTTCGCCGTGAGCTCCAAACTGCTATTCTTCCCCCACGGTAAATTGCTCACAGCACTTAACTGCATGTCAATCGTCACTCACTGCTGAAAAAGGTGAGATCCGCCTTAATCTGTTTCTCATAATTCCAACTCTGCATTTTTTATGGCGCTAATTTGAGAACTTTATGGCAGCAATGAGTCCGTTAACACGCACGGAAGATGAATGTTATTCATCTACACACTGTCTTTGCTGCATAATATCTCCATCTACAGTCTCCGGGGTCAGGGGACGTTTTATTGGAGGACAAGGACTGTGAAGCAGCGTTAACAAATTACAAGTAGAATGCACGGAACTGAGAGTGTTGTTTAAATGCAGACGTGTCCTCGGGGAAATTTGAAAAGCGAGAGACCATTCACTTGAAAAAGAAATGCTGTTTTATGGAGGAGAAAAGATTTGGGCAATAGTTCGCTGATACGGAGTCTTTCCGGTGTCATGTCATCCCCAATACAATGGAAGTCAGTGAAATATACACACACGCAAAACAAGTCATGCCAATATAATGTCGGTAACAGTGCTAACAAAAAAAAAAAAAAAAAGTGTTGCATTGCCGTGAATTTTGCCCCTTCCTGATGTTATTTATTTTGCATATTTAACACACTTAAGTGACTCAGACCATCAAAGCAATTTGATACCTCCCAAAGCCAACCAACGTAAATACTAAAAAAAAAAAAAAAAAGAGTACCCAGAAAGTAGTTACAGGGTTTCACTTTTTTTAATGTTACAGCCTCATCTTGAAATGGAATAAATGATTCCCCCCTCCTCAAAATTCTACGCACAACACACTGTGATGATGTGGAAAAATATCTTGGGGAATTTTCTTCAAATTCATCTATCCATCCTTTTTCCGATCCGCTTATCCTCACAAGGGTCATGGGGGGTGCTGAAGCCTATCCTAGCTATCTTCGGGCAATAGGCGGGGGACACCCTGAACCGGTTACCAGCCAATCGCAGGGCACACAGAGATGAACAACCATCCGCGCTCACACTCACACCAAGGGACAATTTAGAGTGTTCCATTAACCTGCCACACGTTTTTTGGAATGTGGGAGGAAACCGAAATACCCGGAGAAAACCCGCGCAGGCGCAGGGAGGACATTCAAACTCCACACAGGAAGGCCGGAGCTGGAATCGAACCCTGCACCTCTGTGAAGCACTGTGAAGCCGACGTGCTAACCAAAAACTAAGACGTCACATGTTGCTAAGTATTCACAACCTTTACTCAATACTTTGGCAGTCAAGTCTTTGTGAATATAATGCCACAAGCTTGGCGCAATTTATCTAGGGGCAGTTTTGCCCACCTCTCAAGCTCAATCAGATTGGATGGAGAGAGTGTCAGCAGCGGACAGCCATTTTCTGATCTCTCCAGAGATCAAAGTCATATTCAGTGATGAACCACAAATCTTCATTTGGCAAGGGGATGTTGCCGAAACTTTTGTTTGGTGCCGTTCCAATGAGATTTGTGAAGACGACCGCCTGAAGAAAACATGCAAATTTCCCACAGTCATTGATGATATGAAAGGGAGCTGGGGAAAATGGCTGTCATTACATCTTCAATAAATGCCCAAGTTTGCGTTGACATTTTGGACTCTCTTCATCTAAAAGGACATTTGGGAATGATGAAATCATTTCTCGAGATGACAATGCACGGAGCCATCGAGTAAAAACAGTGAAAACATTCCTTGTGTGGCTCAGTAGTAGATCACCCATAATTGAGTGATTCCATATTTTTTTTTCCCCATCTACTTGGTCACAAAAAAATAACCCTTTGTGACTAGCAACTAGCACATATTTTTTCTTAATTTGTTTCATTGTTTCTTGAAGCCAGAACGCTGCGATTTGAAATGACTTTCGTTTTGTGTCATGTCCCTACAAATATAAACAGCTGACTGAAAATCCTCTGGGACTGATAATTGCAAATATACGTTTTTTTTTTTTTTTTTTTTTTTTTTTCCAGGGGGGAAGTGATACAGTATGTGCTCTGTGATTGGCTGGCAACCAGTCCAGGGTATTTTCCACCTTTTGCCCACAGTCGGCTGGGATAGAATCCAGAGCGCCAGCGATACCTAATGAGGACAAAGTGCTATCGAAAATGGATGGATAGATAGAAATGGGTGCTGTTAAGTCTGATCAAATGGAGAAATAATCGATAATATTAGTAATTTTCTTCTGCATATGCCCTACTTGTTGCAAAGCTCTCTAGTTCAGACAACTTGCGCTGGTGTAAAAATGAGCGTTGGCCACTTGGAACGTCCAAACTGTCCGTGGCATTTATCCCACTTCATCCTCTGATGGAAAAATTGGCTCCAATCCACACTCATCCACCCAAGTTGACGTCTGCAGTGTCAGCCTGTGAGTGTTTTGTTCATGCGCGGGAGTGGATATGCATATACGGGAAGAATATAAAACACAGTCACATTTTAAAACACGAGCTACACACAGTGCCTTCATTTTTCAATCAAACGTGTTGGTGAAAAATCCAGAACTTAAAAGCACAAGAAAGACAATGAAAAGGTACTTGACAATCAACTTCTGCGTATTTGTGCGACTATGGCTTAAGCGTCCTTGAAAGCCGATGTACAAGTTATTGTTCCTACCCATCCGTCCGTTTTCTACATTGCTTATCATCACAGGTGAGCTGCGTATCCCCCATGCGGAAAACGTGACAAATTCGACTAACGGTGGGTGCCACGAAACCTGCAATCTGAGAAGGGATCACTTTCTGTAATAATTCGCAAAGTCACAGATTTTTTTTCCACAGATCATATTGAACATGTAGTCAAGTTGACTATTTTAACAAATATGACCAAAACTTTTTTTTCATTTTAGAAATTGCTAATTCCCATTTTAAGATCTTGAGGTTCAATTTTAAAATGTCATCAAATATGTTCATGTTTCTATAAAACATAAGGACTTTGGATATGGTCGGGGGGGAATACAAAACAATGTTTTCCAAGCTCTGAACAACACCACAAGATATGTACTGTTCCATGATTTTTGGTGTACCATGACACCCCGCCCCCGTCATATACATTCGAACCACCCGCAACCGTAGCTAGAATGTGACTGTCGCTAAAAAAATAAGTTTGACACCGGTGACCTAAGTCATGCATGACTCCATAATGCCATCCATCATTCGTACAAGGCCGCGTCCTTCTGAATGCCCGCCTTCACGGAGACCGGTCCTGATTGAAGGTGGCATTCTACTGGCACAACGAGAGCCGCCGGCGCATCTCGCAACCCTGCTCGGAAGCCGACGAGACAGGCCCAGACGCCGCACGTCATCTGTGATCCTCATTATGCTGATTAGCACATGTGTTAGGAGTCCGAGAAAAGAGGGGAGAAGAGGTGCAAAGGCTCTTCTCGAGGTATGTGACTGAATCCTTCTTTCGACTGGCGATCCAGACGCAGGAAAGAGCAGCAGAGGGTAACCACTTCTCTTAAACAGTTGTACCGTAATTATCTGCCCTGCAAATTTTCAATGAATCCAGAAATCTGCTCCATCGTGTAGCAACACACAAAATGCCACACAAGACACTAAATCATTTCAATGTCACCCTGCACTTCTCATTATTTATCCCACAAAAAAAACAACTAATTTTTGAATGTGTAACCATGGAGACTGAGAGAAAAAAAAATACTGTAGTTGCTGTCGGGGCCTCATTTTTATCAGGAAGAGATAGTCAGGGATTTCGTGAACATTTCTTTTCATTTCTCGATATTACATGCAGTTTCTACATTTATTGATGTTTGATTATACTTCACTGGGTACACCTGCATGATCAAATGGTATCCAACAAGAGCTGATGGAGCATTCAGTCATCCGTTGTCTTAATCACTTATTCATTTCAGAATCATGGAAAGCTAGATCCTATCCAAGCTAGATATACATCAGTGGTATAGTCTTCAAGTCTATCTTACAGCTCTGGAAGTCAGGGGGAACGCTTTTAGAACTGAAGTAATACGTACTGAACTTTTTTTTATTTTCCTGGTCAGAACCTAAGCTGTACTGTTCTGAATGAGCTGCAGCTGTTTGATGCTCTTTTGGGGGGACTCCAGGCAGAAGACGATTACAATAGTCAAGGAAGATTAAAAACAGGGATAAGCTTCTCCTCGTGTCCAAAGCAAGTGACTTCACAAATGACCCAGAAGCAGCAGCAGCAAGCGACAATCCTGTTCTGCTGGAAGCATGCAACCCCTCACTCTGGATATGTTTTAAGCTGGGCAAAGGTTATTTCAGTGATTTATTTGACATGACTGCTCAAAGTCAGATCCGACTCTATCAAAGGACCAATGTTTTTGACTTGGTCTTTTTCTTTGATTTTTAAAGACAGGAACTCTTAAGAGCAATCCTCTTCTTTATTGCCAAAAACAAATATCTTTGTTTTGTTTCATTTGGGTTGAAGTAAATTTTCGTTCATCAAGTTATATATTTGTTTTAGACAGTGACACAACAGCTTAAATGAACTGTTGTCATTTGGGGATACCGAGACATATAGCTTGTGTGTCATCTGCATAGCCATGATAGTCAACATTAGAGTTGCGAAGAATTTGACCCAAGGGTAGCATGTACACGCTGAACAAAAGGAGGTCCAAGGACAGATCCTTGAGGGATCCCACATCACAAGTACTTTCCTTTGAGAAGGGCATGAACCATTTTAGGAGGGTTCCATTTATTCCGACCTGAGATCCAGTAAAACTGGAACTGACACCTTTCCCGAGTCGGTGTGCCATCTTACGTCATGAAGCACTTTGATAAAAGCTGATTCTGTTACTGAGGTGAGGTCAGAAACCTGGATGAAATATGTCGAAAAGTCAAATTTTCTTGAAGAAATTGAGATGATAAAAAACTTGACTCAGATATTAAACACACTGCTATTTTGTTTTATGTACCTCTCAATGACAAAATTTAAGTGGTGAATTAAACAAGGCACCATTGGGGGGTTTGGGTTAAAAGACCGACAATGACCTTTTGACCCATTATCGTCAATATATCTCTGTTTGATGAGGAAACAGCAAATAAAAGGTTCTTAGTGGCAAAGACGGAGAAGATTAAGGAAGGGTGAAGCAATCAATGTCGTGCACAGATTGCGTAACTAAGAAGGGATGCATGAAGGACAAAATCATAAAGAATGTCTTTGTTTACGGCACAAATGAAGAACCCTCAGAGTGCTTTTCGGGATCGCTAGCCAACTTCAATAAGAACTCATCAGTTATGCAACAAAAGAAAAAATCATTTCACAAGGCAAAACTGTGATTCGAAAGGTCAGCGCTGAGTTCATATTGTTGGTGAACCTTGTGTATAGATTGATATCAATTTACAGGGAGAATAATATCTCTTTTGACCGTAGATGAAGAAGCTGAGATGTTATGTTATGTACAAAATTGCAATCCCTTGTGATCCAATTATGCTAAGAGTTGTGCAAAGAAAATCTTGCCTTTATAAAGTTTATTATGCTCAGTTTTGATCATACTATCTATAAGTTATTCAGATCTACTATTGTGATTGTCGTGAGATGTTGCCAATACTGTAGTTTGGTTAACTCTCTGGCCTTATTCAATTACAGGCAGTCTATAATTTTTAAGATGTTTTTGTTTTTTAACTTTCACCGCATAGAGTGCTTAACATTAGTTGTCAAAATTAGTGTAAATTATACATTTGTTTTTTAAACAATGCGCAGGTTTGGGGGAAAAAACTCAAAATGAAATGCTTTTTTTATCAGTAGGCCCACCATCTTTTTTCTTCTCGTCGTAACAGCACACTATTTCTAATGCAGTCAGAAGAAGAGTCAACACAAATTAAAAGGTCATTATTTTCTTGTCCCAAAAACTATGAATTATGTAATTAGGTAGAAAACCAAATGCAAAACATTTACATTTTGGTTCGAGACAACCCATTTTATTCACATAGTATGACTCGACCCAGTAAATCAGGATGTGATTTTCATGAATTTCAACTGGATAAGCGTGGCCACAGCCAAAAGGTACAATTGGATGGAAACATTATCATAGATATATTTGAAGAATGAATAATGAACTTAGAAATAACAAAATCAGGTAATTAATTTCCCCACCCTTGGAAAGTTCAACATTTGCATCAAAACAGCTAAAATGGGGCACCAAAAAATAAAGTGGAGACCGACCACTTGGTTTGTAGCAAGAAAGTCAAAACATTAGAAACCTCTCAGTATAAGACATTTCTCATAAAGTGGTCAGCAACTGTACAGTACAAATAATTCACTTGAAAAGTGAGATTCTGTTTCAATTTAAAAACAGCAACAGCAAACAAAACAAACCATGTCAATGGCTATTTTGGAACTCGAAGTTGACCACCAGCCTCAACAACCCCAAGAAGCGCACATGCTCTTCAACCCATGTACGAACTACTCTCCTGGCTAAAACACAATACTTCTGATTTGATCAGCAAATACAAGCTCAAAGGTGTGTAAAGTTGTGCGAAGAAATGTTTGTACCTTGCTATCAGGGCAGATCGGTGCGAAGGTGCAGCAATGGTGCCACGTAGCCCACAGGTATCAAAACGGTCACGACATGTTCCCAGGGTGCAGGTGCCCGTTTCATTAAAGCGCCGGCATCCAACCGTTTCCGGCAACATTTATACCATCCAGCTGCCCTCCGATTTCCTCCTCACTCGCTCTCCTCACTTCACCTCTCTCTCCCTCTCTTTCTGTGGTTCGTCTGTGCGTAAAACTGACGCAACCGTCAAATGCGCGCAAGCTGCACCTTCCGCCTTCCTCAAGTGATAATTCAAACACTGCGACCCGCTAGTGGACATTCATCATCCAAGGGGGAGAAAAGTCGGATTGTGTCCATTTCGTTCGCCTCCAACAAAATCAGGTAACTCACCTGAGAGGAGGGAAGTGGTTAAAATAACTAAGTGGGATGCTGCTGCCCTCATGCGGACAAAGTAGGCTCTGCAGTCACTTATGTCTTCTTCTGTAGACTTCAGGGCTTCTCAAACTTCACGAGGGAGATTTTTTTCCCAAGGACTCCTCATAATCTTAACATATATTAAACCTTTCATTAATGTTGGTAAACAAAAAATAAATAAGTCGCTGCTGCTGTCCTGAACTGAAAATAATGACAAAAATATGTTTGGGTGAGAAGGATAAATCGAGCGGAGGTGGTAAATACTAAATACAAGGCAAGACTGCCGAGTGGTGGAGTAAACACTTCTAAAGGCACGATTTCGGAAGTGGAAGACATTTTCTCACAATACTGTATAAAGTTCAATTGGTTGTCTTTCATCAACACATAGTGGCTAACATGCTAGCTAACGTCAGGTCTAGGCCATTTCAGTGTCAAAAGAGTACATCTGTGGCATTCATTCGAGCAACAGAAAAGGTAATTAATTAGACAATCCTTGGCATGATCATGGCTGAATTTCCAACACATTCACTGTAGTTGTGATGCAACTCACCTGTTACTATGTACAAAGTAAGTTACAGCCGGCGTTGGATGTCTCACTTGGAAGTTATTTACCTACTGTAACATATCCTCAATTTACACGACACAGATTAACTTCAATGGAAGAGGAGACTAAAATCAACATCTACAGAAAATAGTTTGACATAAAAGAGGCATACAAAAATGTTTAACTGAAGAAGCACTCAAATAAATGTTTAATACAGTGTTGATGTTCAGTATGTGCAATGGAATTTTTGATAGAGCGGGTACCCAAAGCACTTTACACTGTTTGCTCATTCACCAACTGATGACGCAGCATCAGGAACAACTGGGGGTTCAGTATCTTGCGCAAGGACACTTCGACATGACCACAATGGCTTGGGATTGAACCACCAACCTCTGGGTTGGTAAACTCTACCACTCAGCCATGCCGGCCCCCGAAAACTTTGGATGAGATGCAGAAAATTGATCAGAGTTTTGATTGGCATCCTTGACAGATTAAAAAAAAAAAAAAATACACTTTTCCAAAGATATATTTGCACCTTCAAATTGTCAATACCTGCAACCAACGGCGCCACCAACAAGCACCCAAATTGCTCCCAATTCAAGAAAACCAGTAAAATGCAATTATAAAATAAAAATAACACAGTATCTTCAGGATGACAGGGAATGTTTACACTGGAGTGGACCTGAGGTGTGAAATTCAAGTGTGGAGTAAAATGTGATTGTTTAATAAAAATAACCCAGTACAGTATCTTCAATGCTGACACAGAATGTTCTCACTGGAGTGGAGTGCGGAGGGAAATTCCAGGACGAGCAAAAGCCAAACAACCCTAATTTGGATAAGCACTAAATTGTACACCTCCATAGATCCCAACCTCTTGCATATGGAAGACTGTGGTCGCTACAATGCAAACTTTGTTCAAGAAAATCAACCCCTTAATTTAAAAAAAAAAAAAAAAAAACTCAATTTTCAAAAAATGGCTCGGAATGCTCCACGCCACAAAGTTTCTTTTTTATTGATTTAATTTTGTCTCTCATAATTCAGCAATAAATTAACTGCAAATAAAAGAATATCCCTGAAGGAGGTATAAAATATCTTTGTCGACGCCTAAGACGTAAAATGATTTTTTAAACCCTTCTCTAACACCTGCTCAACCTTACGATAGGTTCCAGTGCTTTAACATTGCACATCATACAGAACAGTAAATAGTGATGTGCAACCCAAGAGTGCATAATGCATTGACAAAAATCAGCACGCAATGTGTTGATGAGCATCTAAAGGGCCAGGTGTTGGGAGTGCAAAGATTTTCATGAGGTGTTTGCACAGGTATTGGCCTTGTCACCTCATCATCGGATAATTATGCCTGCCAGGTCTGAATAGAGGTAAAGCATTGACTAAACAGGCTTTTGACTTCATTTGACCCCAATTACTTAAGGACCGCCACAAAGAAAAATAAAAAAGTGATGTTTGAGTACCGTATTTTCCGCACTATAAGGCGCACCTAAAAGCATTCCATTTTCTCAAAAGCATCCAGTGCGCCATATAATCCGATGCGCCTTACATGTGGGTCAATATTATGATTTCTTGGACGTAGTATTTTAAATGTTCTGTAAAGTGCTTTGTTAGAGCTGCAGCAGTTGTGAAAGCTCTATTATTAAAAAAAGATGTATTGTATACCCTTTAGCGTACCTCCATCTGGTGGATGCATAACACAACTGCAGCCACGACTGCCGTTTCTATTCTATGCGCCTTATTATGCGGTGCACCCTACATATGAAAAGTTTTAAAATAGGCCATTCACTGAAGGTGTGCCTTGTACTCCGAAGCGCCTCATAGTGCGTTGAATATGGTATTTATTACCTAGCTGTATTATTCATAGAGCTTCTGCTCTAAGTCAGTCTCTCAAATTTAGTGACATATTATTCATAATGTATATGGAGAAAAAAAAATCCACATTCATGTTTAACTGTCGTCTTGACTCAGTGTACAATATGCTGTAATGTGTGTTGCAAATACATTGCATTTGTGTAATTATTCGTCCCTTTGTTAACTAAAAAAAAAAAACAAAAAAAAAACCACCTTTTTTCCTCAAAACAAAGCTTGGAGATTCATTATCTTCTTTGGGATGGTAAAATATTCAAGTCTGGCATTAATTAAATTCACTCAATAAAGCAGATTTTTTCCCCCCTTCTTCAATTTGCCAATGTCATTATTTTGCCTTTTCTGGAAATCACTTTCTTCTGAGCTAAGAATTGCTACGGATATTGCCAACACATCCTTGTCTCTAGCATTCCAACAGATAATGATACCCTGAGATGGAGTTCCTCAAGACCAGATGTGGTTGAGAGAAGACACTCAGCAGTGCTCTAGCCTGACCCCTGCTGGACATTCTTCTCATAGTTCTCCCGGCAGATCTGGACACGGCGGGTGAAGTAGTCGGGCTCAGAAATGGCTTTGAGAAGATCGGTCTGGATTAAGGCGATGTCATAAAGCTCCGAGATGCAGGCCGTGCGAGTGTCCGAGCCGCCGGGCTCCATGAAAACCTGGATCATACACAAGAGTCATGTTGGGTTTCTGTTCGTTTTTCAATGCAAGTGCATCTGGAGCTACTTTGCATCCAGTATGTGGCTGAAATAATCACGTAAACATGCCAAAGCACAACCAAACCTTTCTGGTGTTCGTAAAGTTGAGACAAACCGTGAATTTTGTCTTGCTCTGCTGAGCGACCAATTTTAGAATGCCTAAAAGCAAAAACCTCAGCGCAACAGTTTGTAAATTATTAATGGGGAGAAAAAGATAACCCCATTGTTCGTGTGCATGCCGTTACATGCCTAACCTGAGACTGCAGTGAAAAGGGGACCAATGGTTTTAATTAAGTTAAATAATAAATTAAGTCCGCTTCCTTCTAGATTTAATTGCTCTTTAAAAAAAAAAAAAAAAGTGATACTGGGACAATAGTTTGTCAAAATTCTTTAACTAAACCTGTAATTGTGGTTTTGGTTGAAATACTTTGTAGAACTATTAAAAACAATAGAGGCCACACTTTTTCCAAAAGATAGAACCGTGTCAACCGGGGAAAAAGTAGACAAAGTACATACATTAAGTTAAAATTAGACTCAACTCTGAGCATCCCGTTGATTTTTTTTTTTTACCAGTTTACTCCAAATTGTGATGACATCTCCCTTGGCCTATAAAGTTTCGTGAAAATTTCTTGGGCTATTTTTTTGTTTGTTTGTTTTCAACATTCACCTCATTTGGAACGAAACAAATACACAGTGCAACTCGCCAGCGGGGCAAATAAAGTCAAGTAGCTGCTGACTGGAGCACGGCACGAAGGCCTTGCAGCTCTTAATGAATTAAGCCTCTATAAATGTTATCACGTAATTGCCAGCGTCCGACTTTCATCGAATGAAGCAACACACCAGCACGGAGTCAGCGGTTTACTCCAGAAGAGCTGAGTCAGGGAGTTACAGTGCTTAAAGGAGCTTTAAAATGTTGTTCCCACTAAATGAGACCACTCAAAAAAAAAAAAAAAGCAAAAAGAAATAAATAAAAACTATGCCTCAATTAAAAGTTAATGAGGCAAAAAGCAAGGCAGGAGTGAGATTACTGCATGCCGCGTAAGATGAAAAACGGGTGTGGGGGGCAAGTGAAGAAATTGATCTGAGCGAAAGACCACCGTTGTGTGCTACCTTGGGATGTACGACGGTATCCTCCTCATTCTGTCGTATGTTGTCGTCGATGAAGATGTGCTGAACATGCTTGTCAAAGGGGTCCAGCCACAGCGGTTTCCCACCTTGGATGGAGAACTTCTTAGTCACCCACCTTGGATTAATTTAGTTCAAAAAAAGTGGATAAGGATACATTGCAGGAGCCTGACGTCACCTCGATCGCACGTGGGTAATTAGCGGTACCATTCATAGTCATCCTGGAAGCCTCCGAGCCCATTTGCGCTGCTCAAGAATTGGTAGAGGCCTCTCTCGCCATCGCGGGTCGACAGCCGCTCTGCGCCTCTGCTCAGAAGAACCCCTTTCGAGCTGCAGCGGATCTTGCCTGGCGTCTTATTCACACTTAACTGAGCAGGAGAGAGGTCCCGTTAGGATTTTGCTCTTACAAGTCGTACACAACAGCACGCCTACTGGGAGAACAGTGTGCTTTCAGTCCATGACACGTTTATTATTTTCACAAGAAAATCTCAAATAGTGGATGAAGGCACTTAGTTATTCAACTGCTAGCTACCACATGTTCATTAGAGAGGAGGTTTGTGTTTTTACACATGTAGTTATTTTTTCATTTAAAAAAAATCATGCTCAAAATGAATAAATGCAGCCATTGAATTACATCCTTTTTTTCCCCCCTGAGGGCATTACTCGAGGGTAGGCACTCATTTATTTAAGTGGACTATGACACAATTTCTATGAAGGCACAGGTCATGATTTGAGGATATACAATATTTCTACATTTATTCCTGAGACGATTTTGTGTGCCAATATGAAAATTCTGATATATTAAAGCAGAGCACTGTACCCACATAAGCCTTTAGATGTTTTTAATATTAACAAGCGGAAAACCCGCAGTACAAAATGCAACGCCGTGTAGATGACAGCAGAGTCAAAAACTGTATCACACCACAAAACTCTCGCAGTTCCCTTGATTTAGTACTGCAGTCGCATTTTTAAACGACACCGTTCTCATGGCAGATCAATGCAGACTTTCAGTGGAAGATGTTTAGCATTTGACAAGTGATTGTTTGAATACGTTTTCCACATCAAGCTTACCCTGACAGCCTTGGAGGCAGGGAGAGAAAAGAAAAAAAAAAAACCTTCTATTCATTCTCCAGAACTGAAGCAATAACATTTTTATGGGATAGAGTTTTTGAGAGCTGTTCCAAAACTGAAGGATTAGATGTGAGAAGAGTGATTTTCTGTCTTGGAAGCACCCGATCGCACTCCAGCTGACGCCAGTCAGAGTTTTGTCAGTGTGGATGCTGGAAAACCTTTTAGGTGCGAGTTGCGCGCAGGATGCAGGTGATTCAATCTACTTGTGTGTGGCTTCAGACAATTTTAGCACTTGAGTGCACGAGACAAGTGTGAGTGACAGTCGTTTGTCCCAAAATGGTTCACTCTGTTCAAGAAATCATCATTTCATCAGCAACCTCTGCAGGAGCCCGATAACAATCCTGATCATTTGAATCAAATGCAGCAGGGGGAGATGGCAAACATGCAGAATAACGGCCCTCGAGGACTTCAGTCCCACACCTGTGCCGTACAGTATCTTTTACTTGTGTTAGATTGGACAAGATTCAAGATTTCATGGGAGGACATTGTTACAGTTTAAGACTAATTTTAATTCTCATAAAATACTGTTCAGTTAACTGTGATTACAGGACACACGATATAAGCAAAGGTCTGCATTAAAAAAATATATACCGTAAATTCCGGGCTACAGACCGCACCTGATTAAGAGCCGCATGCTCAGATTTATGAAGAAAAATCAATTTTGTAATTATATGCGCCACACCGTACTATAAACCGCTGGCCAATGAGTAGGCAGGGGTTTGCTTCTGCGTCCCTGCCGCCGGGAGCGCCTCCGGGTGAGGCCGCTGACGCGGTCCCCCGCTGAACCCCCCAGAAAAATAACATGCTTTTTCTCTCAAATATATTGTAAGAATCATTTGTTTCAGATGTACTGTAATTATTTTCTGTACAAAAATTAATATGGTGGTCAAAAAGTCTTTTTTCAAACTTGAGTCTTGAAAAAGAGAGGGTCGTCTTATAATCAGGGCCGTCTTATATTCGGGCCAATACGGTAAATATATCAAAGTGTAAACTTCATTCATGGATGGTATCCCCATAACATAGCCAAAAGCAGGCACGCCAGAACTCACTCGTCCGTATCCACGCCGTTTTTCACATATCCGCTCGTTTTCCACAGATGGTATTAGAGTTCACTGGCAAGTGAAGGTCATGTTGAAATTGGAGAAAAACGAATCATCCAGGACATTTTACTTTCTCTTTCCATTTACAAGACTGGCAAATTGCTCAACCATGACCCAAGATTTCCCAGAACACCGGACGTTGTGCAAAAGGACCAGGAGGAAACGCTAAACAATGACAGCCAGAAATGTTCCCAATGGCAGCAGGTAAACAGCTTCCAAGTGGTGATTCCGAGAAGTGATTTTTGTTTGGAAATAAAAGGCAACCTTGGTAATTTACGGCACAAGAGATTGAAAATGTCTGACAGTGCGTTTGCAAATGCAGAGTGACAGGTCTAATCTATTGGGGAGACGATGCTGAGAGTGAGTGTGACTCCACCTCACCTTTAAATCAGGAAGATCGGGAAACAAGGGATGAGCGCCCTGCGTCAGTGTTTTGGATACGGCACTGAGCACACGAGGTAGGTCGCTTCCAAAAGTACGAAAGTGGATGGCAAACTCGGTCCCTTGCTGCGTTAGGTCTTTGAGCAACTGGAAAAAGGAAGGAAGGATCCAGTGGTACAGTCGTCCATCCTCCGCCTTTATTGACAGCTCTCGGTCTCCCTGTAGGGAGGCCAGTTCATCAGCACACGACATAGTCAAAAGATCCAAAACACATTCTGTTTGAGATCTGAAGGCGGACTACCTGTATTTCGCTGAACAAAGTCAAATATATGTATTTGCAAAATAATCGCCAATTATTTATTTCACCTAGTGAATGTGATTGTTGCTCCTGAACAAGCGCAAAGCGTCGGCAATTCAAAGCAATGAGTGAGACATCACTTTCATTTTGACAAATGACTATAAGCGGTTATCTGCGGGATGTGAGTGATGTTTGGTTTTGAATATGCTGCAAGTACTTCATGTAGTACAGGGGCAGCAAATGTTCTGCTTTTCCCAGAAACGTTTCGCTTCTTAGATTTATCCATGGTTTACCTTCCAAAGGGTGAATAGCTCACTAACTCTTGTACCAGTTGTAACACACCGGCGGCCGTAATGCATATTTTCACAAAATCCACCAACCGCAAAAAAAACAACATTTTGAATGTTACAAGACCACAATAATCTTTCAAATAAAATCTGAAAGATGAATGAATTTTCTAAAAAAAAAAAAAAAATTTTTTTTTAAAAATCACAATTCAATACTGTTTATTTTCCAAAAGCCTGTAATAAGGCGTTCACGTCGTTCAAATTGTCCATTGTGTCTGAGAGGAGACTTACCTTTTCACCTTCAGGCCAGCGAAGCAGGTTCAGGTGTTCCTCCAGAATCCCACGAAAGCGTCGACCTGCACCGGAGGTGAACCTGGGAGTCGCTCCAAACTGAGAGTAGTAGTTGACGGCATCATCACGTGGCGGAAGCAGTGAGGGGGAGTCACTCAACCATTCCCACTTGCCTGCCAATGGAAAGAGACAGTTGAGGTCTGAAAGATTCCATGCTAGTAATCTACAAAGCCAACACCGAAAAGTTGGCACACTGGGTTAAACATAAATAAAACCAGAATACAGTGACTTGCAAATCACGTTCAACCTGTATTTATCACACAACAAAGAGAAGATATTTAATAAATATTTAATTGAAGGACACTAATCGTTGAAGCTTTGCGGGTGGAATTCTTTCCCTGTTCTTCCTCGATGTACAGCTTCCGCTGTTCAGCAGTCTGGGGGTCACCGTTGCTGTATTTGACGCTTCATAATGCATCACGCGTTTTCAATGGGAGACAGGTCTGGTCTGTCGGCAGGCCAGTCTAGTATGCGCATTCTTTTACTACAATGCCACGCTGTTGTAACACGTGCAAAACGTGGTCTGGCATTGTCTTACTGAAATGAGCAGGGGCGTCCATAACAAAGACATTGTTTGTATGGCAGCATGTGTTTCTCCAAAACCTGAATGTACCTTTCAGCATGAATGGCGCCTTCACAGATGTGTAAGTTACCCATGCCACTGGCACAAGCACAGCCCCATACCATTACAGATGCTGTTTTTTGAGCTTTGAGTCCAGAACCAACCGGATGGTTTTGTTCCTCTTTCGCCGAGAAGACTCAATAAAGTTGATCAGTATGAACATTAAATATATCGTCTTTGTCATGCATTCAAAAACACAATATAGTGGACCCCGAAAACGGTCCAAAACTCTTTTAAAACGCCGACAAACCTCAAATGTGCGATTTCTATTTAAAAAAAAAAAAAAAAAAACAGCAGGGGGAAAAGACGGAGGAAATATTAAAAAAAAAAAATAATGATAATCTGGGGCGGCACAGTTGAGTGCACGAGAGCTGAACCGCGAGTATATGGGGGTCCGCTGTACAGTGTCCATCGTCTGGGTACATGGTTTAAAAAAACGCACACATACTTCTCAAAACAAAACAGTTTTATTCAATTTTCAAAATGATTTCCATAGTTTTCAATGCATATATTACATTGAGTACACTTTCTCTTTTATCATAGCCCAGAAAGAGAAGTCGAGGAGAGCAAGGTCGAGCGAACGTGAAATCTGTCTGTACCCACTTTGTGGACACCCTGTACAGTTGTCCGTCGTGTTCAACAAAACGAGCCCAAATTTCACACTGAGCAATTGGAACTGTGAGTAGATCGAGGCGAGACAATTACGTCATCGTGTAGTTTTTCTTTAGTGGTGTGTCCTAAGTTTTGTTTCACTTAAGGGGTAAAATATGTTCCTTGGCTCACAAAAGTTGGGAAACTGCTCCTGCAGACCTGTCATTCTGCATAGCTGACATTCCACAAAACCTTTAGTTTCAAATAATAACGTCAAATCCGGTGGCGATGGAGGGATGATCAATGATCAAATCAAGGCTGTTGAACTGAATTCGACAAACGCTCTCCGCATTAAACGAGTCAGCACAACCGAAACTGTCGTTTTGGTTTTTCTTTTCAAGGGTTGAAGAAAATAGTTTTACCTTTACTCATTTTGCCCCAAGTTACAGTCGTCAGAAAATAATCCAGGGCAGCCACTGTTCCTTGGCACGTCACGGCGTCTGACACCAGAATGGTGTTGTTCAGGTCCACATGCAAGATGATTTTTTTCTGCTCGTGACTGGCAATACACACCCGTAGGCCGTCATTTGTCCCGTGCGCAGGTTTAGAGAGATGCCGGGAATTTGTCTCGTCGTTTTCTTCAGCTTGGTGGCTGTTGTCTCCACCGATGTGGGCCATCAGTAAACCAGTCCGTGTGGTAGTTAGTTTAAAAATACAGTACAGGACTTCAAATTTGGCTGGCTGAATTGAAATTCAGCCGCTTCGTTAACTTCCTTCCTAAACCGCTTGAAACTCTTCTTTAGCGGGTTAATATCATACAGGGTGACTTGAGCGCCACCCTTTGGTGGAATAAATTGATTCAGTGCCAAGCGCTACAATCATAACACGTCACAGAACATCGGCTGTTGTTGAGCTGGGGGGATCGAAAACATACAAATGATAAAAGTATTCTTATCTATTTTAGAAGGCCCTAAGGTCCAGCCTGAAAGGGTTTAATGGACATGAGTCATTCAGCAGTACCTTACAACGTTATCAAATTTTGAATTTTTATTCATATTACTCATTTGCACGTATCCAGCACAGCTTTCATTAAAACCCCCACCTTAATACGCGGTCTGTTACAAAGGATTAGTGGGGCGAAAACAGAAAAAGTGAGATCTGGCAAACGGTGTTGATTTGGTTAACATGAAAGAACATGCAGGCATGCACGTTTGACTTTTACAATTGCATTGATCGTTTAAAAGGCAACAGATGTCACGACAAATAAGACAACGAAGAAAAAAAAACGCACCCTCTTTCACAATTTTTTTTTTGTTGTTGCTACAAATTCCAATCCAGCCATGGGACCCACTAATTTAAAATGTAACTAGACAATAAGACCCTAAAGAAAACAAGAGGATACGTAACACACTTTAGCTCACATTCACAATTAAATAAACGGGACTGGTCAGCAGTGAAGTTTTTATTTTGACTTACCACAAGGTGCACTGACAAGTGGGAGCCTGGAGAAGCGCCGCCACTCAACTCTTGACCAGAGGTTTGAACAGTTTCGGCAGCAGCTTCTGCAAGCCCAGGGCGCTTATATATGCATTTCATGAATGGAACTACATGACAGTTCAGTATATCTTTAGCAACATTAATACATATTTGTGTAAGCAAATCAATAACCCTAAAATGGACCCTATTCTTGGGACACGGCCATCAGTTCGGTGCAGAAGATCTTGAGGCCCCTGACCTCAATCAAAAACCAATGGTATGAATGAAAAGTGAAGCCGCGATTGACACCCCTGTCCAACAACTTTAGCCCATTCCTATTTGAACGACAACAGAACGACAGATTTCCCGGCAGAGTAGAAGCTGTTCGAGATGCTCATTATGTGTAAATTGTCAAGTATCATGATCGATTTGTCCATGTCAAGTGTGCGGTTAGTCTGAGCACATTTTTCGTACTTCCACGTGACAGCACTCAAATCCAGCTCTTCCAACACTGCAGCATCAGATGGCCCAATTGAAGTGTTGACGTAATGATGAGCACCAATGTGTGTGTCGGCCAAGTAGATCTTAGCTCTAATTCAATGTGTCCCCGTGAGATGTTAGTCAGGTCACGTTTGCGTCCCTTCTGCTACAGATTAGTCCACATCTTCCATGTTGCTGTAGGATGCTGTTGCACAGTCTCCAGAATGCGCAAAGACACCAGAGGTCACCTCCGGGGTCAACGTGGGTGGTCCCTCAGAGTCCAGGTCAGCGCCAAATAGTGACTGACTTGATGCCTGTAAAAGAAACCAGTATTGACAATAAATCAGGCGGGTTTATTTCATCTTCTGTCAATCGTCGTGCTGAGTTAATGCAAAGGATATGCAAGCTACAAATTTATTTTAATTTCCAAAGATAGAAAACTACATAGAAAATTACATATATTAGGAAGTCACTTTTACAGAAGAACCTTACATACATTATTGTTGGGATCTAATAACTTGCGCGTTTATACATGACAGAGAAGTAACATTCCATACAAGGAATTGCAATCAATATAATCCAAGCCATATACTATACAATTCTATACGTGTACATTGATATTTGGACGAAGGCAAACAGGAAGGCTACAGTGGAAAATCCCTGAGACCCGCATTTCAAGACAATCAGAATCAGCACAGCAGCACAGGAGTCAACATGCAGATTTCAAATGTGCATTTGTCCTATTCCACAACATGTGGGGAAAAAAATGCAACTTTTAAAATATATTGATACAGTATTACATAATGAACCCAGTACGCTCCAATGTGCTCTTTACATTCATGCTAATATCACATCTCATACTGTCACAAAATGTGGTGGTGGATGGTGGAAAAATTCAAGACAATTAATCCAAATAAAATTCAACAGAATATGGCTTAAAATATAAAATGCAACAGGAATACAAAAAAAAGCCAATAAAAAAAAAATTATAGCCACAACAAAACACTTCAAATAGGTCACTTGAGGACGAGTTGAAGAACTTAACATTTTTGCAACTGACACATATTTCTTGACTGGAAAATTTGTTTGTTTTTTAGGTTGCTCAAACATTTAAAACTAAAACCAAACACAAATGCTGATCAGATTTTGACCATCGAGGTCAAGAACTGAGCCTGTTCTGTCTGAAAACAGCCAGTACAGTACTCTTTAATGCATAGCGGAAATTCAGTGAAGACGTCACTGCTGGTGGTTCTACAGTTAAACAATCCAAACTGTCCTCACGCGTTCTACCTGAGCTTCCGTGATTAAAGGGTTGCCAGATGAATGACGGGTGGACCCTCATTTCATTTGGATTCTGAACTAGTCTCAGCAGGGGAATCTATTTCAGGGATCAATACTTCACAATCTTACAACTTTTCAATTTACCAGTTTATAAGATGTTAGCACACGGAGCGGTCATTGAAGAGAAAAATAAAGGAGAGCTAACACCTGAAACGTAAAAGTAGCATGTTGTGTCGCTTACCTTCATGACTACTGCTATCATCGCTAAGGGCAAATATTCTCCCATGTGCTCCAGTCAGCAAAGTTGCACCGCTGTGCACTTTTGGGGCTGCACAGATCCCTCAAATCGACTTTTTAAGTGTGTCACTTGCGCGCTTTTGTGGAATGTACGCACTCACTGTGGGGTGACCCTCAAATGAGCGCTTTCCCCGTCAAATCTGGCATGGCACGCATTATCCCAGACACTTAAGCATCTTTTCTCTCCCGCGCTCTGGAAGCCGTAGTAAGTCAAGCACCACTTGAAGGTGAAACATTGGTAGTGCACGCTCTGATTCAATTGGTGCTTCGCTGCTGATGAACGAATGACCGCGCTGCTGCTGACTAGTGGTGGCGGCTTGGGAGTTTGTCTGAAAGTGCTGTTTCACAACTGCAGTGATTGTAATGGTGGCGATGAGGGGTTAAGATTTTGAATCATTTGTATTCGGCTCACTCGCTTTTCGACTGATGTAACAGCTTCAAACATACATTCAGTTATGAGCACGGTACGCTCATCAAACGACTTTTATTTTATTTATTCAATGCAGAATGCAAATGCACATGGCCCTCAGAGGAGAATGTTAGCTGAGCTGTGCGCACATCACTAATGTTGATTAATATCTCTTCCGGATTCACTACGCGAGTTCATTTCGCAACCAAACTGGGAAATTTTCAAAATGGATCTCTTTGGAATTCACGTTTCACATAAACGCCACAATCTGGAAATTTAGTCCACCCTTAAGACTTGACTGAATCAAAAAAAAAAAAAACGTGCGAATGGGAGAATATTGCCCCTAGGTTACCATTTTATTTTCTGTGGTTACCAATTTTCTATTAAGCCACATGTTCAACTTGTAGGACAGTTCAGTTTACCATAGTAGTGCTCAGACTGGGTAAGGCTATCGGATTCCCAACAGCTGTGCAGTAAATAAAGTGACATCATACCATCGAGATGGCGTGCATTAACAAGGCATAGTGCAGAGTGTTAAGCGTCTGTCAACAACAGCTTTTTAGGCTTTTTTTTTTTTTGCTGACAGTTCCACCCACCCCAAGAGACCTATCATTAAGACCAACACCCCTACAAAGAGATAAAAAAAAATTAGATCTGTCAAATAATATAGGACTCCTTATAATGAAAAGGTAATAAAATGCGTGCCTCTGAACAGAAGCAAAGGCTTTTGGGTAATCATTGCATCATATAATGAGTGATTCAAGGTAAGGACTGGGACACGAGGGAGCTCAGCTGACACAGAGTTGCTTTCTATTGTTTCACCAACTTTTCGGGTTCTGGATTTTTGCTCTCCTTTCTGATCATATTTTCTTAATAAGTGTTTTTTTTTGTTTTTTTTTTAAACCACATGAGGACGATCCACTGTACTATCGCAGCTGAGATGGCTTCCACGAAAAACACCAATCTTGAGTTTCCGAGCGCAACTCCATAGCAATTCATCCACCAGCTGTGACTCAGGCCCAGTTTGATTTGTAAAGAAGTGGGTAGATCAAGTTGAGCATAAGGGCAAACACGGCAGCCAGGGTTCCCAGAACAAAATATCGCGCACGATCGTCGTCAGGACAATCTGACATCCTCCCCGTGTGTTGACGGTGCCCTTCTGCTCTGTCCTCATCTTCCTCATGTCTTGTCCTCGGGGCTTGTCGCCGTCGCAGCCCCGAGAGGAAAGGTCTGCGCGGAGCTTCATCATGACCCTCCTCGTCCTCTTCCAGTTCCCGCCATATTAGAGAGGCCTGCGATTGGCGGAAACCGGTGTCAACTTCTGGGAAAAGGCGTGGTCTAAAAAAAATACTGCCATTATGGTATTGAGTTGGAATTGCTGCTTTCATTTGAGATGGGCAATTCCCCGCGGAGTCACAGAAATCAAAGCTCAATTATTTTAAAACAGCAGAAAATACTTCAGTATGCAGATGTTTGAAAGAATAATTTGAAATACAATTGAAATAAAGAAATAAGATGAACTGTAGCTAGGATAGACAGAACAGAAAGGGAGTGAGGCCTGAGTATCCAAGGTTGGCCTCGTCACTTTCAAACACAAGAATCAACTGTAACAGAGAGATGATCTTCAGCTTACTGATTCTTGCTTACAAATTTCTCTGTCAATGTATGTGAGTGCAGAGTGAATTCAGTCCAGGAGCTATGCACCATCCGCAGAGTTACGTGTGCACTAACTTTAACAGAGTGGTGAAGGTTGTTCTGTAGGGTCGGTATTGGGCCTGGGCAATTCATTGAAATTTCATCGTGACTATGATTTTGGCTTCCCTCGATTTTTAAAAACATCATCATCAAAGACAAACGATTGATGTGCCGGTTTCCGTGCAAGTTCTCGACTTTGTGACGGTACCCTTGGATGCACCAATCGTGTCACAAAATGCAATTCTGCCCTCCCTGAGCGTGCTTTAAACTGTTTAATGACACACAGTTGGGAGTTGATTGTACAAATGAATAGATACTGTAGCAAAAAGAATGACACAGATTCTGTGCATAAATACAAGATATGCTTCGCGGAAAAGAATAAATAAAATCATCACCAGCGCTAATGCTAAAGTCAATTGAAAATCCCATAGACATGCTGACGGCAAATTATTAGACTTCGGGGAGTGACATTTCTTCAAATAAATATTCACTCACAAACAGTGTAGCAGCACAAACATAGCAAGAATAGAACAATACTCAAAAGGTACATATTCTTACCAATTGGCAAAAAATGAGTTATTTCATGGAGCTCGGGTTTAATTTGCTTCTTCTACTTTTATGTCATTTTAAGTGTGTAAAACAAGTTCTTATTCCACAACTGACCAAAACCTTCATGATCAAAATAAATATACCCAGAGCAATTACCTAGTTGAGGGCCGAGCAACGTGGCTACTCATGTGGTGCCCACAGGCCTGTTCTGAAAGTATCTCACCATTGATGAGCCATTGAGATTTCTCACGAATGTTGGAGAAGAGATAATTTGAAAATATTCACCCTTGCAGAGAGCAAGAGAAAAACAGCGCTGCATATTGACATGAATCTGTTTCTGACATTGTTCAATCATTGTTGATAACATGTTCAAAGTCTTCACAAAGAAGGAATTCATGAATTATGAATAATACAAAGTTAAATGTTATAATAATTGAATCAAACTTCAGAAGTGTGTATTAAACCGGTAGCCCTTCACATTAATCAAGACCCAAACAGTAGGTTGGTGACCCCTGACCTAATTCATAAAAACCCTCTCAACTCTCAACTAAACTAGTTTAGTTTCAGTTGCTAGTGTCATCCAATCGGATGAGAGCAACGGGACTGAAAATGGTTCACACACATACAAAAGACGCTTTCATCCTGACACTCGGAACACCATGATCTAATTCTTTCAGCATCACAGGGTCATTGTGCAGCATGAACAATTCAACTTGTCGAAAAACATCACGTCAAAGGAAAACGTGATGAAAAATGTTGAAAGCAACGGTGTCAAGATACATTCAGCATACACATTAGTGCCATATGATATTAGCAAAAACCCCACAGACAGACTGTTAAAAGATGATATGCAGCGCAATGAGGCTCCCAAACAGGAGGCGAGTTCTTCATGAAAGTTGACCCGAGTGTTATCTCAAGATTTCAACAATTAATCCTAAAAATGTGAGGAAATCCCAATTGTAGATCAGATAGAATGCGTGAATATGGCACTGTTGTGCAGGATGTTTGATTAAGTGCAACCCATCCAGTCTGTAATAGCCATATATAGTACAGCAGAAAGCATGAAACAACACCATTTCCCATAAAACTCCAAATTTTTCACTGCACATCACATTTTTGATGGACATGAAGATCTCAAATCACAATTTAGAAGAATGCCGAGAATGTCTTGTGATATTATAACACAGCATCCACAAAGGCTTGTTGCGGTGCCCTCACCTGACTGGCAGTAGCTCCCATTGCAGGGGCAGAGTCCGCTCCGACGGGTCTGAGGAAGCGCGGCGGCCGTTCCACGGGGGAATTTCGACGACGGTAGAAAAGGACGTAGGCGTATCGTGTCACCACCTGGCTCTCCTCCACCATCGTGACAGTGCTGTCATCAAACAGACGCCAGCCTGTGCGAGGACAGACATCATGTTGGAAACAAGGACTAAAAGAGCGCAATTTCATATTTTCTGGTACATCATAAAAAAAGGAACTCACCAACATCACTACGCTGGCTATTTCTGTCACTTGGCAGGCGAGCGTAGGCGGTGTAGTGGCCACCGATCATCCCACCATAGTGGTTGATGACTGCATACAGGTCGTAGATAGGTGGGTGCTGCATCTCATCCTTCTGACCAATGCAGAAGTTACTCAGATCCAGATTTCTACAAGACAAAAATGTTTTGGAACTGATCAACATTGCACACAGGTATTACATATTAAAAAAAAAAACAAACAAAAAAAACTCATTCAATAGGCATTCACCTGACAGGAAAGTCAACCATGTCATTAATCTTGTCTCTCCAGATGAAACTCCTGAAACTGAAGCGTTTCAGTTGGATGATCAAAATGTTGGGAAGACGCCACAGAAGCAGTTGTTTGGAAGCCTCGCGGTGCTGCTGGCACTTTGGACAGTACCTTTGGAGGGGGAAACAAAGCATCATGCAGCTTACGCTCACCATCATAAGACCAAAAGTGATCAGAGCTCTATGGAGTGTTCGCATTGCAATAAAGGGGAATTCTCAGACAGGATGATGATTTTTAAAATGGACTTTTTTCAGATTAATTTACACAGATCATGAAACGAATGGGTTTAAATTTGTCATAATGTAGGTGTGGCAATTTTGCTTATAAAAGAAAAAAAAGGGCCTCTGCTAAAAAGTGCTTGCAATGTAATTTGCTGCCCAAATTTTTTTCTTGAGCAAACATGAGAATTTAGCCTGTCCTGAAGGGCAGACGTTTATTTTAAAGACAGAAGAATATCCTGCCTCTATTTTGATACCTTTTAAGATCACAAAATGACCTTGGCCAAAAGAAACCAACTACTTCTTGGCGCATTTTTTTTGTCTCCGTTATTTCCCAAGATGTAAAATGCAACTAAGATCCAGTAAATAGTGAAATGTGAAAATACACACACATTAACTACCTCGTGGCAATATGGACAGCCTTACCATGCCTCTTCTGGTGCCAGCACCTCTGGCTTAGTGAAGAGGTTGAGGCACTGCTCCAGGGTGAAGTGCCCCGCCCTGGCTGTCTCACTCAAAGAACTGGGATCCTCCTCATAGTCCAGCTCCTTTGCGCTCACCAGGACATACTCCTTTAGACGCTCGTTGTTTTTCCACACCAGCTCCACGGTTGCATCGTCAGGTAGGTCGATCAGACTATCTTCTGCAGAATGGGACGCAATCCAATTCAATTCTAGAGTTGCCAATCTGCATCGGTCTCTTTCAATCATAAAGAAAAAGTGAATTTGCAGAAAAAGATGGTCCCGACACCCGACCTTTCTCGTCCAGTCTCTGCTCCTTGTTGTTTGAATCCAGCAGAATGATGTAGAACTGACCAGCATGCCCCGAAGATGGATCATTAGGTTGTTGATACCCGGCTACTGCGGCTAGAAAATAGGATAAATAAGAATGACAGAAAATAACTATGGATATCATGTTTGAATAAACGAACAACAAAAAAACACCCGTCACCTTCTGGCCGTACTGCCTTCTCACAAGACGTTTCTTTTTCAACATGGGTGTCCAGAGAGCAGCAGGAAGGAGAGGAGATGGACTCTGAGAACCCAGAGTCTGACGTCTGTGTGGTGGAGAGAGACGTCTGGGGGGAAGTAGGGCGAATAGCATCACCAGAATCATGGGATGAGGTATAGGTGTGTGGTTTCGGGGGGTCAAGCATCGGAGTGCTATTCTTGGGTCCGCAGTCAGTTAATTCTGGAGTAATGCTTCCGCCCATGGCCTCATCTCCTGAGCCTGGATCACCAAGAGAACCTGCTGGTGGTGTCGGGAGTGCTGGAGATATTTCGGGGGATGTCCTCTCTGACTGGAAAGGAGGCTGGAACACATTGACTGAAAACCTGCACAAGAATAAGAGGGACAGCATTTAAATATATCACGCAGTGGGACACAACTAATAATTGGCTACCTAATCCAGTACAGTGTAGCCTCGTGGCAGTAGAAGACCGGATATCTACGTTCTGTCTTGAAAATTCCATTCAAATACACAAGAGCATGGATTCAACTGTAATTATGTAATCAATTGTGGAACCTGGAAGTTGTTGTTTCACATTTCAAATCCTTTCATAATGAAATTGGCGGGTTGAGATCCTTGATTCGAGATTTAGAATTTGTATACACACAAAATGTTTCCATGTTCTAAATATAACTGGCAATGTTCTGCACAAAAAAAATCTATTTGGTGGGAAAAAGTACTCAAAAAATGCAATGTTTTTTTGTTTTTTTGTCGTTTCATGCCAGTAGGATGGATCGATTATTTCATTTTTCCAAACGAAATTCAAACGATGGCTTCTGCAATATCACTATCCACCAAGAGTAGGCAGACATGCACTTGTGCTACCCCTAAGGTAGGGGAAACTTATAACTGTATGTCAAGTACTTGTCTTAATAATCAATGTGTACCAATGGCTGCATTTTGTATGATGAGATTCTAAGAGTTTGACTTTGTACCTGGAATAGCCATGCAGGAGCTGAGTGAGGCGGCTATAGGAGAGCCGGGATTCGGGTACACTAACCAGGAATGGCAGGCCCACATTTTCGGTATTGGGTCGACACTGACCTTTGTGATTCGGCCAGTGGGTCTTTTGACACAATCTGTCAGGGGAAAAGAAAGCACAACAATGAAATTAGCAACTGCAGTATGAGTTGGACGTTTAACGTATGATGTGCCACCGCATTAAAACACAGCTCACTGATTGCAGTAGCCGACACTGTAACAGCGAGTACAGCGCTTCAGTTTATCTTCCTCTGAGACTGGAGGCTTTAGGCAGGAGGCACACTTTGAGATGGCGATATTGGGAACCTGCAGTCTCTGTTGGGGGGAAAAAAATAAATAAACAAATTGAATCATCATTTGACGCTGCAAGACATATTTTCAACTGAACTTGGATATCCGTGTTACCTGCTGCACTCGGAGCAACACTACTCTCTCCTTGGCCAGATCTTTGGAGAGTATCTCAAAGCAGAACAACATGTCTGAGGACGACACGGTGTCCAGGGAATGAGAGGGCAAAAACATTCGCTGGAAGCAGTTCTTCCCCACCTGAGTCAAATGAAACAAGCTCAGCGCGAGCTGACACGAAACTTGTGC
The DNA here is from genome assembly GCF_001891065.2 of Hippocampus comes. NCBI lineage: Eukaryota > Metazoa > Chordata > Actinopteri > Syngnathiformes > Syngnathidae > Hippocampus > Hippocampus comes. Next base: position 466,615 of record NW_017805010.1, read on the forward strand.
CACCAATTAAACTTGGAATAAAAAAAGGCATTTGACCTCTGCAAGTCTGAGGTTCTCAGCCTTGACCCGAACACTCCTGGAGATGGACTCAAGGACTTCTGCAGTGCTAGAGTTCTCCTTGCTCACACTCACCAAAAACTGGCACATGAATATGGGTAAATATTCACTCTGAGACATCTTTGTCCCTTTTTGACAGGAAATTAGTCTTGAATCTCACCTTAATGGGTTTTTTATGTGGTTCCTTGGCAAAGTAGAAAACTGACAACACCTTTTGTTTCTGTGGCAATGGGACAGGCAAGTACAGGAAGGGGTCGAATGTTATAGACACCTGAAGGACGAGAGGAGAAGACGACGATTACCGATGAGTGGCTGCTACCTTAAATCCAGATGTGAAAAGTGTCATATGTTACCTTGGAGCACGTGGGACAAACCAGCTTGGATTTGAACTGGCCTTGGAAGAGATCTACGATGAATGAGTCGTTTCTCATCTTGTGCCTCTGCCATGCCTCCTCTGCCACCACCTTTGACAAATAACAAATATTCAACCAAGTTTCAACAAAATCTGCTATCAGTGTCATTTCAATGCTTTCCATATCTATGTAAATAAACATGTTCAGCAAGAAGGGGCGACACGTCATCATGAACTACCACAGAGCACGCCAGCCCTTTTCCTGAACACCAACCTCGTCCAAGCGACCATCGGAGTCCACCGTCTCCGTGTATGGCTTATTCTGAATGCGATTCAAGTCCTCGTGGAGGCCGTCAAGCAAAAAGGCCATGAATTCCTGGGCATCGTGCTGGGCATAGCCTGTAAACTGATTGGCTTTACTGGCCACAATTGCCTGCAAAGTGAAGTTCAATTAAAAGCATGACAAAAAAGCGGTAGGAGCATATGGATTGGTACATGTAAATGGCATGCATACCTTGAGCTTTGAGGGTTGGAAGGCATGGTGGGTTCCTTTCCAAAGAGCCCTGAGCAGCACCGCAAAGCCAATGGCTAGCCGGCCTCCTGTTCCCAGTGGATTATTGCAATTGATTTCTGACTCAAACGCGCGATCTAAAAGAGGACAAAGAGAGGAAAATTGGTTTGGGATAGACAACCATACAGTGGCAACATTTCAACTCATACTCTTGGGATGAATGTGTGATTAAGAAGTGGCATTGCATTGTGACAGAGGGTTTCCTCAACGGGTTTTCAATTGGGAGGGGTGTCAAGCAGAAAGGTATTTTTTTTTAGTGAAAAGAAGTTGGCGTTCCGTACCCTTCGAGAAGGGTTACGGGTGCGGCTCACGTCTTTATTTACCATGAAAGTAATCCCTGAGTTCTCGGGTGTTGGACAGGGATTGAATGACACTGTTCATGAAGCAGGTGTTTCCGAGGTTTACCAATCCTGTGAAACCAGGCAGGCACACCTTCTTCTCCTCCTCTTCCTCATGGCGCTCATTACTAACAGGGGGCGCGTGGGTCATGGGCTGCACCATGCATGTTGGCTTAGGCTATGATTGGAAACAAAACACAATCACAACAAAATGGAACGGTTTCATGTGCTTTAAAAATGGTTCATCATTCTGACCCAACAAACACACACAAAAAGTTGCATTTTCCTATTTACCGTCAGAACAGTGGGCTCTGGCTTAGGGATGGCCACGTGGTCAGAGACTGTGCGAGGAGCCACAGTATCCAGACCGCTATCCTCCACTCTGGGTGGGGCTTTAGGGGCTTTTGGTTGCTCCTCACTGACCCTGGGGGGCTCCTCCTTGCTCGGCAGGCTGTGCTGACTGCTGCCAGGTTTGCTCTTTTCTGTGCAGGCGGGGCTCGAGGGCACAGCCACCTTGGCGCCACCCACTGCACCTTAAACAGAGGAGAATGGCCCTTGTGGTTAGAAAAGGAGGTGATGTTCAGATTTCAAAAGGCAATAATTAAGCTGAATATTGTAATGCAATTTCTAATACTACCATGAGGCAATTTGAAAATGTGTTGAAGTTAGTTACATATTAAACCATTTTCAAGATGGATTCAGTTGCAAACAGCTTTGTTTAAGCCATTTTTTAATATATTCAGTGCAACCAGCTAAAAATAATGCAAACTTCATGAAGCTACCAAAGCAGAATGTTACTCTTATCTACGTTGTCCATGTTTGGCTGAGACATGGGACAACATTAAACATAATGAAAAAGGCCCACATTGTCAAGTAGAAGCTTGGCATCAGACCTTGTGTGGCGGGGGCCTCGAGACCCTCCCAGCGTTGGCTGTGTCGCTTCTTCAGCGTAATGTCCACTCGGGATACGGTGAAGGAGTAGGAGCACTGCTCAGGCTGTATCAGGTTCCTGCAGCAGGCAAGGGGCAAACAAATATGGACACGTCAGATTGAGAGACAGAGATTTGACGAACACTGCGCGATGTCAGTTTGAAGATGAAAGGCATTGTACAGTCAACTCCAGAGATGGGCGCCTCAATAGATTTTGCCGTTCCGTCATTCATCTGCGGCCGGCTGCAAACACAGCTTAAGAAATTGAATACTGAGTGACTAAAATCGGATAGAGTATATCACTTCTTATTTGTTATGCTTATGTAGGGTGTTGTATCTTCATCCCTTGGAGGGAGAATAAACTCAAAATTAAAGGAAAAAAAATACAAATATATGCGCTGTTAAGAGTAAAACAGTATCCTTGATGTTAATGTGAAGTCAGCAACGTGGGCTTTGTTTTTTCACCTGTTTTAGTTGTGATTCATCAACTTCTTGAATGCAGGAAATGCTTTCCAAAGTAATACTTCACCACAGCAAGCAATACTAATGTTATTTTAAGACATAGCAATAAATAAATAAATTTTAAAAAACAAGAAAAGCATCATTGCCATTTCAAGGATGGAAAGGTTACCTGAGTTTTACTTGCCACTTGAACACTGTGTTTGGTCCACAGTCCGGGTGAAGCCGAAGAAAGTTTGCATCACTATCCAAAGGAAGATGATGACACACACAGAGCTTTGTCATTGTTTGGAAAATGAGCTTATAATTTAGCAGAAAAAGGAGGAGGCAACACTACGTTGGAAGGCTTTCTTTCCAGTACCTTGTCTGGAAGATGAGGGTGAAATCCTGCTCCCTGAAAATGACCCTCGATGTGTTCCTGCAGATGCCCTTCATGTAGACGTTCACGACCATCAAGTCTGTGCCTTTCTCGTACGAGTCATTCTTCACATATTGCAGGTTTACCATCGGCTCTGGCTCTACGGTGAAGTCATGCGCATCATTACAATGATTTTAGACGACCAGAAAAGAAAAAAAAAAAAAAAAAAAAAACAGACAGAGCCAGGGAGACTCGATATTGCCAAGACAAACCTTCCTGTTGCTTTATGGGGGGTGGCTCCTCTTTGGACTGGTCACGCTTCTCCTCGCCATCACAGCTACCTTCAATCTGGGTCAGACCTGTTGATGGCTCTTGTTCGGCAGACACATCTCGAGAGGAAACCGGGGTGGCCCCTCTCGAACCGAGATGTTGGTGAGTTTGAGTGTCCCGCACCGATTGCTGAAGCTGAACCGTTTTCTCCGGTTCGGCATTCGTGATGTCTGTGCTCCTTTCTGGAAAGGCTGAGTCAAGATGGTTGTTGAAGCCTGACGTTTTCAGGGAGTCACTCGCGCTCACAGGAACTGCTGGTTGGTTTTCACTGGCCCCAGTTTCAGAGCCTCTGTCCTGTGTGTCTGGAGAGTCATATGGTTTATCTGCCTCCTAAACAGACAACACAACAAAATTCAACAGTACTGAATTTTATTTCAAAAACCACAGCTTAAAGTGCTTTACATAAATAAAACTTAAAACAGAAAACAATTATACATAAACATATTAAAGTTAAAACCAGGAAAAACCAAACGCTACAGGGCTAAGTCTCGTGCTGAGTTGAACGCCAAGGAATAAAAAATAGGGTTTAAAACTTACTGTAGCTTTCATACTGGTGTAATGACTGTGTGCTGCTCAACGTCAGTGAAACAAACATGCTTTAACAAGTGATAAATTATCGACAAGTGTTTTTACTAACCTGAACCTTGTTCGCGACAGCAACAGCGCTCCCATGTACATGTTCACAAACTAATCTGTCTAAAATCTTGTCTCCATCTCTGTGTGGCGTTTGAGGGAGGTCGGCAGCAGGCAGGCGTGCATAAGAGGTTCTAGTCTGGGCTGAGTCCATGTCTCTTTCAGTAGAAGACTTGTCCTCCTTGGCGTTCCTGGTAAGATGTGCACTGGTGCGCTTCGCACTGGGCTCTCGGGACTGCTGGTTGCCTTTCTTAATGGGGACCGGCTTAGGTGAAGCGCCTGCGCCGTCCCCGCCGCCAAAAGTCGCCGCCGCAGAGTCCGTGGAGGTTTTGTCAGATGGTTGTTTGTGTTTCAGGTGGCGCTTGACGGCACGCTCGGCTTTGCTGCCGCTGCATCTTGATGCGTTGCGTGAGGGGGAGGAGGGAGCCTGAGATTGACGTTGCGTCAGCGGGGAGGACAACTTGAGATGCTCTGGTGACTCTGAGGCTACAGTCCTCGTTGCCGGCGCCTTGGCATTTTTTGTCTCAATGGGTCCCACTTCTTTCTCCTTCTTGTTGGACTTAAACACGACAAAGGAAAAAGTTGTCATCAAACAGACTGCGACATGGGTGGGAGTCAAATACAAAACATCGCATGATAATCAACTTTTAACAAAAGTTTAAAATGAATTGTCGACTGACTTTTAATGAAGGCCAAATGTGAATCGGGATCTTCTTGTGCAGGATGAGCAACAGAAATCCTCCCTTCTCTTTGTATTGCACCCTACTACAAGAGGCCTCGATTTCCTCCTGCAAGTGGCAGGTCCACTCACGACCATCTGAAAACAGAAACACAACAGATGTGCAAAACTTTAACTAAATGGAAATGTATGCTTCTGGAGCAATATTTTATGTCTACAAGTAGATAGAAGAGGCATATCAGGATATAGATGTAGAATGAACACAAATTCAATATTTTCTCTGCGTACGATTTCCTTATGAGTACATGGAAGCTTCTGGGGTTAATCAAATATTGTTCATGTGACGTGCAGGTGACTTTACCTGAGAAGTGCACATGACAGTGCGTATCAGTGAAGGTTGTGTTGACATCCTCAATCTTTTGCACACTTTCCCCACAGCGCAACTTGATAATCACTTCATTGGCATTTTGTTTCCAATCCACAAAGACATCTAAAAGCAGAAAAAAAAAATCATTGTAAAATGTGGTCGGATTAATTCTTTCATATTTTATTATTTTAATGCACTTTCCATGTAAAATGTGTTTTATAAATAAACCGAGTTGAGGAAATTGCCATTTATTTGAAATAAATATTGGGAGTAATATCGTAATCGGGGAGTAAAATAAATTATCGGGATTTCAAATTGTTTCCCGAATGCACAGCAATTACTCAATGGGTAACTTAAAGACACAGCAGGTTACACACTTTTGTGCTCCAAATTGTGATCTTAGGTGCTTGTAATTGTGGCACAAGTCAAACATCACAACGTAGCCTCTGCCAACAGCATGCAGAATGCCACGGTTGGGGTTTACTTCTTGATTTTTTTTAAATACTGAATTGCAGCCCAGCCCTAACACCCAGTCGGGCTCTGGGATCTGCAGACTTGGGTCAATTTGCTGAGCTCAGAGTTCAAAGTAAACATGGTGAAGCTGTATTGAGTTGTTATGCTGCAGACAAACACAATAAGCTGCTAACAGAAGTGAAGTCAGCCTAGAGTGCAACTGTTTTGAAATTAAAATTAAACATTTTACTTTTTTTCCCTTCTATACGATTGATTAAGGTCTTTGAATCTTTTTTTTTCCGAAAACCCTTTTTTGTCTGTCTTTCTTGACTTTAAAATTTGTTGTTTTTTAACGTTTTCTGTTAATATGTTGAAATGTATTGTACATTCTTTTCGCGAGATTTTGGTCAGCTACTTTTGTTTTCTCTGCTTTGCTTTTGAATGTTAATTGTTCTGTTTGTAAAAGCTTTTTGGGTGTGCGTCTGCATGTGTGAAGCACACCGAATTACCTTGTGTATTGTTTTCTATGCTATATAAATAAAGCTGCCTTGCCTTGCCTAATGACAACCAGTCTGGTTCCACCCTAAGGTTTGGGCCAACTGATAGAAAAAGACAATGTGGATGGAGTTCAGCCGTCTGCTAATGCTGTCAGGCCCGCCATGACCGTGGTCGGCTACTTTTTCAACCCATTTAGGCTGCAGACCGGTAGGGTATGAATTACTTGCACCCTCTGCTGGTTGCTCCCATGTAGTGAAATCCCTTATTTTGTCCCCATGACATCTGTCATGGGGACTTGTTAATACGACTGTTACATTAATGGTATAGGCTCAAGTCTTGACTAGCGAGCCTCCTTCTGGTTGGTACAATGTCAACAGTTTAAGAAGAAACTGCATTCTGATTCTCCAGCTTGTGTAGAAGGAATCCACTCAAAACACTTTGCCCGGGTGAATTTTCAATCAGCGATCAAAACAAGACGTGAATTCATTCGTGCTGCTTTGTGAAACGCACTCCATGAAGCTCTGTGCATGAAACCGATAGGATTAGAACAGCAGTATCAGGTTGGATACAAATAAACAATTACCCGACAAATCACAGCCATGAGGTACACCTGCTCACACACATTCAGGCCCTGCCACTACACTTGCATGCACACGCTGTGACACCGAGTGTAATGAAGGCAGAAATGACAGAAAGAAACAGCCAACTGCCTGTGCTGCAATATTTTATGCCGTCTAAATAGACATTAACCATGCACATATTTCAAACAGACAAAATGCGGTATCATATCCAACAGAAACTTCTGGATCACGGAAAATAAGGAGAAAAGTTATTTACCGTTTTCCATGTGACAAAGCTGTGGAAGTGATATGAGCTAAATATAGTATCCGAAGCCGCAGTTTTGAGTGTGCTCCTCTGCTTATTTAGTCTGCAACACAACTAAACAGCCGCGACTTTCATTCCCCCACCACCCGCTCTTTCTCCCTTTCTCTCTCGCCCTCTAAATGTCAGGAACAACACTCTATCCTTTTAGGATGGCTGCAATGTCTAATGTCACATCAAATTTCTGGTCATGCAATACACACACACACACACACACACACGCCGGTACATGCGGCACATGCAATTAAACGGAGAAAAGTAGCGGCATAGGTCAAATAAAAACTCCTTTATGATTGAAAGTGAACGAACAATACTGTAATCTGTCTACAATCTTTTGGAGGACAAATCCGCAATCAGTGTGTTTTATGGGAAGAGTTGGGAGGCAGGCTCCTTCCCTAATACCTTTGAACATACTATTAATGTTATATACATTTAGCTGCAATAATTAAAAAAAAAAAAGGGGGGGGGGGTTGCCGTCTTCAGCAAAAGCAGTTGAATTAACTGCAAAGCCTCTAAATTAGTTATTAGAAGAGCAGCAGGAGGGAGCGCTTTCGTATTAAGTTGCATGCTCACACGCTACCACGTCATCATAATGAACACATCACAAGAAATGCATCTTCATAACAAGAAACAACCGTGATATTCTCTTTACTTTATTCACGTAACTTCAGAAATTTTTTTCCCAATCTCTTTTCACTGAAAATGGCTGCAAATCCTTAGCAATTAATGCTCCCACTGCACGGGTTATTATCCAACATTTATCTTCCGTGGCAGCGTCTGTGTGCTCACATGGACTTATAAGTTCAATGCACAGCTATTAATGTTGCTTTGCCTCACCCACTAACACAACTGGCACACTTTGATAGCACGTCTACGTGGTTTTTCACACCAGACATCACGACAGCTCATATCGCATACATGCGGCTTACTTGCGCCACAACATGAATTTACAGCAACATAAGACGCAATACAGGACCACCATTTTACCTTTGGCCACAATGTGACATGGGGTTTTAGTTAAAGTAAGCCATTTTAAACTAAAAAGAAAAACATTTCCATAGTTAGAAGAGGAAGTTCCCTCCAACCATAACTCGTTTGCTTCTGTCGACACGGGGTGTGTTCACAATTTCACTTTGTGACACCCTAAATCCACTCTGAAAGTATGTGTGTTCGGAGAGAGAGAGAGCGCTCTCCTGCTATTAATTTCCAAATGCAGCCTATGTTATAAACCAATCTGCATCTTGTGCTTGAACTGTTTCCATCTGTACTGCCTGACGCACTGGGCGCTCCACCACTCCTTTTTCTGGGGCACTCTGATGAACCAAACGGCACATTTGAACCACACTATGAGTGCGGGTTCGGAGTGTATTTCAGGACACACCCATTAGGGTAACGGGTGACTCAGTCTAAGCACTACTGTTTGTGGTCTTGGTTTTTGTAAGAGACATAAAAAAAAAAAAATTTGACTTATACCCTGGATTGACTTATGCTTTGTTCTTCTTCATTATGTATTTTATGACTGGTCAACTTATTATCCCGAGCAATTTATCGTCCAAAAAATTAAGTGCAACCAGTTTTTAAATTGCCAGTTTGAAAGTGTCTGTACTGAAAACTAAGGTAACTATAAAGCAATCCAACATTTGTATTGCAGAAAGTCAATATTGAACACAAAAAAAGGTGAAGAAAGACACTCAACAGTCCAACAAATGCAGAACGTTTTAAAATAACAAAAAAAAAAAAAACAGAACTCCCAGGCTTAATGAGTATGCCTTGAAACATGAACATATTTTAAAAGTTATTAAAAGCAGGTCTGCCTCACAGTGCAGAGGACATGGGTTTGAATCTGGCTCTGGCCTTCCTATGTGGAGTTGGCATGTTCTCCCCGTGCCTGTGAGTTTTCTCCGGGTACTCCTCCGACATTCCAAAAACATGCATGTTAGGTTGATTGGACACTCTAAAACTTAAGTCAAAATGGCTGTGTCCGAATTCACGGGCTGGGTCCTCAAAAGCCGCATTTTCAGCCGCATTTGGTGTTCAAATTCACATTAAGCCTGTCCAAATTTGCCGCGGTTTATGCGATCCACTGAGGCTTGACCTGACTCAGTTTTTAACATTCATTGAAAGTTTATTGTATTTTTACTGTAGTATAATTAGTGTGTTTTTTTTAAATATACTGGCCGACTTACCCTTTTTGACCTCTGCAAGGACTCCATCCACTCCTGCAGCAGCAGCAGCTCTCTTGGCCTCTCTGGACTCCTGGTTCGCTCGGTCTTTCTGCTTCTTCTTACTGGCACTGGAGGACAGCTCGGACCCATGGTCACCTCCTCCCCTCTGCTGATTCTGAACCCCACTGCGTCGGCCCGCGGCCCCGTTACCACTGCCGCTGGACATCTTCAGACACTTGGCGCTAAGGGGCCGCCCGTCACCGGATTCACTACCGCTGCTGGGGTCTGGATCTGAGGTGTGCCGCTTCCTGCCTGGCCCAGCTATCTTGGCGATGATATTGGTCCGCCTCTCTCAAAACACAATCAGGAAGGGGAATAGGGAAGGGAACCTAAGGCACCGAGGAGAGGAACATGAAAAAAATAATGCAATTAATGAATCAGTACCCATGACCGTTAAGTATGACAGTCTGCACGATCTACTCGGGGTTGGACAAATATTACAGTGGATGTAAAAAGTCAATCTGAGGCACTTTTCTTTAATAGTGGCTGGTGTGTGTTGAGTCCCATTAACCATGAATTTGAATGAAATGATTAATGAATACTGAACATAGCCACATTCCAAGTGACAAGTTGGTCTGCAAACTTGTTCCACCACAGGATTGCAGACGTGTATTTTTAACTTTGCCTACACTCATCGTACGAATTGTACACTACTTTCCTCTCTAGAAACATGAGTGAGAATTTAGATCAATCTCTCCCCATAAATTTGGGAATATGAGGAGAAGTGTCGTCAGAAGCTCAGTAGCGATTTTGCCGGTTAAAACAACACACTGAATAAAGCTTATTTTCTTAAAAAGTGATCAGTTGAAACTGCAACTGTGTCGGGCTGTCATTATCGAAATGTGCAGAGTCATTTAGGTCCACTGAGCACTGCCAGCCCTGGTAGAGCTGGGACCACTGCTAGCGCCGTTGAATAGCGTGTCAGTGTAATTAAGACTTTTTTTTCCTTTGTTGCGCCCTTAATTAGTGATTGAATGTTATTGCAGGACAATGTTGTGTTGTTGTCATCGGGAACTGGAGTTTGTGACAGCAATAAAGACGCCCCAAACAACAGTCTGTAAAACAAGTCAAGTCAGTTGTTACGCCATGACACGCTGTCGGGGAAACCTTCAAAATAAAAGCAAATGAAGGTGTTGATGTCCTATTACAGTACAGTATTTGGTTTATTTTGAAGTAGGCCTTTTTAGTGTGTTGGCAGCATGTTACTGTCATGTATAACATGAACAACTATTGCTGCAGTTAGCATGATTTCTTCCTGAGAGTGTACACGTAAATCAGTGGGAACTCGAGCCAGGGAAAAAAAATGTATCGAGCTGTTTTTTTTTTTAACCTGTGTACACAAATTATTCGAGGACCTGTTTTATTCCTTTCCACATAATTTCATGTGACTTCTCACATCACGCAAGACCTCATCACTACGCGCGAGTAGTCTAAACTTGAAACACCATGGCAGAAGCACTGATTTCAGCATCAACAAGCTGAAGGGCAGATATCAGGAAGATTTTTGGTTTCAGAAAACAAAGACCGCAATTAACTGAAACTATGTGAGACAGTCACGGGAATGTGAGAATCATGGGTTTTAAATGTCTTTTTGGCACTTTATTTACACAGGCTGCCCTGTGTTTGGAATTAATGTATTTATTTTGATTAGGTAGCATTCAATAAAACATACATGATTCATGGAACTGAATTCGGTTCAATTCTTAATGTAAACATTCACATTTTTACTAATACACCAAGTTAGAGAAAAGTCGTTCCTACTATTTACAGCATTGCTTCTGAGAATGTATTCCATATGAAACTAAAATTGGCACTTCCTGAAATCCTGAAGTGACTCAAAAATCTAAGTGAATCGTGAGTCGTTAATCAAATCTGAATTGATACCCAGCCCTATTCCGAGATTGTGTCTAAACATATCGGCGGAGTTCATTTTGCTGTGCCAAGTAGCCTAAAACCAGTGATTCCCAACCACTTATTTGCTCTGAAATTGTTATTTACTAAATACAATAAAGTGTATGTGTTCAAACATCTATTCTGTTAAACTATCTTAACAGGTAGAACAATTAAAAGCTCTTCCAAAAACATGGGAGAATATAAAATGAAAATGCGTGTCCACCTGATGCAATTTCTCGAAGAGAATAATAAATAGCTTTGTCTTCAAATAAACCGGCACAGACTTCACAGCGGGGAGACGATATAATCATTTCACCCCATAAACGATACTATTTTGCGACAAATATGAGCGCGTGGTGTGAGCTCGTTCTAATGTAAAATGCATACCTTGGCTAAATAATACTGGGAAATACCGGCTTATACACGCAATAGCAGTTGTTATTGTAGCTAGCGTAAACGCGATGGCTGTTCTTAGCGTATTGGCCGCCATTTATCTTCAAGAATCTATTAAATGCATCACTCTGTGCATTCCACTGCAGTTATTTTAAGGGTTTACAAGATGTTGACAACTCTCCAATGATTTTGCGGTCACCGGTAACTGGAACACTGGCGTCAATAGAAACATCGATACATTCACATTACGCGTAGTTCTGCCACCCAAGACTTAATGTGAAGAAGTGTGTCACTCGTATCGGTTAATTGTCCATAGCCTTCACCCAAAACGCATTCGTTAGACTGACAACGGCTGAATTTTGAAGCAAAGGCTAAACAATCAATCGCTTAATGTCATTAGCGGCTGCTAAAGCTAATGCTTGCCTCCATTTTGCACGAGTATAGGCACCGCTTTGCGGTCATTTGGGGACAAGGGGCTGTGTTGGTATTAAAACGCAACCATCGTACTCACCAAGGGTCAATTTGAGGAGGAGTAATGTTGTTGTTGTTGTTGTGCGTCTACGCAATGACCGGCGACTCGCTGCCCGTTCCCACCGGCTGCAAAGCGTTCTTCGCTTCTTCGCCACAGCAGGCCGCTCCGCTCTTGGCCGCACTCGCAACCTCGCAGTCTACGGTGCTTCTGGAATGTTCTTTCGTTTTATCCAGGAGCCATTTCAGACAAAGTGAAATTGACAATTGGGTATGTGTTTCAACCAAAAGTCGATAGCTGAGTGACGGTCAGCCTACTGGTGCCATTGATGAGTGGGCTATCCGCGGGATAAGTCTACTTTGTTTAGGACAACATCCTGGCCAGGCCGAGCCTAGCGACGGCTAGTCACTTCCTGGTGGCGACACCACGTGATCCGTAGCAATTCGCTTTAATTTTTGCACATGGACACACAAATATGACCTTATGCGAAACGACATTCAGAGACAGTCTCGACAAAGACGATTCTTTTAAAAGTTTTCAAAGGCATAAAGGAGATGACTTTCATGGTGCTGAGAGGCACAAAGCGCTGGCACACGACGTACGGGTTACACGTTTATTAGTGGTGTTTAGAGCAGAGCCGATTGCTCTAAGACTGCAAGGGAAGCTCAGCTTCCCCTAAAATGTCAAAAAGTAAGTGATCAAATATATGTGTACGTCAGTGGCGATTGCTCTTAGACTGAAAGGGAAGCTCGGCTTCCCCTAAAATGTCAAAGAATAAGTCATCAAATATATGAATATAAATTTCATTGTGTGTACATGTCATTGACTAAATATGCGCTACAACGTGCTCAACTTTTGTTCCGAATCAGCTTCTTCTTACTGGTTACGACGCGACTCCCTTCTCATTCATTCCCGCAGTTTCGCTGTGCTTGAAACGGACGCTGAGCGTCCGCAGAGCCTCTACTGCCAGTACGCTGAGCGTCTCCAGAGTTCATGGTAGGTTGTCCTAACGCGTTGAACGGAGACGAGTCATTGGATACAGGCTGGTTTTTGTCCCGCCCACGCACACTCGGCGTCTCTGGGACTGGATGGCAGTGGGAGGGTACCGGACGCCAGGCTTTTCTGTACAGTATCAGATTGGATGATCTGTCTGAGCCTGTGTGCCAGTTTGATTGACATCGATATGAGCCAATCACCGACCTCTTAGTGTAGGCATCCGTGTGAGCAAATTTTCAATTCGCATTCTGTTCTGAGTTGAGCTGGAGATTTCTCCTAATCATTTTAGCGACACTCTTTGTTATAAACAACTAGCGACAAATTAATCTTTTATTTCTGGTGGGTTTTATTGTAGTTCCTGTAGTTGTAGGACACTAATTAAGTCCCTGGAAAAGACGCCTTGTTTGTATGACAGAGGCACAGATAATTTTCTTGAAAAGGAACGGAGAGTAGAATTCACGTATAAATAAACGGACACATTTTATGACGTAGACCGAAATTGAGCTTCCCCTCCTTGACAGAGCAGTATCCGCCACTGGTTTAGAGACACACATTTAATTAACGAAATCGTGTTGTTTTTTTTTTAGTTGTTTTATTTACATGAAGCTTGATGAATGCCAAAATATTTGGGTCAATAAATGAAGCAAATTACCGGTATTAAGTAATACTTGGCAGGTCTATGTGTGTGCGTGTGCGCGCTCCCTTCTCAAATGCAAACTTTTTTGTAAAGTAACTTTTTTTTTCAGCGCAAGAAAAACATATTTTGATGAAAATCAGACATCTGTGCAGTATTAAGGCATATTAAGGCAGTGTAAGGATAGAAGCATACAGTACTTGCATTTACTTGGCATACAAAGTCAACAGATCACTGTTCATTTAATACATATCTGTACGGAGCCCTAACTGCGTCACAACGCAAACCTTTGTCTGGGAACGCAAAGGTATTTTTTTTTCAATCATGTCGCGTAAGCTCAGTAACATCTCAATAAAAATAGTAATTTTAAAAAATTAAATAAATACTGTAAAAGCAGCACTTAAAGAAGGAAGAGCTGAGTTCAAATTCAAACATGTCGATTTGCAAGAAGTAAGACATTTATGTAATGTAAACCGACGATTAGTACGCAAGATTTGGAAAAGTTTGGAAAAAAATACTCAATAAATAAATCAATTAAATAAATACAGACTTAAAACCTTTATTGACAAAATTAAGGCACTGTAATTCAATAGTACAATATTACTTTTGTTCTCATCTTTGGTATGTCACATTTTGTCAAACATGTTGAATGTAGTGTCAAGTTATGATGTGAAATACATTTTACAATTTATTCTTATAATAACTATAATAGTGTATAATTATTTATGTGTGGCCCTAACACACCTTTGTACTGTAAAACATGTTTGTATTGTTAAATTGAAACTATTCTGAGGAATATGAAATATAAGGCTGGTAAAATTCAACAGTTATGTTAACTGTAATGGAATACTGACAAGTGTCATACTATACGTTCAGTTCACCAGTTCTTAATATCGCCCTTAATCTTGGGAGTTGATTACCAGAATACATGTTTCAGACATTCCTTATTGGCTTCCGTTCGATTCTGACAAAAACCAGGAGTGGGTTACACATGACGGTTTAGATTTACCGTAATCGGTTCAAAACCAAGCCACTCAGCGGTTGTCAGTATGTATAAATTCCAGCAGGTCAAACGTGGTGAGTAAAGATCAAAACAAGCTTCCCATTTTTTTTTTACCTGCTGCCTCCAAATAAGAAAAAAAAAAAACGTTATTGTATCTCGTATCTTTGGACTTTGACATCTGTGATTTAAATTACACACACATTTTTTTTTAAATATTTAGGACTCACATTTACAAGCATACAATTCCAGATTGTTTTTTAAACACTGAAAACCAATACAACTTGCACACATGCTGCTTTTCTGGCATGTTCCACCCGACATGCAGGGTGCAGAGTAAGTCAGCCCAGAAGTGACGTCTACTACTGGCATGTGTTGTAAATTTGGATCTGTTTGTTGATGTCATTGAGGATTGCTTTCATCTTGTCTTCCAAGCCATCCAGCTGACGAGCTTTCCCTTCCAACCTTCTCTCGTTCTCTTCGTAGTTTTTCTCCAGCTCTGCGGGAGCAAAATATTTTGGCGGGATATCAACATTGAATACACATTCAGTCATTTTTTTTTTTTTTTTTTTACATGAAAATCCATCCATCCATTTTCTACAGTGCTTGTCCTCATTCTGTTCACAGGTCAGCTAGGAGCCTATCCCAGCTGACTTTTCAAGAGGCGGGCCTAGTCGACAGCCAATCACAGACAATGTAATGACTCTCCTGAATTTGAATATAGCCATTTTGAGCCCACAATTTATTTCTTGATATGCACAAAAAATACCTGTTAGTCTCTGCAACTTTTTCTGGGCGTCCTGCAGTAGTTGTTTCGCTTCGTCCCTGAGGCTCTCTGCCTTCGTCTTGGCATCTTGAACAGCTTTGGCTTTGGTGTCAACACGCTGTTTCACCTCATGGTACTTATCGGTCAGCTGTCCATCTAGAATCTTGAGTATTAAAAGTTGAGAGTGTATGTGAGTAATGAGGCAACATTTGCCCGGACAGAGTGATAGACACACATACCTGCTTGGCTTCATTTGCCTTGTCTCGTGCCATGGTGGCTGTCTCTTCAGCCCGAGCTGCTGTCATGCTGTTGTTAGCGCGTTTGGTCTTAAGCACATTGATCTCACGGCCCAACGTGCTCAGACGGTTTATGGCTTCGCTTAGTTGCCGCTCACCGTTAGATGTCTCTGATTCTATCTGTGGAGGTTCGCGTGCAAGTCATGTGAAAGTCAGTTACGGTGGTTTTACAATTTTGAAACCAAAGTAAGACTATTTAAAAAAAAAAACTAAAAAAAAAACCCACTAAACACATGATTAACCCTTTCAGGGACCGTCCATGAGTGAGAATTGAATCGATGCAGCCAGCACAGATATTAGGGGATACAACCATTACATAACATGAAACCATTCTAAAATTGTTACACGCCACTTCTACAGAAACAAATAATTAATTGTTCAAATACATTTAAAATGTGTTTTTGATTTTTTTTTATGCGTCTCTTACTACATAAAACGTTTTTATTTGTCTTTTCCACCTATTATGGCTGAGTCCAAATGTATCCCCGACAATAAACAGGGGTTTCACTCTATATTTTATATGACACATGACAATGTTCAACTTTTTATAGCTGTATGACAGTCAGGAATAATAAAATGTTATTAATGCTCTCACAGGCAGTTAAGAGGTTGTGTGATTGTGACACTTGGAGCCTGGAAATGAATGAATTCAATTCATTTCTATTCCTATTGGAAAACTGTTTTGAAATTAGAACATCCTGTGTCATGAAAAGGATTATGTTTGACTCAGGAAGTTCCACTCTATCAGCATTATGGGACATGGGGAAAAAAAAGATCATATTGAAACAGTAGTATGGGTACTTCTGGTTACCTGTGCCAGGCGGGTTTCTGTGTCATCAATGTCAGCTCTGGCTCTGGCGATGGCCTTCTCTGCAGATGTCTGGGCAGTCTTAGCATCCACCAAGGCCTGCTTCACTCTCTCTGCGGTGGTCTTCACACCTTCAGCGTGATGCCTGCACAGCAGCACAGCGTTATGCACACAGAAGGTGTTTTTAATGTGAATCACTGCATATGAAAGGTGCGATACCAATTAAATTTGGCTGGTTGATTGACCAATGACAAATACCTTGCCCTCTTGGCATCCAGTAGTAGTTTTTCCGCCTTACGGACATCGTTCTGCGTCTGCGCCAGGATGGCATCGACATTGGAGAGGCTGCGGACGCGCTCTTTAATTTCGTCCGCAAGATGTTTGATCTGGAGAGGAGAAGCGGGGATGGAGAGCTCCAGCACACGATTGGCCACCGCCTCGATATGGTCAGGGTCGGCCCCTTCCTCTGAGAGAAAGGCACAAGACGAGTTCAAGTTAAGAAGTCGTCGTCATGACGTCTTCAATCGAGTGGACTCACGCAGGAGGAAGTCCCTGATCTGTTTGATAAGGTCTCGCAGGTCCTTGTTGGAGCGCTCCACTTGGTTCTTGGTGGCCTTGGCCTTGTTGAGAGCTGCTTGGGCTTTCCCCCTGGCCTCCTCTGCCTTGGTCTTTGCTTCCGCCACCTCACCGAAACAATACAATGACTTCAACTTATTGTTATAATTCATCAGTTTTTGCTGTCTTGCAGATAAAGAACAATGGGTTTGGATTTGTGAAAGATCACGTGTTATCCTTTAATTAAATTAAAATTAAAAACTGGAAAAAAAAAAACGTGTTGAAGTTTCTCAGTTTTATTTTGTGAAGTGGTTGACCGAAATAAAATCATCTGGATCCAGATAATTTTTTTAAATTGGAAAATTTGTTTCAAGCCAACCCTAAGAATGTATATGGCTCCAGATGATTTGGTTCTGTGCAGCCGCTTTACAAAATAAAATGTATCACATTTCAAAATGTCATTGTTTTCATGGTAGTCATTACAATCCCTAGAGAGATATTCAATATCTCACTCTGCAGTATATTTTTGCATTGCACACCATACGGAGGAAGTTTAAAAAAAAAAAAAGTCATTGACAATGAAGTTGGACACTGCAAAAATGTCAAGAATGAAAAAAAAGTCTCAGCAAACCAATTTAATTCGAGAGAAAACCTAAAACTAGAGGGTATTTGGTGAAAAATGTGAAGAATATTGACAAAAGAAAACTCCATTAAAAAAAAAAAAAAAAAAAAACTTCTGACCAGAGCTATCTTGGCGGGTCCCACTCAAACTAATCAAGTGTATTCTTGCGTTGGCATCCTTTGAAGACCAGCACAAGGCCGACAAAATCTCAGAAGTCATTTGAGATTGCGCACAGATTTTGACATTTGATGGTTTTCTTTCAGATATTTGTTGTAATTGAGAGTGTCTTATCCTGATGAGATATGCTTTGACTGTTTCAATTATATGCCATTCCACAACTCCCAATATGACTTCTCCGAATCTATTTGGGTGGCAACAGATATGATGCTATCCTGACAACGATAACGAACTGGAGTGCTTCCATACCTTGGTAACGAGTCCTTCCACTTCTCCCATGGCTTTGTTGAGCTCCTTCTCTGCATGCTTGGCTCTCTCCAAAGCATTGTCAGCTGCCGCCACAGCACCGTTACAGTTTAGGCCTCCACAGTGACGGTTCCCTTCATCGTCACGGCAACCCGCACCTCCGCAAGGGCTTTCAGCACAGGGAGCGTCGTCCATTGTACCACAAACCTGTTGTGGGACAGTTTTTTTTTTCATTGATGATAACGTTTACATATGCATAAAAATAACGGTTACACATCAGCATCATTCATACTTATCATCGACCAAGATCAGACCTTCTCGTTGATCTTCCGCAAGTCCAGATTCTGGACTTTGGTCTTGATTTCTCCCAGCGAGCGCTTGTTGGCGGCATTTCTACGGTTAAAGTCGTCCTTCTTAGCAGAGATGAGGCGCTCGGTGTGACGGCGGGTGTCTGCCGATTGGCTGACTGTGCTGGGCCTGCTCACGGTCGACTGGTTGGCACGTCGCTCAGCGTCGTAAGACTTGTTGTAGGAAGTACGAATGCTGTCGTATGCGCCTGGCAGAAAGGGGATAACAAAAGAGGAGAAACAGCACATTTTTTAAATTACAGACATTTAGGAATCAGAGTGCATCTTTAGTCATCTGAATTTTATATTTAATACAGAGTATTGATTTAACTGTGCAACGTAGGTGTATGAATAAACTTGTCCTACTGTCCTCACTCCTCGGAATGCTCCTCTTAGTTTGTCCCTCATTTGTCATTCAAACAGTCGAGTGGGCAGGCTGGCATGTGATTTTTTTTAATTTTTTTTTATTTTTTTAAATCAGTGAGTTAGGCCTTTGTGATTAAAATTTAAGAACTTTGACTAGCAACAAGTGGTCTGGCAAATCAGGAAAAATAATCCAATGAAATCTGTTACTCTATTGGTATGTTTCTGTTTGGTTGATATCTTCTGACCAGAGCTATCTTGGCGGGTCCCACTCAAACTAATCAAGTGTATTCTTGCGTTGGCATCCTTTGAAGACCAGCACAAGGCCGACAAAATCTCAGAAGTCATTTGAGATTGCGCACAGATTTTGACATTTGATGGTTTTCTTTCAGATATTTGTTGTAATTGAGAGTGTCTTATCCTGATGAGATATGCTTTGACTGTTTCAATTATATGCCATTCCACAACTCCCAATATGACTTCTCCGAATCTATTTGGGTGGCAACAGATATGATGCTATCCTGACAACGATAACGAACTGGAGTGCTTCCATACCTTGGTAACGAGTCCTTCCACTTCTCCCATGGCTTTGTTGAGCTCCTTCTCTGCATGCTTGGCTCTCTCCAAAGCATTGTCAGCTGCCGCCACAGCACCGTTACAGTTTAGGCCTCCACAGTGACGGTTCCCTTCATCGTCACGGCAACCCGCACCTCCGCAAGGGCTTTCAGCACAGGGAGCGTCGTCCATTGTACCACAAACCTGTTGTGGGACAGTTTTTTTTTTCCATTGATGATAACGTTTACATATGCATAAAAATAACGGTTACACATCAGCATCATTCATACTTATCATCGACCAAGATCAGACCTTCTCGTTGATCTTCCGCAAGTCCAGATTCTGGACTTTGGTCTTGATTTCTCCCAGCGAGCGCTTGTTGGCGGCATTTCTACGGTTAAAGTCGTCCTTCTTAGCAGAGATGAGGCGCTCGGTGCGACGGCGGGTGTCTGCCGATTGGCTGACTGTGCTGGGCCTGCTCACGGTCGACTGGTTGGCACGTCGCTCAGCGTCGTAAGACTTGTTGTAGGAGGTACGAATGCTGTCGTATGCGCCTGGCAGAAAGGGGATAACAAAAGAGGAGAAACAGCACATTTTTTAAATTACAGACATTTAGGAATCAGAGTGCATCTTTAGTCATCTGAATTTTATATTTAATACAGAGTATTGATTTAACTGTGCAACGTAGGTGTATGAATAAACTTGTCCTACTGTCCTCACTCCTCGGAATGCTCCTCTTAGTTTGTCCCTCATTTGTCATTCAAACAGTCGAGTGGGCAGGCTGGCATGTGATTTTTTTTAATTTTTTTTTATTTTTTTAAATCAGTGAGTTAGGCCTTTGTGATTAAAATTTAAGAACTTTGACTAGCAACAAGTGGTCTGGCAAATCAGGAAAAATAATCCAATGAAATCTGTTACTCTATTGGTATGTTTCTGTTTGGTTGATATCTAAACTGTTGTTTGAGTTATGTTTTTTATTGTAAATCCTCAATGTCTATGTCTGTGGTTTATAACTTTAATATGATGATATAAATTGGAATTAAAAAAAAAAAAGCACAACAATGTATCTCAGTAGTTGGCACCACACAATTTTTTAAGACATGAACGATACATTTTTAAAGTACAGGTATAATACATACATACAGTTTCATGAAAACGATTTTATCATGACATATTTGCAAAATTAAATAATAATAATAATAAATAATAATAATAATAATAATAAGCTCACCTAGGAAATTGGAGTTTTTTAGGATATCAAGCTGGTGATGGAGCTGCTCTGAGGTAAGGTTCAGTTCTCTGGCCTCTCTCTCAAGAGAACTCAGCTCCTTGCTTACTTCTGAGTTGCTGTCCTGGACGACAGTCAGATCTCCTTCCAGACGGTTCAATGTGTCGGTGGTGTCGCCGATCTGAGATCTAGGGTAAAAGGCAAGTAGTTGTAAGTGGATATTAGTCATAAAACATGTTGTGATTCATAATATACAATTAAACAAAGTTGACGCAACAGAGACTAACATACTACTCAATCCATTTAGGACTATCAAGATGTAATTGAAATTGTTATATTGTTATATAGAAAAGCAGAGAAGTGGCAAAGCTTCCAGAAGATAAACAAGGACACTTACAAAGTTGTGGAGCAATCACGTTAAAGCCGACTTGAACGCTAATTGCCACATAACATCCACCGAACGCAAGATCATCTTTACCTAATTCACTGCTATTGACAGCTTTAGAAGCATGTCCACCTTATAGTGCAGAAGTGGAGGGTTCGATTCCAGGCCCCGGCCTTCCTTTGTGGAGTTTGCAAGTTCTCCCTGGGAACTACGTGGGTTTTCTCCGGGTTCTCCGATTTCCTCCAACGTTCCAAAAACATGCATGGCAACACTCTAAATTGTCTCTAGGTGTGATTGTGAGCGCGAATAGTTGTTCGTCTATGTATGCCCTGTGACTGGCTGGCAACTGGTTCAGGTTGCCCCCTCCCTCTACAATGGTATTAGAGGGATGGCCACGCTTGTAGGAACTACAGTTTGTATGGTGTGCGCTGTCACATATTAAACCTGAGAGCGATATCTGTATGCATTACACTGAGTAAAAGATTTGAAGTCATAAAGGAACCAGTACCTAAGCTGTTCAATCAGCTCCATCAGAGTGGTAACGGCGGCAGCAGTGGCATTGCGTGAGTTGACGATACTTTGAGCTTGGGCCAGTTTCTCCTCAAGGTCCCTGAAAGCCTTCTCATATGGGCCGGTAAGGCCAGTGGTCTGAATCTCATGGGCACGCTCTGCCAAAGCCCTGGTGCGCACCGCCAGATCCTTTTGCAGGAGAGAATATTTTTGCTCCATTGATGACTTGACATTTCATCCCACCCGATCTAACTATAAACCTCGAAGTAAGATACTGCACCTGGACAATGCGGTCCCAGTCCCCAAAGCATTGATGGCAGGGCTGGCAGTTGGGGAAGACGCCAGAGAAACCTCGGGCACACTGGTCACAGCGGACACCCGACACCCCCTGCTGGCATACGCAATGACCTGTGACTCGGTTGCACTGAGACGTCTCAATGCCTCGCCAGTCGCAGTCACAAGCTGTTAAGAGGGCCAGAGAAGAGGAAATGAAGTCAACACCTGCGCCCTTATAATTCTATTTGTGGTATAGAGACAAATATGTTCTGCCACCATCTCGTGGGGATCAAGAAACGATCATGTTGAAGTGAGTCAAGCAGCTTCATTTACAACAAAAGTAGTGCTTTGATGCCATCTTGTGGCATCAAGATGTATATTACTTTGGCTCATGGTGCTGACCTCTACACTGTGTCCGAGGGTTTCCCCAGTAGTTCTCCTGACAGTCTGTGCAGGTTTTCCCACCGAATCCATCGCGGCACTGACACTGTCCACTAAACTGAACAAAAAAACAAAATGGAGAAAAAAAGTGGAAGTTTACAAAATTACAAGTAGTGTGGCCTTCTTGACTTCTGCTGCTACACAAAGGAGAATTTGAACATTTTTTTGGCGTGGGGGGTGGGGAGGGGAGTTCTAAGCCATTATTATTTGCGTCATTAGACCGACTAAGATTAAAAAGCAAAAAAAACTCTGTTATGGTCTTTTTACTGGACTCCCTCAAAAGAACATCAGATAGAACTCTGCAGCTCGGGTTTTGGCCACAACAAACAGACTATATGTAGTTCCATTATTTGTCCGTTCTGAAATTCAAAATCCAAACAGAGGAGGTTGACCAATATCCCGAGGCAGATGGTCCTTCGAGGTTCCACTGCGCCCCACAAATAATCATGTTCACAAAATCAGGTTACATTTGGTGTCGGGTGTCTTGCTCGAGACGTGTGCTCAGAACAGCCCCACATTTCATATTTTGTATCCCGTACCACTTCTGCTTTATAGTCAATAATGTGTATTGAACTCAAGTTCAAGTCAGACTGACTTTTCTGCTGCGATGTTTCATTTCGTGTGTACTCGTATGTACCTCGTTACATGATGAGGTGACCGAGTTGTGGGGGTCACAACTGCAGGGTTCGCAGCCTTTTCCACTAGCCAGGTTCCAGTGGCCGGGGGAGCAGTGGTCACACGTCTGACCGATGACGTTTGGTAGACATTGGCACTGCCCTGTTTGCCGTTGACACACGCAGTCCTCACGCTCCATACACTGGCTGCGCTCCGTACCAAGGAAGTTACATATGCATTCTAAAGTGTGCATGGGAGGGGGGATAAGCATCTCATTATTTATATTAAAATAAAAAATATGTTTGGGCAGCAGGAAGGGTCAAAAAGTGACTTACTCCTGCAGTTGCGTCTTGAAGCGTCTCCAAAATAACCACTTTTGCAGATGCCGCAGTCGGGTCCTTCCGTGTTGTAAAGGCATTTCCTGCATTCGCCGATCCGCCGGTCGCACGCGTCAATGTCGGACATGTCTATGTTGTTGTTGCACTGGCACGGCCGGCAGCCTCCCCCGGGCTGAGAGGGGTTGCCATAGTAACCGGGAGCACACGCCTCACATCGAGTACCTAAATTGAGAGAAAAACGCAGATCGGTCAGACTGGAGGAAACGGTTTTGTTCATCGCGATGTCCATCTCTCCAATTAAAAAGACGATTCGATACGTAGCTGAATTCCTGGAGTGCGATACAATTCCAGGGCGGTACGTTTTAACGTTCAATAGATTCAATTTGAGAAGTTACAGTTCGGTTCAAGAGGGTGACATGCAATAAGTTTCTTGTTGAAATGAGACAATCGTTTTACGTTTTATGTGAATGAACTTGTCAGTACTGTAAATGCGGCATTTAAAGGTCGGTTCTCAAACAAACCCAGGAGAATGAATTTACGCAGAGCAGACCAAGTGTCTCTTTGGGAGAACGCAGTAAATGCAGTTAATTTGTACACTAATCAGACAGATAGCTAATTAGCATTACAATAATGTACAGTAGTCGCATCCGGGTATAGCTCGCAAAACCAGCCCTTCAATCCTTGCCAATCCAGCCGATCAAGGACATAGACCCAATGTAAACCTGTTCTACATTAAACTGTGCTCGCCACACAAAACAACCGTTTGAATGCCAGTCAGATTCAACTGTGTGCCACACCGTGATGCGTGACTGGAAAAATACCTGGCATATTTGAGTCTGGCAGAAGGGCGGACAAGAGGAAATTTGAGAAAGAGGGAATGAGAAGGTGGGGAAAGATGAAACGGTCACATTCATAAAGTCTTCAGAGGGGAAAAGATGAAAGTTGGACGCGAGTGGCAAAAGTAAAGGAGTATCAGCTCTTTTGTTGGTTGTGGAGGTGATTTCCAATGTTACAAAGTCAGAGATAAAGAATGAACAGTTCTTCAAACAGAGTTGACTTCAATCACAGACTTGCCTCACAAAATTTTTTTTTTCCCCCACTCCAAAACAAAATAGGACATGTTGGTCAGATCCTTGAATGGGGGGGGGGAAAAAAACATCCACATACAGGTTCAGAAAGTAAGAATGCATGGTTGTAAAGACCAACGATGTACCCCACAAGACCTACAGTATACCGAAACACAAGTTGAAGCACAATTTATTTGCGACTGCGGGAAACAGTCAAACGAACGTCTCATGACGCTTTCGATACGAAATCTCAATGGGGTACAATTACATACCATAACAAGACACATGTAAGCCTCAGAAAGTGGTCAGCTGACATTTTAATAGCAGTGTCCACGGTACTACGTAATGCTCAGCACAGCCGCTCACAAAGAAAACACATTGGTGGAGGCATGTCTGAGCACCTTGGACCACACAGGGTGCGAAAGCAAAGCATGCATGGCCAGGACATGGTGGAAAATAAAGACAGACTTGTGGTGCAGTTGGCAGTGCTGAATTCCAATTTTTTTTTTTTTTTACTCACGTTTACAAATGGTTAGCCTGGAGCGTTTAACAATCCCTGTACCAGTAATACAGGGGAGGGAGGAAACAACAAAACGTTAGATATTTAAAGTACCAGATTAAAATTGGCCATCATTTGATCTTGCTCTGGAGAAAAAGTGAAACCATAAGTTTAAAATACTAAATCCAGCACTTTCGCTTCATGGAATTGTTCTGTTCGTTCACTTCAGAAGGTTCAATTTACCATTTCAATGAGCGGAACACGCTGTCAAAGCTTTCAAAACTAGAGCAGCTCATCATAAATCTGTTTACCTGTGTATCCCTGGTTACAGTTGCAGACAATTTGCCGGTTACGGTTGTCTTGGTAACAGGATGCTGCAAAATGCCGTCCACTGGTGGGGCCGTCCGGACAGGGGCACGGGCGACACCAGCCGCCAGCTCCTACGCCGAGGATTGGGTTACCATAGTAGCCATTGGCACACCTACAGAAACGGTGAAGTCGAGACAGTCAGAGCATTTGGTAAACTCTGCACTTTGTAAAGGCGTGGGAAAAAAAATCGCTCTCTGATGGTTGCCATTAACCTTTTCTGGGACAGCGGTTACTACAGTGGACAGTTTATCAGATTATCAGGTTACAGGTTCTCATTATTTGTGCATCGCAACCCTAATAAATTAAACAGGAACAAATTGTCTGGTGACATGTCACAGTCAGACGTCACCTGTCGCACTGGTCTCCTCCGGTGTTGTCCCTACAGTGAATGCACGCGCCGCTTCTCTGGTCACACTCGTCGGCGTGGCCGTTGCATTGGCAGGGGCGACAGTTGGGGAAGCCCCAGTGACCTGCCTGGCATCTGTCGCACTGTTGGCCAAACGCTCCGGGGCGGCACTGGCACAGCCCGGTGTACTTGTCACACAGCCGAGTGACCGAGCCTTCCACGCTGCAACCGCAGGCTGCACGGAGAGAGGATGAAACGGGACGAGTATGACATGAAAGATGGATATGGATCGATTTTGCATTTCAAGATTTCAAATAAAGAGGACTGAGGTGTGGGATTTTCTGAATGCGCAATGATGAACGCCAGTAGATGGCGCTCGTGTACAGTAAGCCACACTTTGGTACTGTAATGCAGACATACTGAAACTATAACCACTGACTAAATGTAGTGCATTTCACAGTTGTTTTCATTATTGTATTATGTTGACATTATTAAAAGTTAAATCATACTTATTGTATAATTATATACTGTAGTACTTCAAGGTTAAGTGGAGAATGTACCAGTTATTCAGACTCTGGTCACATTTGGGTTTGTCCAAATTTTTTTTCATTTGTTTATTCATTTGCTGTATTTATTTTTAACCCCAAACCGTGCATTTTCAAAACAGGAACAATTACAAAAACGTTTCGGGTTATGTCAGAAGTTACCCAGATCCATGTGCAAGGATGCAAAATATTGCATTTCCTCAAACTTGTAAGGGTTAAGGTGGTTATTTTTTTTTCCTCTTTAACACATCATTTTACAGAAGGTATAGAGAACCTTCAAGATTTCTTTCTATTTTATTTTATTGATTCAGACCTGTGAAATTTACAAACATGAATTTTATCCTGGTAAAACAATTCGTGACTAAGTCTGAACATGTTAATTTGGCTTCTACCTCATCTTGGAAAAACGCTTTTCAAATTTAAATTGACTTAAAATGTAACCAGATAACAGTATTTTAAAAAAAGAATAAGAAATAGAAAGAATAATAATAAGAAAAAATCTCAGTTAATGCATTGCAAATGTAAAACAACATGATTTGATGTCGAAAACGCTAATCGCCCATAAGTAGCCTCCATATGGATCACGAGAAAAATAGAGCCTCAGTTTAAAAAGATCTCTTCTCACCAATGCAGCCCGAGGGTCCAAAACCGTAAGTTCCTGGGGCACACTGTTCGCACTGTCGGCCAATCACATTGGGCCTGCAGTGACACTGACCCCCGCGGACGTCGCACACTGAGCTGATGGAACCCTGGGGGTCGCAGTTACAAGCTGGAGGGAAACGCAGATTGTAACACAGATGACCACAATTGTTGAGTTTTATTCGTGAACACCCGAGGATGGGTTCACAAAGAAAAAGAAATGCGACGAGGGGAATTCATGGGTTCACTGTACCATGATTGAATCAAATTAAAAGTGTGTCTCCGTACTCACGCAAAGCCCCGTCGTTAATAACAGCCGACATGCTTGCGATCAGCTTAGCACAGGTGTCAGTCATGGAAGGGTGGGTCACGCTCTTCGACCCCTCGTGGCAGCGGTACCGCTCATAGGTCTGTTTCCTGTTGCTGGAAGCCAAGTCCCCGGCGTTGAAGAGCTCCATGGAAGAGTGACGAGGCATCAAGGCAATCTGGAGCGAAGAGGCATGCTCACAAAAGTGACCGGGGAACAATGTTATCGTGTCGAATGAGACAAAAGTAAGGAATCATCCTCACAGAGTCGATGAGGAGGATGGCGTTGGCCGCTCCATTAAGGACAGCATTGGCGTCCTGATAGCGTCTGAACTCGAAGCGGATGGTATATGTCACACCTCTCTCCAGACACACAGGCTGAGGAGGAACCATGAACCTAAGGATATGTTTAAAAAAAAAAAAAAAGATTAAATCCCACAGTCATATTGGTTTTTACCCTGAGTGGCATGTGATGTCATTTTCAGTCGACAGTAAGTAGCAAAATGCGTTTTTAAAGGCATTAACCGTATGTGAACAATAATGACGTTTCCACATTGATTCTCGAGAAAATAATACCGGTAATTGCTTACTGTTGAAATTTGCTAAATAAGTTTAGTATGCCTTTAAGCCTGGAAAGTAAATAAGATGCAAACTATAGTCAGCAGATGGGAGCATTGCGTCTCTTTTGATCACCACATGTCTAAACAATGCTTGTGAACATGGTGGATTGATGGAAATTCTTAGTTACAAGCAATGATGGAGAGTAAATATTTAAATTTACAAGTAGAAGCACTTAAATAATGTACATACATGCACAAAAATACTTGAATGGCACGATGCACACACGCGACAAAATACTACTATTACTAAATGGCGCGCAAATCGTTTGTAAAGTTTGTCAAATGTAAAAGCACATTTTCATCGCTGCTCCTGGTATTTTATAGTAGGAAAGGATGTTTGATGCGTCACTAAAACAAAAATAATTATAAAGTTTATTGTTTTGCATAAAATATATCTTTTCACAAAAAGCTTGTTTTCTGCGCTCTTTGGTACAAAATATGTGATTTGATTAAACTAAACCACACTCGAATGCTGATTGCAAAAAAAGAATATTAATTTAGAAAAAGAATTATGTGATGACAGAAGAGGGTCAAATCTTTCAGTTGTTAGTTTCTGTGTTTACCAATATTTTGTGAGCCTTAAAAGATCAGTCAGAATGCCCTTTTTTTCATGGCTAGCATTGAAAGAGTTCTGCACCATGATGACATGCGAAATGTTTATCATTCCAGATCAATATATACAGTATCCAAAGTACTGAATACTGAAAAGAATGTATCTTGCATAGATAAGAAATCAGAATACAGAGACCCCTGTTTACTTTTAAATGTCCTATATTAGATATGTCAATCAATGAAATTCTCCTAGGGGAGCTTTTTAGACTACAACAGAAAAATTGAATTAGTCTTGCTTGGCCAGACAATGGGGAAATTCCAATTGTATAAAAGCAAATTTACGTTATTTATAACACTAGCCAATAACAATGAGCACAATAAGCAGCAACAGTATGACTTCTAATGTACATGAATGAATAAATACGACCTATGCTGATGTGAATATGAGGGGGGAAAAAAAAGTCAGCAAGGCTCTGCGGCAGTCGCAACACTCTACACCATAAATACTTCACACATAAGTAGTTCTGAATGTTTTTCCACCATCCCAAAGTTTTGTGGTTGAGTGTGTGCATGTGCGCTAGAGCAACAAACCTGGCTCCAGCGGGCAGGGCGACAACTAGTTTGTCATCATCTGGAATTGTGTTCCCACAGGGGCTGCTGGTTGGAATCGGGCCTGGACGGACGACTGTGATTCGTACTTCTTCCCAGTCCCGGGGCATCTGGAATAGATGAATGTTATGAGGCGATGGATGTCATCTACAAAGTTGATCGTTGTATCAGACAAAAATATTCAAATATCTGGCCATTACACCAACAGGAAGTAACATTGCACTTTGTGTCAATAAAAGCTTCCAATCATCTGGGAAACATGCCTTTCTATTTATTAAGGACAGCAGTTGTGATTCCCAAAATACTCACAAACGTTTAGAATTAAGATTTAAGGGTAATATATAGCGGCCTGGTGGTCGACTGGTTAGCAGGTCGGCCTCACAGTGCAGAGGTGCAGGGTTCAATTCCGGCTCAGGCCTCCCTGTGTGGAGTTTACATGTCCTCCCTGTGGCTGCGTGGGTTTTCTCCGGGTACTCCGGTTTCTTCCCACATTCCAAAAACATGCATGGCAGGCGAATGGAACACTGTAAATTGTCCCAAGGTGTGAGTGTGAGCGCAGATGGTTGTTCGTCTGTGTGTGCCCTGCGATTGGCTGGCAACCGGTTCAGGGTGTACCCTGGCTACTGCCCGGAGACAGCTGGGATAGGCTGAAGCACTCCCCGCGACCCTTGTGAGGATCATGCGGATCAGAATATGGATGAATGGATGGGTAATAGATAATGGACAACCAGATTAATTGATGAGGTGTGTCTCAACACTTTGCTCTTGAAATGCACCCACCTGTGACTCATAGCGAATGAGCAGGTCATACTCCATGGAATAAGGGATGTTGCTGATGATGAACTCAAGAGTGCCACCTTCGGGTATGCGGGCAAACCCAATACCTGTCCATGTGGCTGGACGCCCTTGCTGGTGTTCCCTGGCCTCCAGTGTGCAGCCCTTGATCGAAGACGAATATGTTCATTTGTGCAATTTGATGTGTCATGTCATAGATGTTCCTTCGATCAAAAATCTCACCTGACCCATTTTGGCCAACTCAGCTTCATACAAAAGGTAATCCAGAGCCATGAAGAAATAGCCAGACTCCACCTGTGTACACTGGCGTCCTGTCATGTGACTGCGGCAGCGACACTGTCCACTATCGATGGAGCAGCTATGGAGAACACATGATTTTACATAAAGTACTATTTTTATAAATTTGTTTAATTTTTTTAAAATTCACAAATCGACTTTAGTTCTTAACCAAGTCTCTCTCTCTCTCTCTCTCTCTCTCTCTCTCTCTCTCTCTCTCTCTCTCTCTCTCTCTCTCTCTCTCGCCAAATATACCGGTTATTTGTCATTATCACTCAGCGCTGCCATTTAAATAAGAGGATGTTAACCTCTAGTGCCACAGACTAAACAGGAGGCTACCGACGCTCAATTTATTTGAATCTGCTCAGTTAACATCACTCACTGGTTATCCAGAGCAGCTCCACTGTCACATTCACAGCCTCGGCAGCCATTCAGGTCAAGACTCAGGCCCCAGTGTTCTGGCTGGGAGAGATAGATAAACAGATAAAACGAGGGCTAGGGATAGAGAGAGGAAATCTTGGCAACTGAAAACATCACCCGTCATTCTCTAAAAGAAGTGTTTGAGTCACACAGATTGAATTCAACCCTGTAATCTCAAAGACTAACATTCACAGCTTTGTGGTATATCATCACTGTCTGGTTCCTGTTATTTAACATTGTGAGTTGTCTTCTCTTCCAAAAGAGTGGTTGTGTTTTCGATGATGCAGCAACCACATTGAGAAGGCAGCTTCATTGTTTCATTGAAGTACTTTAACTCCTTCACACTCAATGATTATTTCTTGTTTTATGTAAGTTAAGATCCACTTTCGGACCTGACCATTTTTAGGCCGATGGAAACCCACACCAAGTGGACTACCCTAAAATGCCTCAACTAAATTTAGACAGAGAGTCCAAGCAGGAGCTCACATTCCTGCCCACACTATTCCTGGATGAGTGGGACAAGACGGACAGTGAAAACAAGCTTGAAGAAAGGAAGTCAACAATAATAAGTAGTAACTAATAGTGCAAAACTCTGAGTCAATAGGATGTGATTTTCATTCAGCGAGTTCAGTAATTAGGGAGCAGAATGCCAGTTGTAAACCGGTGACCTTCGTCAGCACGACGGTGAGCGCCTTACCGGACATTGATCACAGCTTCGTCCGGTGACAAGACGCTTGCAGAAGCAGTCGCCACTGACCGCGTCGCACTGGGTGCTGCCCGCCACCGTTCCCCTGTGGTCACACCGGCAAGCTGCGGGAGGAAAAACAGAAGCTTTTTTTCAATACTTGTTCAAAAATAAAAAATAAAAAATTAAATACCATCAGGTCATTCTTCAGATATTTGTGTTGTTCTTTTTTTTTTTTTTTTTTTGCGCATTCCAAAGCAAGTCTGCATAGGAATCACAAAACCCAGAACTGAAAGGAGTGTATTATGGTTAGTTACACAAATAAATAAATAAATAGGGGTTTGCATGTTCTCCCCGGGCCTGTGTGGGTTTTCTCCGGGTACTCCGGTTTCCTCCCACATTCCAAAAAACATGCATGGCAGGCTGCTTGAACACTCCAAATTGTTCCGAGGTGTGAATGTGAGCACGAATGGGTGTTCGTCTTTGTGAGCCCTGCGATTGGCATAGGTCCAAAGAGTAATGTTAAAATGTATGCATCGAAATGAACAATTCACGGCAGTAAAAGGTTTAAATCGTAAGTGAAAGTTCAATTGAATAAACGGGCTTGACTAAATTGACTTCGGCTTCCAAGGCGGGAAACAAGCACAACTTCAAAAGCATGTAGATGAAGTCAATGTCACACTTGTGCGTACTCACGCTGGCAGCCCTGAGGGTTGTCGGCACTCAGGCCAAAGTAGCCCGTCCGACACTTGTCACAGCGTTGGCCCTCAACGTTGGCCTTACAGCGACACTGACCGGCCACCATGCCCAACGTCGGCGCTGTGTGGCTGTCACACATCCCTCCATTCTCGGAGCCTTCCGGATCACAGTCACAAGCTAGGGGAGGCACAATGGGATGGGTTTAAGGATGATCTGCGATGATCTTTAGGAATCGTACATGCTCACACATGCCATTTGCTATTGGCTATTGTCCGATCAGATATGCAGACATTGCACTCACCTACGCAGACCCGAGGGTCCCGGATGTCTTTGAAGGGTTCTTTGTAGTAAAAAGGTTTGCACAATTCACAGTTTCGGCCCATCGTGTTGTGCAGACAGTCATCGCACACGCCTCCGCTGACGTTGCCCGTGGCCAAATACACCGCCATGTCAAAATGGCAGACTGATGAGTGGCTATTGCAATTGCACTCTGAAAAACGAACAAACACTCTCGTCAGGCGAAAGGCACACACCTCGGAAAATGCCGTCAAACTAAGGCAATGCTCGATAATTTTTAAAACATGGAATGATTGATTACGAGGCTTCATCATTTACTAGATGCATTTTCACCTCACTTAGAATCCTTACTGGCTCTGTGTCACCATCTTCTTTTTTCGAAATGTGAATTTTTACAATGCAAAGTATTTAAGATCGTTTGCGAGTATTGGATTTTATTGATTTTTTTTTGGGGGGGGGGCTATAGTCTAAGAGTGATATTACTCTTAGACTATAGCTAAAGAAAGGCTTTGGCAGGAAGTCATGTACAGGTTATAGCAAATGGCTTCCGCGGTAAAGGGCGATGCTCTTTCTGGCGTGAGTTCAATCCCAGAGCTGGACGAATAGTTTACTTTGAGAGATACCTTTCGAAATTCAAATATCATATAATAATTTAGTTAAAACGCTCTGCATTTAGTCTTCTTTTTTCTTTTTTTTTTTTTAAACCCCTTTTGTAAAATGTAAAAAAAAAAATGCTCATTGCTATGACTTTACGCTATACTGTAAAATATAAAATAAGTATTTTGAATAGAATTCTCTTTTGATGTGCAAAAGCACAAAATTGCGATTCGAAAATTGGGAGAGAAAAAAAAAGCTGAACCCCTTGACTAACAACTGTATAAGATTGAAGAACGTCGTATACATTCAAATGAAATATAATAAATAAAAGACATACTATTTTATTTCACCATGACACAATTGAAATTGTTCCAAATGAAAAGGTTCTTGTACTTTCCACGCCACTGATTTCAGAGGCGAATCTTAAAATCAGTATTTCAGTGGCGGACTCACTTTTGCATGCGTTGGCGTTGCGGCCCTCGGCGGGTCTCCATGGCATGTCGTTGTAGAAGTCTTCACAGCGCTCACAGTTCAAACCTTTCGTGTTGTGATTACACACACACTTGCCGTGAACCTGCAACCACCGATTGAGGGAGCGTTAGGACTCATTCTGAGAGAGATGTCGATTTTAGAAGGCAAAAAACCAAATCTGTTTGTTCGGCGAATGCGCACCATTCCTTCTATATCATCCCTGATGCCGTCGATTGGGGCGCACTCTGAGGCGTGGCCATAGCAAAAGCAATTTCCACGCACAACCAGCTCGTAAATAGCGTAGTAATACTTTTCTTTGATTTCAGGTCTGGGATCCAGCAGGTTGTCTCCCAGTGTGTGAAGTTTGGTGAAATTCACCCTCAGGTTGGTGATTTTCAGCTGGTCTGTTGAGCAAAAACAAAACGGACATGAAATTATGGTTCAATTAAACTGGACATGGAACTGAACCGGATCATTTCATGTACTGGACTGGTCGTCAAGGTGGTGATAAACAAAAGTCCCTATTGGGCGATACCATGCACACATGAGTGAGTGCACAACAACCCCCACTGGAGGAGGTGAGGGCAAACAGAGCATGACAGAGCTGAGTGCGTGGCATTCGCACCAAAAAAAGTTAAGAATCTGATTTGTCCTTTGAACTAGTTAGTTCACATAAAGTGTGGGAGAATTGACTTGAAATCCCGAATGAAGTGAAATTTACTCCCCTTATCAGCACCATGTCTGACCAAAGTGTATCAACAAAAATTGTTGAGGTGTAATAATCCATTCAGGGTCTGCAAAGCAAGCAAGAGAATATTTACATTCTGTACGGAAAACATGGGATGTAAAATATAAATATAAAGCCAATACGGACTTGTTCTTCTACACCAAACCTTGCTTTAGACCAGGGGTCTCAAACTCAATTTACCTGGGGGCTCCTGGAGCGAGGGTCACAGCACAGTTATTGATTGGTTGAAGGTCAGAAACCATGTGTTTGTGGTGGCCATTTAATATGAAATTAAATAAATAAAAAAAATTTATAACCTTTGAAAAGTTCGGCTAGCGGCTAGCACGGCGCTAACGCTAACACAAACACGTACACATAAAACTTCGCTTGTGTGTATGTAATCATGCCAGCTCCATGTTAGCGTCTTGCACTCATTTTCACTGTTCTTGTGCGTGTGTAACGTCAGGTCTGGTGCTTCAGAGCACCCGGCTCCGGTGACAGCCACACTGACGTGTTGTTTATCTGTTTAAATGTGTATTTAGCAGCACTGACGAAGGCAGTTGTTTCCATCTGTGTTTTACATGTGTATTTAAGCTGGTGTGGGACACTGTGGGCAGAAGTCACGTTGGGCTTTCGTTCCAGTGTTCCGAAGCTGTCGGCCTTCGAATGAGACAGATCTAACTATTTAGCATGGTGGTAGTGCTAACACATACAGCATCCATATCAAACTAGCTTGGGCCGCACTAACCTTAAACTTTCATATCAAGGCGGGGAACCCTTCAAAATAAGATTCCTCAACCCGGTCAAGGCTGCACTCCAACCATTGATGGTGCCATTTCCACGTGGCCTTATTTCGATTGCCTCCTTGAACCATCTTTTGAATTTATTGCTTTCTGATATGATGACTTTCCCCTTCTCCCAGTCCATGATGCGATTATTTCGTCTGCAGTGCACTGTTATGGCTAATTTCTTGTTTTCCTGTTCTGCTTATTGCTTTTGTGTTGTAGTATAATATTATACCCCTAATTAAAGCAATCCGCAGACAAGATGAATGTCATAGCGCTGGTTTTGAGCAATGCCGGGCCCAACGTGATGCATGGACTAACCTGCTGAGTGAGTCAATATTCGGCTTGAGAGGAAGCTTAGGAGTCATCACTTGGGTCACTTAATTGCAGCTAAATATTGTACGAGAAGACAAAAGCAGCTCATGCATTGAACTTGAATGTTCTGTTTTAGGGGAGAAACTCCCATGTTGCGGACGACGTTAACATGAGGTCCAAGACAATTACTCATTGTGGGGCACAAACAACTGATTTTGCCATGTGTGCACAAAGGCATGGTTCACACAGCCAGGAAGCGCAGATGTCGTGTGGTGCAGATGGGTCAAAAGAACTCCTTATGTCGCTTCCAAGTTGGTTGACGTCTGATTGATGGTGATTTCAGCTGCGTTCATTCAACCAACCATTTGGGATCAGAAATCATTTATAATTTCGTCCCAGAAGAGACATTTGGCAGGGAGGGAGAGGATGAGCAGCTAAGACAGTATGTCACAGTGTGTCTCGCCAGCTATCTTGTGTCAGACAGTGTTTGATCATGTTCATGTTTCGACATGGAACAATGAGCAATTGGTGGAAATTTGATGAATTTGATAACATCTGAAAGCGGCCCAGAGGGAGACCTACTCTGGATGTTTGGGCTGTATGGATCCTCAATCCTGATGGCTGGATCCAACACCCTGTAGATGACCTAGACCAGGAACAAACATTTCATGCACAATTTACTATGAAAGTTGGAAACAGTAAACATAAACTTTTTAAAATTAAGAATTTTGAAGATATTTTGAGTTCATGAAACATAAGTTGTTTTTTTTGTTTTTTTAGGCCACAGCTATCCGATGATAAGCAAATCCCAATTAAAAATATAACAAATGAAATCCAGTGTGATTCCTTACTCACTTCTCCCTCTGTGGATGGCTCGATGTCGGAATAACGCGATTCGCAGATAACATCGTTGATGCTGTGCAGAGCACCCTGGGATACACCAGGGAAGTTGGCGGCGCAGTCATGGGAAAAATAACGGTAGATCTGCCACGTGCGACCAAAATCGGCCGAACGCTCAATCAGCAAGGCTGCCGGACGGAATGTCTGCCAGGAAAAAAAAAAAGAAAAAGAAAATCATGATTTTTTTTCTTTTTTTTTGGTGGGGGGGTGCAAAGTATTTTGAAGTTACCTTGAAAGTCATAATGAGGTGAGTGAAATGAAACTCCGCCTCCAGGTCCAATTGGATATTTACATTTGACTTTCCTGCAAAATAGAGAGAGGTATATACGTGTCTCCATTTTTTATCAGCGCAGAGATTATAGTTGTTTCATACCGCAGTATTTGTACCTATTTTTCAGAAAATCATTCTAACCGATAAAAGATTAGTGCCTCAATAACGATATCCTGTCAGAAGATAAACCTTGAACATTTAAAAAGGTGGAGACGTTTCTGGAACGAACAATTAATTTAGTGGGCATGTCTATCATGAGGAGACTCAGGGCTGGGGCTGCAAGGGCCCATTAGTTGCTGTTGGCACCTTTAATGACCCCCAAATTGTGTGCCAATCCAGTGAAGGGATAATAAGAATTTCCCATTACCACATTTATATACAGTATTTTGAGAGTGTGAAATAAATTTGCAAAAAATCCCTTTTAATAATAAAGGCGCTTTTTTTTTTTTAATCATTAATATTCATCATCAATATGAATATATTCATCATGCTTCTCACGGTTGTCCTAACGTTATCTTAAATCTGGTGGACGTAAAAATTCATTCTTGCCACAGTTCACTTGACTAAAGATTATCCCCCCCGGATGGTCTACAATGAAAGGTGAATCATACTCAGCCTCTAATCAACGGCTGACAAGCACAGGAAAGGAAAAGTCGGAAAAGGAAGGAGGAAGGGTGCGACACAGCTCCATGGAGGGTAAAAGGTGGGGAGAGAGAGAGAGAGAGAGAGAGAGAGAGAGAGAGAGAGAGAGAGAGAGAAAGAGAGAAAGAATTCCATTTTAATGTACATATTCAGTTTTAATGGAAAATATGCGCACAGAGGATAATCCCCCCCCCCTTTCCACCCCCCCCTGCAAGTATGCATACTAACACAGTCAATGACCTTTCAAGCCAGTGAGTGAAACCACTATAGACATGGAGAAGCTGCCACGTTGTCATGGAGATGCAGAAGCATCTGTGACTAAAAATAACCACAGTTCTTCTCTTTCCTCCTCTGTGCGATTCCGTTTTATTCCGGCTCAGGCGATGGTGCCATACGGCTGGGGACAATGAGGTACCGTTTTCGGACTGCCACCATGACTTCTTGCGATGAGGCTTGAAGGTGGTGATCACGTTCTCTATGCGGTGATTGATGGTGTTGTAGACGGGGTCGTAAGGCCGTCTGGAGTCACAGTCGAAACATTTCTTCTCCTCCTGCATTGAGGTTGAAGGGTCGAAAGGTGAGAGCAAGTCACCCAAAAAAAAAAAAAAAAACTGACATGGGCGTCATATCGACCAATATTTTTTCTATGAGGTAGAAGTTACGAAAGGTATTTATGAAGCATGTCTGCCTCAAACTTTCAAGTTTTCTCAACCGTGTGAGTGAGAATAATGCTCTTGAGTGCTTCTAATAGTGATGTATATTTGTGAAATGTCAACTCCAGACACAATCACGCACCCAAACTCACCTGCAGGTGACTGACAATGCAGTAGGGCTCCTTCCTCCTCATGCCGCACGTGGATGAGGCCTTCAGGTTCTTCTCTCGTCCAACCAGCAGGTCCCCCGTTGCCGGGTAACAGCTGCCATGGGCACATCCGTGGTTGCGGTCGGGCTCCTGGCCGGCAGCTGCAGCCAAGACTGAAGGTAGATGAGAGGGAGGGCGGCAGGAAATGAATCACAGTGCACAGGAAGCAGCAGAGCAGAACATGATTGCCGGATAGCAACACAATCCACCTTTTTAATACGACTGACTTTTTTTTTCTTCAAAGAAACTCTTTTAATGGCATTCTATACATTTCCTGTCGAACTTGAATACAAATCACTGATGGCGTTGTGGTAACCTTGCCTGATTTCAGTATGTGCTCTGAGATTGACTAGCGAGCAGTCCAGGGTGTAGTTTGCCTTTTGCCCAAAGTCAGCTGGGATAAGCTCCAGCTCACCTGCATCCCTGAACAGGATAAGCCGTATAGAAAACAGATGGATTGATTTTTATGAACGATGTAAATGTGCAAATTGCAGTCGAGATGACATATTTCAATTGAACACGTTGAGACGCTGATATCGTTATTGAACCTGATCGTCTTTTGTGCTTATGTGGGATCAACATTGGGTAATTTATTTCCAAAATGTGAAGCTATAGTAAACTTTACCGTGTAAATTGTGATGCCTCACATGTCAGAGTTACAACAAAATGACAACTTTACAAATGTTATTTTTGTGATTGCGTTACTTTTCTAACACGCTAATTTCAATACCATTCAGGTACCGTTCAGTTGCAGGATGACACCAATCCTGCAACTGAAAGCAGCTTCACCTCCTCTTTTTTTTTTTGTTTAATTTTGCAGGTGACAAATGTTTGGGCCTATTTTTACATAAGAGAAGGAGAGCAATGGTGTGACACACTACTGTAAGCACAGCGGTGTGACTGCACCGTCGTGCTATGCGCGGGATTAAGTTAAAATAAAACCTTTCAGACTTTTGTGACAACCCGTAGCAGGCGGCTGACTTTTTTTTTTCATCTGTCTCCATGCTACAGGCACAAGTTTGACTGCATGATGTTATGAGGGAAATTTGCGAGAGTAGAGTGGAGACCCATGGGTCGTTCTGTCAAGTCTACAGCAAGACCGCAGCAGGTGGTTCTAATCCGTGCTCCATTATGTGACCATTCTGAATGGAAATATGTTACAGTGGAAGCTTGAAGGGATCAAATATCATCAAGATAAATGAATACATAGATGATGGCGAAAATGAGACCTCCGGGCAGTTGTTTCCACATAAAGAATTCATTTTTAAAGAGACGAAACTGACCCAAATTGGCACTCAGAGGAGCACAGACCTCCATGTCTAAATTGTGTTATTCATGCATCAGTGTCTTAGAAACTAACACAATGGTTAAAAAAAATAAAATAAAAAAAGGAGGAGGCAGGGGCCGTGTTCTGGACCAGGAGAAGGCACACTAATCAGATAATTAGAGATTGATCGATTGAGTGAGTGTTGATTAATTGCGGATGCCCCCGCCCCCACCCCCAAGGTGGATGCCTGGTGATGGTTTCGAGAGGATTAGGAAAATGTGGAAATATCTCATTTAGCAAACGTCATTGGAAATGTGTGTCA
Organism: Hippocampus comes; assembly: GCF_001891065.2. Classification (NCBI taxonomy): domain Eukaryota; kingdom Metazoa; phylum Chordata; class Actinopteri; order Syngnathiformes; family Syngnathidae; genus Hippocampus; species Hippocampus comes. The sequence continues at coordinate 505,543 of NW_017805010.1, forward strand.
AATCAGCTTTAATAATGTCCACTCAAATACCAAACGCAGTTTCTCCCACCCCAAAGTTAAGAGTCTGGGTGTCATCCTCGACAGCACGCTAGCTAATCCAAGATCACCTCAGTGTTGTTACTTGACCAGACAATTTTCATCCATCCATTCATAAATTTTTTTGATCCGCTTTATCCTCACAAGGGTCGCGGGGCGTGCTGGAGCCTATACCAGCTGTCTTCGGGCAGTAGGCGGGGGACACCCTGAACCGGTTGCCAGCCAATCGCAGGGCACACAGAGACGAACAACCATCCGCGGGCACACTCACATCTATGGACAATTTGGAGTGTTCAATCAGCATGCATGTCAACCTGCCATGCATGTTTTTTGGAATGTGGGAGGAAACCAGAGTACCCAGAGAAAACCCACGCAGGCACATGGAGAACATGCAAACTCCACACAGGAAGGCCGGAGTTGGAATCGAATCTGGTACCTCTGCACTGTGAGGTCGATGCGCTAACAACTGGACCACCGGGCCGCAGTGACTATTTCCCATACACCAAAAGCAATTCTTGTTCACTCTAGGATTATATCCCACATGGAGTGCGACAACTGTAAAACCGACACCATCCAGGAATCCCTCCTATTCTCATGCAGCATCACTGGCTCCCGCTAAGCTATCAAATGCATCGCTTCCAAGCTCAATTCCAAGCTCAAACTTTTACACTCTTGCACGACAACAACTGAAGCCAACTGAAAAGCATCGCTTTCAAGCTCAATCATCTTTCAATGTTTTACACTCTTGCACGACAACAACTGAAGCCAACTGCTGTAAGCAGGGCTGAAATTGACATAAATTAATTGAAAATGTATGCTTGGCGGTCGACCAGATGATCCATCTGATTTAAAAATCTTCAACATACTCCAACATACTGGACTAAAATGAGTTGTATCGAAACCGGTTCCACTCAGAAGCTGGAATCTAATTTGAGAGTTGGAATGGGTCAACTCTCTTTCCTTCCTCGGAGCAGGTTCCACCCTCCCACAAAGCTCTGTTGAAGTCAGCGGGGGAATACGTAATCTGCTGAACAGATTTATAAATGGCACGGAGCCTCCTGGATGGAAGTAATTACCAACAAAAGCAGTGAGTGATACGAGTCGAGCCAGAGGTGCGGGACTCCACTTATCTTTTATCTGACAGTTCGGAAGTGAGTCGACATCTGCTCCGCAAATAACTGATACACACACACTCAAATGTTTGTGTGTGTGTGTGTGTGTGCGTGTGTGTGTGTGTGTGTGTGTGTGTGCGTGTGCAAAGAAGCAGAGAGAGAATTAGAGGGAGTGAAACAGACGTATACTGTATCTTGTCACATTTATCTCTCTACGTTTCTGTCTGTGATTGTGTAAACCTTTCACGGTCTCCATGTCTCACTTTTGACCTGAAAAAGTCCTTTCATGAATGATCAGTTGTGTACATTTTGCAAATCCTAGCCCCGCACTGTTTTCCAGGAAAGGACAGACCAATTTTTCATGCTAGTGATTAGATGTTGTTTTTTTCCCCCCTCGTTGGTTGATTTTTTTTTTTTGCAAATCCTAGCCCCGCACTGTTTTCCAGGAAAGGACAGACCAATTTTTCATGCTAGTGATTGGATGTTGTTTTTTTCCCCCCTCTTTGGTTGATTTTTTTTTAATGTATTTAGTTTTATCATTCTCATAATCATGTTAAGGGAATTTTTATTGACATTTTCCATTGATTTTCAATGAAATGGTTTTGCGTCCCTTTAAACTGGTAACTAGCTGTTGCTACAGCGAATTGAGGTATTAAATTAAGATTTTTTTTTCAAAAGTGTTCCTTTCTGAACAGAAAAAGAACAAGACGAAGAAAAAAAAAACTTTAGAGCATGAGTTCCTGATCTGGATAATTTTCAAATTCAATCTGAATTTGATCCCATTAGCATCTTCTTATTTTTTTCTATTACTTAAATGCATTGGTTTTTGCACTCTTCTCTCAAAACAAGTATTTATTAAATTAACATATACAACTATGTGGGGAAAAATGGCTTTGACGTTCAGCTCAGAGTCAGCGCGAGTGTGAACATTGGAAATGAAAGGTCACAGGGAAGTACTTTGGATTAAATACAGTACGGCAGGTTATCTTTCCTCCCCCTTCTGCACCCATACATGGAGAGAGAAGGCACGGAGGAATGCCGGATGACAGCTGAGCAAGGAGCCGCCGTGTCTGTGTATGAGAGGCTCGAAGATCACTCGCCACTGCTGTCAATTAGTCCGCAAGAGCAGGAAATACACTATTAGTGCTGTCACACTGCTGTGGACTACTTTTTAATACAGGCAATTAATCATGAAAGTGGGATTCAAGTCAAATAAATCTTTACGATATGTTCTGTGCCTTGTAATTGTGGAATGTGAAGTCAGTCGCAAAGTCCACCTGTTTTCACCCGTCGCTGTCTACTGAAAATGACATCACAGTACCTCAGGGCTCAGGTAACGCCCATCGCGGCTGACATGATTTCTCGGTTTGGTCATGTGACACTTGCAGGCTGAGCCCTGAAGCACTGTGATGTCATTTTCAGTGCGCAACAAGTGGCAGTAACAAGGCAAAACGTCAGCCCCCCTGAGATGGATTTATCTGCTTAATTCATGTTCCGCGCATGCAATATTAATCAGAATGCCGTGTTTCGGCGAATGAGGGTATATTCCATGTTCAACCCTTTCATGGACCCTGTAACCTGATAACATGATAACATAACCGCTGTCCCTGGAAGGGTTACGTCATTTCGTGAACATCGTTAAGTGTAGCTACTAAGAAGAGAGATTGTGTGATTGACAGACCCTCTCTCAAATCCACTCAGGATGAATGAAGAAAAACTCCCATTGACACACGTCCAATTTATATCTAGTTGCAGATGCACTCCATATTTAGTTCAATTCTCAATCCATCTGCATCACAACAAGTACAGCTACCGTGTGGATGATTGCAATTGATTTCCAAAAGAAAGCAACGGCAGGAAAACTGTCAGTCAGACGGGATGGCAAAGGGGGATTTAGAGAGGGGCGTGTCCTGGAGGGGAAGTGGCATCATCATGACACATTTCGAGAGGTCTGGCCAAACCCCGAGAATGGAAAAGACAAACTATGTACTGCCCCCATCAAGTAAACAATGTCTGCAACTAAACTGTAATTAAAGGGTTACAATAAGGTGGACATCTAATGAAGGTAAATGATGGCAGAGAACAGAAAAAGGCCTCGATTGATCTTCTAGCTGCAGCCTTTGCCGTCAGGTAACAGAGAAAAGTCAACATCCTTCTCCTGGCTAATCAACACACGTGCTCACTGCGTGTAGCTTCTATTTGTTCAGCATTTAGCGAAAGGATGACTGAGTCCCTACCAAACAACCGGCTGCTCTCCTCCTCGTCACAATCCCGCCTGGATGCCGCATCCCTCTAAGCAGCTTGCACTCCTCCTTTCTTCCTTGCTGTTTACTCATTTCTGTCATCCTCCGCACGCATCCTCATTGCGCAAGCGGTGTGTAGAGTGTTATATTCCAAACCACTACTTACAGGACATCGGCAGGTTACATACTCGGAAAAACAGCACAGACAGCGGCTGTCAACAGGCATTCAACCGGCCCGGAAAAGACGAGCCGTTCAGGAAACATCACGAAATACCGAGATTCCCAATGGCCACCATGCCCCTGATAGTCATACAAAGTGTGTTTAGCATTGACTCCCACTACTATTCCCCACATGTTCAAGAAGAAATTGTTCCATCCTACTGCAACACCAATGAAGTTTATTAAAAAAATAAAATAAAATAAAAATATCAAGTGCATTTTAACTTGACCATCTCAGGTGGACCACAGACAGTCAGATAAGCTTTAATATATTTATGCTTGCTGTCGTCTGGGTTTTTTTTTTTCCTCCACGAGATCCATTCTTTCAAAGTGCACAAATTGCAATAAGTTTTCCATCCCAGTTCTAGATTATAACACGTACTTTAATTATTATTATTATTTTTAACTGCATTCCATCCAACAGTGGGCTCTTTCGAAAGGCTTCCACAGCAGCCTAGCACCCTTACATGCAAACAAAAGGTCCATTTGTCCATTTGGACCATTCTTGTGTACCTTTTGTAAATCTGAGCAGTACTTATTTTTAAGTTCAACTTGGAACCCTACAGGGTAAATCACAAAAATCTGTCCTTGAGAGCGCCCCCCCCCCCGCGTGTCTTTTGAAAAATAACCACTCGAGCAGTGGTTCTTAACATTGTTACAGGTACCGAACCCAACCAATTCATATGCACATTCACCGAACTCTTCATTAGTGAAAAATAAAAATATGATTATTTTATTATTTTTTTGACAAATTCAAGACATAAAAAGAACACATGTATTAAAAACAGAAAAAAAGTCAACACAATTATCATAAGTATAAAGTATACGTTTTTTAATTGAGAGCGATTGCAAAAGTCACCATGTTGGCAAAAGTGCCTTCGCTCTTGTCATCTAGCTCCTCTCTGGTAGCAGCCTCATTTTTAGTGGAAGCAGTGTGCATCAACATGTGACGATAAACATTTATTTCGTATGAATTTGGTTAAGAACCCTTCTTTTAACCCTTTCATGCACTGTGTCACCCAATAACATGATAAACTGTCCACTGTAGTGACCGCTGTCCCTGAAAGGGTTAATCACACGAATATGTTGGTTGAAACAAATATATTCTTTGGAAAGAATTTCAGGGTGAACAATTGGGTTCAATTGCGGGTAGGATAAAGAGGGTGCCCGTGGAAAAATGTCTCACTTGTAAGGGCTCCCTGAACCTCTGTTCTAAAAGGGTGCTAGCGTGAAAGTGCTCGAGGAGAACGCTTGACTGCGGATGCGTGAAAGGCAAAGAAAGCGGGCTTGATGGTAACGTTGATCATGTGCATTGGGAGGGCCACGCTCCTCTGCCCACCTGTTGCAGATGATACAACATGCTTCTCCTTTCAGACGTCTCGCCCACGACACGGGAATGCGCTTTGCGTCTTCCAGCTGTCTCCATGTGCCTGCTAATCTGACACGGTGTGTCACGGCAGCATCTGGGCCCGCTCACTGAGAGACTATGTTAGACTTCCAGACAGAGTCGAACAGTCTCAAATCCAGCAACAGCTGAGGGGAACAACAGTCAACGCCAGGCCAAGAACATTTGGATGCATCCTTGACAACAGCCAAGCCTGTAGGTCCAGTGCGATTTTCTGTCATTCAACCCAAATGTTTGGATAAGACACAGTTTAAAACGCGCAAAACTCCTGAGTTTCAATCACTGTCGTGCAAGACCTCACTTTTGCAAGCATCAACTTGGCAGGGCTTTGCTTTTTACTGTGCTTTTTTGATTGCAGCTCCAACAAGGGATGCTAAAAGAATTACAACCTGAGCAGAAGCAGAACGTACACCGGACGTTAGGGGACTCGCATTCAAAGATGACTCCAGCATTACCAGATGTGTTGTCACACATCACCAAACTTGTCACATGCAAATACAGAACACTCCCAACAAGTCATAGTCCCATTCATCCCATCACTGAACGTGAAGTGAACCAATGCCGCCTGCACGGACGTCAACCAAATAAACCACGATACCATCAGTAACTCGCGGATCTCCAAACTCCATAATATTCCACTCCAACATTCCTTGTAGCTGGAAGTAATGAGCAATAAGCATTATTTGTGTTCTGTAGACAAAATGCAAACATTTATGAAAACATTGCTGCTCAACAAACACATGCTCGTGAGCCAATGACATCACAGGATGGACGCACCTAAACTCAACTCAACACATGGGTTACGTTTTTTTTTTTTTTTCTTTTGGGATTTAGTAGATAATGCAGGTAGAAAGGGTGGGTTGCGCCGTTGTGGGCGTGAACACATCTGACTTACTTCCTGGACAATGAAAGTGTCTCTTCTTATTCCATTTAAACTCAGTGCAGTCGAGGTGCGTACAGCCTTTGACATTGTGGAAGCAGAAATGAACTCGCGGAAATCCATGCAGAAGATCGAAGAACGCAAATTACGTTTATAAGGAATTGCAAACAGACCTCCATGGGTGGAAAATTAGTTCGCTAGGGCAATCACAGATCACTACTGTGAAGTGGGCATTTGGAGACCGCCTTCCACTGCGATCATTCATACCCATATGGGCGTGACCTCTCACATAGTGGGCAATGATAATAAAAATGGATTCAATGAATTGATTTCTACATATTGACTAAAATACAATGACATCTACCACACATACATGTATCAGAGGAGCGCAGAATTTGTTTGCCCACGGCGCAATCAAATTAATCAAAATCATGTTCCATCAGCTGCACCAGAACTTAGACCTGCTTTCACCTGGTCGAAAGTCTTTTCTACTTTCTGTCACTAAATTGTCAGATGCGCAGGGGGCATGTAAAAGAAAAATCCCTCAGTCTGCCAGAACACCCGGCATGGTGTACAATTACGAAAATTAAGTGGCGTCAGTTTTACGCCGAGCCCATGTGCGCTGTCTACGAAAATAGAGTCCTATGTTGTAAAAAAAAAAAAAAAAAAGGTGCTTATTAAGAGCGTTAAAGGCCATGAGATGAAAGTGATTAGAATGATCGTATCTCAAAAGGACCAGCTACTGACCACAAACTAAAGAGAGCAAATGACGAGGCACACATGGCCGCCAGATGTTTGCTTCGGCTTTTCGGTCAACGGCGCTTGCAGGTTGGCTTCACTGTCCATGCTAATTAGAGGCCTGATGACCAAAATGTGGTGCGGCTGAGAGGAGACAGCTCAGAGAAAACCCACAGTACATCAGGGACTTGTCAAAGTTTATTTGGAGTCTGTGTTTGTTGTCATTTTTTTTAATGTAGTTAAAAAAAATTTAAAAAAAAAAACGAAAGCAAAATTTAGAAGAACCGTCGAGCTACGATAATTATTCTTAATGCTTAAAATGTTCTACCAAATAAGTGAAACAAAGCTGTTTTTTTCCCTCCTAAAATATATTTTCTTACATTACGTCATGCAAGGTAAAACAATACTGACCTCATTCAATTCTATATGTCAAAGTCAATTTTTACCTATCACAGCCGGAGAAAATGGGCAACATCATTTTTCAATCTGTTTTATTTAGCGTTTTCTCATGAGAATTTAGTAAGATGTGGGACCAAAAAAAAAAAAAAAAAGATACAGCTGCATAGTTTGGCCACAAAAGCACTTTTTTTGGCCATCATTTCATAGGACTTAGTATAAGGGCACGGCATTTTCACATCACTAATTCATGAGACGGCAGCAGGCTGAACTATTGGTAAGCATGTCTGCCTCAGTCGAGAAGTTCTTTGCTCAGATCTTGGCTCAGTCAGGTCTGACTGTGCGGAGTTGTTCTCTTCCACATTTCAGAAAAACCCACATTTGGGTAATAGATCCAAATATGATTGTGAATGGTTGTTTATCCACATTTAAATGTGTGCAATGATTTACCCCACTTCTTGCCCAAAGTTGGCTCGGATAAGCTCACGCTCACCTCTTTACTCAAATGAATTTATTATCCTTCATAACATGCAGGCATCTGCCAAGGTTTAAACACTGGTCAAGTGTGAGACTGAGATGAGGAACACACAACTGTGAAGCCAGTGAAAAAGGCCAAGTAAGTTGAGCTAAATACTGTTCGGATCAAGTCTTGCGGCAGGCGGTAATGAGCAATCAATGTTTGCCAACGGCCATCCATCCAAGGAGGGGAAAAGACTAAGGAGCCATGTCATTGGCCTTAAAAAAAAAAAACAATACAATAAATAAAAATAAAAACATTGAGATATGCGGGAAAAAAAAACTTTTTGAGTTTGATCAAATCTAAGCATTTCGCCAGACCAACATAAGAAGCGGCAGCAAGGATACTGTCGATTTGCTCTTTTCATTATAACCGTCACAGCAAAGCGAAAAAGCATCTCGAGCGCCAACGCACTTGAATGACCATCGATGGATTCATGAACAGGGATGGAGGATACGACTTCCGAGTAGATGTTACAATACACTGTTAGAATAAATATCACAGGGGTGCTCGGGAATTCTAATGTCAATATCATGCAAATATAGATGACCTCGAACATACGTGACAGCTGGCTCATGTTCACAAGCTTTGTCCAGTGTGTGTGTGTGTGTGTGTGTGTGTGTGTGTGTGTGTGTGTGTGTGCGTGTGTGTGTGTGAGTGAGAGATCCAATTCCCTCCTGACAATATCGCAATGCAATTGCACCTTCTCTGAAATTAGATAATTCGAATTCTCAAGTTCCCAAGGTGTTTAAGAGGGCTGTTTTACGCAGCCTGTCATTACCATTAGGCCGGGGGATTTGCGGCAGAAATAAAAGACTCGGAAAATAAAATGTCAAGGGGCAGAGAGTGTGGAAATAACATTGAGACTCTTCCAAGAGGAAAAAACAACAACAAAAAAAAAGACCAGAACGTTCCGATTTAAAGTAACTACAGGGGCACGTCTCAAATCGAAAGTTGACACTTTTTTTGTGATGCCATCACAGATGGCAGCGGGGACATCAGTGAAGAAAATACTGTCATTTGCTTTGCCTGAAATCCAGACACACACACACACACACACACACACACACACACACACACACACACACACACACACACATGTACTCAGACTCTCAAATGCACACTCTAAAATTTTCATATTGTGTAAAGAGAAAAACCGAATTATAATGAGTCCAACACAGGACTGTTTGCCGAGCCAATCGAGTCCACAAACAACATTTGGTTGTCTAAATTCCTGATCGATTGCACTTCAAGAAAACTCCTTTTGTATTTGTCACCTTGCTACCACGAGAAGTCAAATGTTCTCTGGGTTAGAATGTCAAACGCTACCCCCCGGCCCCCGCGCGCCTCCCCGAGTAGGACATCAGTAATCCTTCGGTTCGGCCGGTCGGGCCTTTGTTTTTAATGAGGCCAGATCCATTTCTCATTTCATCCTCCCCCACCTTTATCTCCACCTCCACTTTTCAGACAGAAAAGCTCCAACTGACAAAAACCCAACTGATCGAGCCTTTCATATAAACCAACCTGTTCCCTCTCTCTGCCCTCCCTTTTGCACCCACCCCAAAGGCCCAGCCCCCTTGTTCTTTGTTTCCAAATTCTATCTAAGCCTTTCTTGCTCTTTTTACTTTTTCCTGCCCTTCTCTCTCTCTCGCCCCTCTCTCTCTCTAGCTGCTGCTTTGTGGGCTTTGCCGCACCATTGTTCCGATATCTACACATTTCCGGAGGCTGTCGCTAACAAAAGGCCACTGAGACACACTCCCAAACTCCCATTGCCTTAAACCCGCCTTCACCTGCGAGAGTTGCGAGAGCGCGCGCGCGCGCGCGCACACACACACACACACACACACACACACACACACACACACACACACACACACACACACACACACACACACACAAAATGGCTCGAAGCCGAGAACCCCCATGTCCTTACACTCGTCAACGTGCAGGAAAAGTTGAATTAACCAGGATTTGCCTTGCCTCAAATCCACTTTGATGTGCCCTTCACAAACACGCAAGCAAGCCCACACGCACGATACTCACAATACACACACACATTGACAGTACAGACCGCGCGTGCGCACACACACACACACACACACAAATTCACTCATCCCAAAGAAATGCAAATGCAGAAAGGGGAAAAGTGACAACGAGGGGACACCACCGGTGTTTTTGTCCAAGTGAAACACGCACACGTACATGCACAAAGAGGCCAAAACACCAATTAACGTCTGTGACCCCCGAGGGTTTGGAAATGAGTCATCCGCCTTGCCCCGAAAGGCATCGCAAGTCTTCATCCCCAGCTGTCTGTCATTGTGTCTCATGACGGTGTGGGATGTTTAAACCCCCAAATTCTCCACCGCCATTTCCTTCGTCCGCTTTTCCTCTCAGCTTTTCTTCACAAGCGATTCGGGATTCCAAACTAAGCTTGCAATTGTTGCTCAAGGGCACCTCAGCGGCGACTTTGTGACAAATGCTGGGGGCATCCCTTTGCCCACATCCTTATGCTAATTGGGGGTGGGGATCGATTGTGGGGGTCTTTGGTCGCAGGGCACATTCTAAAGCACTCAATCGTGACCTCCGCTCTTCATGTTGTAAAAAAAGAAAAAAAAAAACAAGCACTCCCCACCTTCTTGTGTCTTCCCTCTCAAAGAAAATCACAATTAGAAAAAATACGTAAATAAATACAAATCATATGGGATATGAGGAACACTTTGACAGCATTGGGATGTGAAGACTGCGACATATCAAAAGGGTCTGGCTGCTCAGTACAATATGAATAATATAAATATAAATAATCAAAAATTGCGGAATTAATACATAATTACGTGTGTGTGTTTCACTGCATGTGCCACATGCATGGATCTGCTAACCAAATTGATACCAGCTCGGTGACGGATGCCTCCGTGTGTGAATTCACAATCAAACTTTGAATCTCTTTTTCTTCTCATGGTCATAGTTGCTTGCTCACCTCAAAACTCAGTTGTAACTAAGGCCAACTCAGAATTGGCCATTAGTAGAAAATGGACACCATGCAATAATTGATCCTTTAGGTATTTTGACAAAAGCATAAAAGGCAATTGCTTTTAGTCAGACCCGGGAACAGTTTTTAATTCTAAATGCAGAGTGTGACTCCTTTAAAAACGTCGGTACTATTTATGACGTTTGAATGTTGTCAACAGTTGACAAATTTTCCGATGTGAAAAACAAGTCAAGTGGACTTACACACTTTGTAAGAGTCAAGCTTCACTCTACGTCAATTTATCGAAGTTAAAGTTAGAGGAGTTCATGGTTCTTATGTTCGATGGTGGTTAACTTATTTTCACACCTGTACAACATCGAGGGCACATTAAAATGTGATTGAAAACGTTGCCGTACAGTAAAGAGAGTTTTTAATGATGGAAAGTGTTTGACAATTTTGAAGCAGCGTGAGCACCATTATATCCAGATGAGCTGGCGGATTTGCGACGAGGCACGCGCCAAAAATGCCGAGCCCAACAGCAGCAGCACGCTGTCCATAAAAGGCAGACATGCTGGATGGCATCTTACTGACAATAATATTTTGTGAGAACATTCAACCATTAGCCGGTTTCTTGTCTGAAAATGTGTAAATCTGAGAACTGGATTTTTGCGCAGCTTTCTTATTTTCTGGATTTCGTAGATATTGATACATTTTCAGCCTTTTCGTGCAAAACGTCATGGGACGGACACACACAAACACGTGTGCATTGCGATAGGTATTGTAATTGTGTGTTTGCGGATTCAGCTGGGGTATTTTAAGAGGACCGTAAAGAGGAGGGACGCCACCCACAGAGGTCTTTGTCATCAATCTCAACCAAGCAGCTATTATACATTAATAGTTCAGCCACACGTAACCGGATAGTTATGATGAATAGTAAGAAAGATTGGCAACACTGACCTTGACATTTTTTCCTTGCTTGAATCTGTTGAATTTATTAACACACTTGGAGGCTATTTTCCCCCCCACATGTGAAAGTTTGAAGAAACAACCCTCAGTTGAACGCACACTACTAAAATAATTAGCTTGTGTAAATCAAAAATAATTATGACGGTGCTATTGTTGAAAAGGCAAAATATTTGATCCAGCTCTTTCTTGTATTAGATATGATAAAAAAATTCTAAATGGTCATAAAATTATGGCTGGTTAGTGCACATATTTGATTAAGTGATATTGAAAGCTGAATATAGTTCACTGCAATGTGTTTTATTTGCAAAAGAATTCTTGGAAAGGACCCTCATTAATAAGCAAATATTGTACAATGATTGCTTAAAGCACAGGTGTCAAAGTCAAGCCCCGGGGGCCAGATCTGGCCCGCCACATCATTTTATGTGACCCGCGAAAGCCAATCAAACATGGCAACTTCCATGATGCTTGCCAAAACATATAGCAAAATTTAAAATTCTCATATGTAATAAATAAGAGAGACATTTTCAGCATTTTGTTGTTGCTAAAAACCTCATGACAGTAACTTAAACAATAGCTGCATAAACTGTTACTCTTGACTTCTTTATCTGATTTCAGGGAAATTGTAACTAAAATGTGGCCCGTGACGAAAATGGGTTTGACAGCCCTGAAATGATGCCCTGTGATTGACTGGCCACCAGTCCTGGGTGTGTCCCAACGCCAAAGTCTATACCCTGGACTGGTTGCAAGTCAATCGCAGGACACAGATTGTAACCGGCAAACAACCATTCAAATCACATTCACACTCATGACCTATTAAGAGTCTTAAATGAACGTGCATCTTTTTGGAATCTGGAGGGCCCACACAGATGTTCCAACCCTGATCTCCTGAGATTGTGAGGCAGACTTACGAACCACGTGCCCGTGTATGAACGCTTTGCGAAAATGTCTCTTTTTGTGGACTTTACATTCGTTTAGGCAAATGATTTGTCTGTCCAAAATGTTTCCGCATACAGAAAACAGAACGATGCACGAGGGAAGTGGAGGGAGGGTTGGGCTTTTAGTAGTTATTTTATTATTAGAAAAATACGTTGTTTGAAATGTTTGTCTTTTGTATTTTCATTTACAAAAATACAAATTCATATGATGAAGTCATTATTAACCGAGGGCCGCATACGGGAAAAAAAGGGATGTGAGGGGACACGAAAAATAACTTCAATTTACAGTTTGCCGAGGAAAACATTTAACTTAAAATTATATTTATCTTCACTTTTTAGTTCCAAGACTGGGCCAATAGAAAAACAAGTTTTCAATGGTGCCCTTGCCAGACTTTGGATCCCTGAAAATTAATTGTCAAAAAGACAAACGGTGACTCGAAAGTGGCCCTCTGCCTTCTGCGCATGTACGGTGTGCGCCCCAGCCCCATAAATGCTGCTTAAATGATCTGGCTTGTTTGGAACATTTGACTTGTTTTTGTGCAGCCAACATGAACGAGTTCATGTGTAGCCCTCCAGTGACCTGAAGACAATCATTAATGCCTCGGCAAGTCCACCACTGGATGACTTCTGAAAGATTTCTTAAGGATCAAAAACCAAGCCTGGACTTCAAAAGGTGCGGGCGTGCAGTGCACTCACCGCAGACCAACACGAACAGTGACGCTTGCATCTCACAGCCGCACACAGACAACCTGCGGGAGAAAGTTGGAAACTTCAGCAACCGCACCGCATGTCTTTGAAATACTTTGACCTACTAGTTAGAAAAAAATAAATACATATATTGATATTCCAAGAGCACGCGACGAGTCTTTCAATAGGACGTCTTGATTTTATTTCCACCGAATTTGTGTGCGAGTGGGTTAAAAAAATACTAAATGGTTCCAATTTACGTACGGTCATTAAACGCCACAGGGAAGCGGACACTCACCGCGGTGATTCCGTTCAGATGTGCGCTCCGGTATCGGTGTCCGAACCCACTGCTCGTCCTTCGGGTCCACTTGCTCCGAAACTGTGGGACACAACAAGAGGCGCTTACGTCGCTTTGCTCCAGTGGGGAGCGAAACTTTTCTGCTCCTGCGCGTGGAAAAACCCGGGTTGGAGTCCTACTGGAAGGGAGCAAAGCACAGACTGGGAGGGAAGAGAAGCACGGGCGGTCCTTCCGTGGGGGCAGAAGGGGGGAAAAGTACTCATCACACACTTGAGTAAAATTAAAAGCACTCACACTCCGTTCTTAAGTACAAGCACAGATACTTGGATATGAAAAATAGTATAGATAATGATGTGCAATAGAGAGGGGGAAAATTATTTAACTTAACTTACAAAGTCTCTGAAAAGGACCTAGAATTAAAATAATAGACATGACAATAAGTGGGCGGCACTGTGGTCGATTTGTTAGCACGTCCACCTCACAGTGCAGAGGTCATGGATTTGATTCCGGGCTCCAGCCTTCCCGTGTGGAGTTTGTATGTTCTCATCGTGCCTGCGTAGGTTTTCTCAGCGTAGTCTATTTTTCTCCAGCATTCCAAAAACATGCATGGTAAAATAACTGATCACTGTAAATTGCCCTTAGGTGTGATTGTGAGCACGAATGGTTGTTCGTTGATGTGAGCCCTGCGATTGTCTGGCAACCAATTCAGGGTGTACCCCGCCAACTGCTCGAAGACATCTGGGAAAGACTCCAGCAGGCCCACGACCCTCGTGAGGATAAGCGGTTCAGAAAATGAATGGATGGATGAAACAAGGCCGAGTAAACTTTTTGGCCATAATTCCAAAATGCTCGTCACTATACCAACCATGATTTTGCTTTGAGACTGTTTTTTTTCTTCTTTTTTTCTGCTGCACATGAAGCCTTAGAGAATTTGGAAGGAATTATGAGCAGTTGGAAAGAGCAGTCATTCGTTAAAAAAAATGTACAGAATTTTACTAGTAAAAGAAAAAGTCAGCAAAAGCATAACGGTACTTAGTATCTTTATTTAGTGTGTCAACACAGGGCCTTTGCGAAGGCGTCGGGGGACATCAGCACTTTTGAGTCCTCTGATTAGTTCAGAGCGGCTCGTGTGAGATTCATTAAATGAAGCCGGCGGTGAAGGACTACAGTGTAGACGATTGAAAATTCATTTTCAAGGCGGACTTTTCCAAAACGGAAAAGAAAACCTGAGAAATCAGACAACGCCTGTAGCTGGCTGGCTCGTTTACCGGGTAAAGGATTTACTGTACTCACCACTTTTACAGTGTCAATAATGCTAATGTTGTGTCTTGTGAGTAAACAGGACATTACTTAATAACTTGACATCAGAACAAACTTTTCTCTCCATCTTTCCTCTGTTGGTTTCTTTATTTAGACTGTTTACCCCCGCAGGTGCCATTTAGAGGTCTTTGTGCATCCAAAACACAGATGCTCCCTTTGCGTCTCTGTAGGGGGTTTCTGTGAGAGTCTGAATCAGAGGTACTCCTTCAGCTGGAGGAGGGATGGAAGCAGGTGGAGGAGGAGGAGGAGGAGGTATGACAGAGGGCAGAGGTGGAGGAGGGAGGAAACAAGGAGGAGGAGGAGGTCGAGTAGACCCAACTGGGTTCCCTTTTTCGACCTTTTCTGTTTGTTTTTGCATGTTAACCTCGCCATTATGGATCCCGGAGAACCTGAGAAGCATCTCCATAGGAACAAATGACGCCATGGATCCTGCGTTCTGCACCGGTGTGGACAGCGTGTAGCCGAGGTGGGCATAGAAGTGCTGCTTATCGTGGGTGGTCAAGCACAATCGTTTGAACCCTTCCCTTTTAGCGAAAAGCTCAGTCTTCTTCATCAGAGTTCGCCCGTAGCCTTTGCCTCTCTCTGCCTTCGACACGACCACCGACTCCACAAACAGGCTGCCGCCGTGGCCTACGACTCTTGACAGCCGGGCGTGTCCAAGCACCTTCTCTACATTTCTGGGACCCCGCAGGAGAACCAGACAGATGGGGAAATCCGGGCAGGATTTCTGCAGCGAGTGGACGCGGGCGGTCTGGCTCCTGTGCCACTCGGAGTTGACCAGGTCAGCGCAGGGAAGCAACAGGTCCGGGCGCAGGTGGATCGGAATAACGTGGATCTCTTCTCCTGGCTCAGGTTCTGCTTGACTTTTTACTTGAATTTTATCATCCAACACTGAAGGCTCAGAGGCTGTCCGAAAATGAAGGTTCATATCGAGCCCGTCGCTGGTAACTGGCATTCCAGACTCAGCCCTGCGGTGATCATAGTTTAATTCAGGTTAGCCTTTATGCAGTGATAGGAAATGTCCATCCTGAAAAAACAATGGTTTTTAGAAACTAAAATGGTACCCTGACTGATGAATTTGTTTCAATGACAAAGGTTGCTAATAAAGGAAAAAAACAGCATTGTATTGGAAAATATTAAAGAAAGAGCATACAACATAGTTTGGAAGGAAATAAACTGGCTTTATAAAATATAATCAAGTCAAAAGTCGCACACACTGTAGTAATGGTGTTTTGGCATGTGCCTTAAGAAGCATGGCTTAGCGTTTGAGACGGGTTGGGCATAGGTGGAAATGTCTTCTCCATACTCTTTGGGTGTGTTTGACTGTTTTCATCATTCAACAAACGCCTCAAATTGCATCAACGACTGTCGCCCCCGCCCCCCCCCCACACACACACATACTTAAGTCTAATGATGGCATATCTGTAGCTTATTTGTAATTCAAATTCGCATTGCAACACAACAGAAAAATAAATCGCCCAAGCAATGGTTCACGCCTCGAAAAATGTGTAGGATAAGTCAAAGTACCATTGTACCGTATAACCAGGGGAAGCACACGATCTCAATGAAGCGTGATGCTGCCTATTCATATAAAATAGGTGGAAAAAGTATAACAGTGATTTTCAAGCACTGTCGCAACATTATTGCCACATAAAAAGTATTTTACCACAAATATCGCATCATTATTCTTCTATCCGTGTCAGCAACATATATCGACTGGCTGAAATATTAAACGGTCCTCCACTAGATGGAGAAGGTACAATTAAACGGTGTCGTCATTCCTTCAAGGTAATTGCTTTGTGTTTAACTTGATTTCACACTAACCAATGATGTGGGTAAATAAATGCGAGATCTTGCTTCATTATAGATATGCTTTGAGACTGTTGGTTATGTGCCACCAGATCTTTAGAATTTTAAAAGTGTCCCTTTACACATTAATGGCTTGCAAACACCGTTGAGTATAAATGGAGACCTAACTGTAGCTTCCCCTAGTGGACAATAGAGGCAAGCGGGTGTCGAGCTCATGGGGTGGGGTCAGACTATCAGATAATAGTTATACTCGTGCGCTGCATTCTTTCTAATGAGGACAGAGGACACTAGTAGTACATGGACGTTAAGATGGAGATCATAGCAATTATAAAAAATATAAATCAATATGCACGAATGACTTTTTGGAAAGCAGTGATACAAGGACGGTCTAGTTAAAACGACGATATCCAGTAGCATTATTTCTACTATTATTCTTCGAAAAGTATCAATTCTAATATAGCACGGAATTTTACTAGACGGGTTGAATGGTGAACTTAGAGGCCAAATTTCTTGTATTGGAAATCCGTAAAATTCGTCCCTCCTCGCTTGCCATTTTCCTAAAAACTAGAGGAAGTGACGAAAGGTAAAACTGAACGCTAGCGAGTGGTGCTAACTTTTCGTGTTGAATGTTGACATTTTCTTGAGCAAGATACGACACACGGTATTTTCCAGACTCCCGCTATAACGATACTTACATGTGTGTCGCTCGGTCGACAGTACGGGTAACTCCTGCTCCTGAAACAGCCGGCCAGCTGTGGGTTTTCCTGGCTTGTAGCGCTCATGAGAACTGCCAAACTGCTCCAGGAACAGCTTCATTACCAAAAATACTGCCATTACTCGAAGATAGAAACGTGTGGCCGGTGGCTCTTTCTGCTCACATGGTCCTCGTCTGCCATCATTCGCACGGGAGTGGTATTGCACATAAATGTAACAACGAGTACATGGAATGAATGCTTCAAAATACAGCACTGTATTCAATTAATATATACAAGATCCTCACTGGAATACATTGAACCGTTCGACATCATCTCATAACTTTGATTCCAAAAACAAATAATTTCCAACAGAACAACTGCAGTATTCAAAAATATTACGGAGACAACCGTTTTTTTTTTAACAAAAGTTTTCCTTTATTTTTTTTGTTGTTTTCTTTTCATCCAGGACAACTCATTTAGGATAATCGAGGAGAAATAAGCACTAATAATTTTTATTAGCTTTTCTTCTGTTTTTACAGAGATTAAGGGTGAAATTATCAATTGGTCAAAACAAAAAAATGAATATGATAGCAACACATTAATAATTAATTCAATACAATGAAGTGTGGCGTCAACGATAGAATAAAGTCAGAGAAATGGAGGATGTCACCACTTCCTCTGTGGTACTGTAATAACCACCAGCACTAACTGAACTCAACAACAGTCGATGAAGAAATGGAGTGCCCTCACATTGTTCTGCACCCCGGCCTATCAGGGAGAAAACACTTCTTTTTTTTTTTTAAATATATATATGTATATATATATATTTAAATAATATTTTATCAAAGCTTCTGTTTTTTTATCTTCATAAAATGTTTCTAAAACTTTAGTCTTCATTAAACTTTTTTTGCATTTTTTTAACTTTGTTTTTTGTTTTTTTAGTTTGTCAGCTCAATTTTGTGTTTTTGCAAATGTGGTTTTGTGTTGACTTAGTGTACCCACCTGTATCTGAGTGTGTGTCCTTGGCTGAGGCAACTCAGAGCTGTTAAAATGCTCTTGTGATAGTGAAGACTGCCATAGAAAGCGCGAGTGGTAATGCATTTTTGGAAAACATTGTGAATGGAGTGTGTGTGTGTGTGTGTGTGTGTGTGTTTGTGTGTGTGTGTTTATTCATTTGTTGCATGTCTGACCGCTGCTTTGCCTGCATACAGCCAAGACACTCGTGCTGAAAACTTGAATCTGATGTGAAAAAAAAAACAAGCGTGTGGCCTACCATCTGCATGTGTGTATATTTATCAGGGAGTGCATGTGTAAGTGAATATGCAGGTGGTCGTGTCAGTGTATGTGCAAAAAAAAAAAAATCAATTTTATTCCTTTCCATGTGAGCCAAATACAATCTCTCATGTTTAGACAGTATGGGTAAAGCTTATTATGCGTCTGTGTTGCCAGTGTGTGTGTGTGTGTGTGTGTGTGTGTGTGTGGTAGAAGGCACGGAGGGTGGAGTGGGAGGCTCAGTCTCTCAGGTCCATGCTCGAGCCGAACAGGGCCACCAGCTGCTCCTCGTAATGGGCGATGTTCCTCTTCATGATTTCTTTACAGGAGCCCAGGAGGCGCTCAAAGGCTTGCACGTCTATTACTGCAAGAAGGAGGAGTGCATCACGCGTGAGAGTGGACTCAACTCAGCTGCTAAAACATCGAGTCAAGCAACACATTAAGCATTTTGCGTCAGAACGAATTTGGTATGAGTTTGAATTAAATTAAATGGAATCCAACTCCTACTGAAACAGTACCTTGACTTGGATCCATGATGTCAGATTTTCCCCATTAAAATGAATTGAAATGCTATTAATCCATTTCAGCGTCCAAAAACACAATCATTGTGACACGTTAAAAAAACAAATATATTTATATAGCGTTGTAAAACTCAGAAAATATCAGGGGAGGCACCTCTATCATGTTACTTTATTTCTAAGCCTGCCTGACAAGAACTTTGGTTGTGTGGGTAGTGAATCCCTTTTAAAGAGAATAAATGAATGAATGACAATATATTGTAATGCAATAAATTAGCTATATTAGTGACAAAAGAGGGGAGTGGCGGAGAGTCACAATCCACAGCATTATTGAGATGTCAAAAGTCTTGATATTTGAACGACAACATCTGGTTCAATTTAGCAGGTGATTCGTCACAAACACATTTGCGCAGCTGTGGTTCAAATAATGCATTGCGTACTCCTCATAAAAGGATTGATATTGATCCCTTGAAAAGGCATTTATTGAGGCCATTAACTCTTGGGGGGGG
>NW_017805010.1:525248-591105 GCF_001891065.2 Hippocampus comes
GGGGAAACAAAAAAAAACCCCTTCCACTTTCAAACAACTTCTGCGGACAAATGTATTGAAGGAAGATGGAGAAGTGTATTTGATCTTACCCAAACATTTGACACTGCCCACTGCGTAGGCTGAAGCAGCCCGAGGCTTGTTAGTGACCAAGGCCAGCTCCCCGAAGTACTGACCCCTGCTACAGCGCGCTATCTCCACCTCCGCATTGTCTGCATGGTCTGCCTTCGTCTGTACGGTGTTAGAGGAGGGAAGAGGATGAAAGGTTAGCAACCAGCGAGTGTATCACAACCGCTTCCCCCCCCCCCGAAGCAAGAGAGGCACTAGGCAGCCGAGCCGACAGTCGTGATTCCCTCTGTTGCTTGGCAAAACCATTTTAATGGGGAGTGTGGGTTGTCATTGTCAAAATGACTCACACAGAAACAACCTGGTTGACTGCTCTCGTCAGCTGAGACAGTGGCTTGGGTTTGAAAAATACATTTGCTTTCGCAACTTTGCACACTGTATGCTAAACAAATAGATTAATATAATGTATGCTAACAGACTTTAGGGATCCCGAGAGTTGTGAAAAGCGTTTGTCGAAAGCATCAGACCCTTTTTTTGCAGAGAAACTATAATTGCCTCAACTCTTTGGTAAACAGAAAAGAGGGATATACAATATTTATTCAATCTAGAAATCAACCAACTGAAAGCTGTGAAACGCAAACTCCACTTACTTTACTCTTCATCATGATCTTGACCTCCCCAGATTCTACAATGTAGAAGCAGTCAGCACTGTCTCCCTGTCAACAACAGATAGAGTTAAGTACAGTCGCCGTGTTTACCTGTCATTGTATCTGTGGCTCAGTGAAGTAGATACATTGTCTTTCTTCTGAATTCATGGTTCATGTGCCTTTATTTTAGCATAACCAAAACGTTTATGTCTCGGTGTTATATTGTAAACGGATGAATTGGGGAAAATCGCATTTCAATTATTTTTCAAAGTGATTCAGCCCAAGTCCAGGTTCCAGATGCCTTGACGTAACATGGCAGGTAAGCAACCATCATGCTCGGCCTGGATGAGGTCGAATGTGAGGGGGCTTACCTGTGTGATGATGCGCTCACCATCTGAGAACTGCTTTGCCCCTAATACATCCACAATCTTCATCCTCTCTGTTGCCTGCACAGATTTAATGCGGTGGGTGAGGAGTTGAGGGAAGATAAAGAGAGAAATGCTGGGAACGGAATTCCGTCACTCATGCAAACACGTCTCTGTCTATAGACCTTTTTACCTTGACGACACACGCGCTCGCATGCTCGGATGAAACCACAGCTAAACAAATGCTTGTGATTGACCGAGGCAGAATGACTGGAAAAAGAGGGGAAATAGCTAAAGTGACAATTTTAGCCGTCTCCTTTATCACCAGTTTGTGTAAAATATCAGGTGAAAAGAAGTGAGTCACATTGTTTCAGAGAAAGGCGGAATGCTGGCCATTATTTACATTTCAACCGCTAAATTGATTCAAAAATAGAAGCGGTGGAAATTCAGACATTGTTAACCTGACCGCTGAGAGCCCGGCTAATTCATTTAGCTTTCTGTTGCCCGGACGAGGCTAATGGCACAGATGTGGCTCCTCTTGACACTTGAAGACAGACGCACCGCAGAGCATGGCGTTAACAAGCAGGCGAGCCACTCTGTTGGCGCCTATTGTTTACCAACGTTATCACAGATTTATTGACGTTCTACTCTTGAACTCACCTCCAGGGACTTCAGTAAGGGTACAGACTCAATAAAAGATTCATACATCCTTCGCTTCTTGGCATTGTTCTTCACAATGAGTCGACGAAATGTGGCACGATCCTAAAGGGGGGAGGAGAGACAAAAAAAAAATCATCTAAGAGCATTCTCAAAAGTGTCTGACTTGTCTTTCCCTGTGTGCCCACAAGGGGGGGGGGACAGCAGAGCACCTCCTCCATTCAAGAAGAATTTCATTTCATTCTCAAGGTTTAACGGGCCTCACTATCAGTGCATTGAGAACATACAGTATGTTGAGGCTGCTACTGGACAATTAACAAGGAATTCGACACATGATGACCCGGATTGGCATCACAATATTCTCCTCAGACACATCATCAGCTTCATAGCTACAAAGGCTTCAGTTTGGAACGATGGCATATGGAGATGCTCTTACCAGGCCCCATAGCGACCCTTCCTGGGTGGCGATGATGGTGGCCGCGCGTGGTGTGTTGTACATGAGTGCCAGCTCCCCGAAGCTGCCCTTATTGTCATACTGACCCACGCATGTGCCCGATACCACAATGTCATACACGCCCCTGGAGATTGAGAAATCAAACAATGAGAGAAATTTTGAATCAGTCCATGCACAGTAAAAGAATATGATTAAACTAATTTAGACCAAAAAAATATATATATATTTAAATCAAGTATTGCACCTCAGACCTTCGTCTACAGTATAAAACAAGTTTAGGAGATTCCAAAGTTCGATGCAATATTTTTGGGATACAGGATAACTGTTTTTTTTTTTGGCAAGATAAATACTGATAAACGAAACGTTCTGCTTCTCCAAACCAACACCTTTTTGGGTGTACGACAAATAGACAGCTGCATACCCAAAAATTTGAATACTGTATCGAGGTAAGTCCACTTGTTTCAATGAGTTTCAAAAACTTTAACTTGAAGGTTATATTAGTTCAAGACAAAGTGAAATATTTCAAGCCATTATTTGTTTCAATTTTGATGATTATGGCAGAAAGACAGAAAAATAAGGAATCCAGTGTTTAAAAAAAAAAACTAGATTTATTCATGTGACCAATAAAAAAAGGTCCTTAAAGGGGAAGTCAATCCCAAAATGTCCTTTATAATAAAAAGTCTGTGCAACCCTACTTACGAGTACAAACATGACATTCTGATTAATATTGCATTTGTGGAATATGAGTTAAGCAGTAAAATCAGCTCCAGCTCACTCACAACCCTAATTAGGATAAACAACAGGCAAAATGTATGGATGTAGCGTTATCTGGATTCCACCGATTAGCAGTAATCCAAGTGTACCAAACCGGAGTACTTCACAGAGCACTCACTAGTCCGAGAATCCAGATTTCAAGTCTGAATGCATCCGTAGAGGATGGAACATTTATGTTTGTTAACAGTGCTGGTCACACTCTGGGATAGTATGACTTGGCAGGCGTGCTGCTGCTGTTGCTAAAGGTCATCGTTACACATGTCGCGCAGAGAAAACACTGAAAACAAAGATTTGGGTCGTGTGTATGTAGATATGAAGATCCCAATCAGTGGACTCTCACTGCACTGCACTGATGAGTAATTAGAGGTCGCGGTGGGGGAAAACAATAACCTTTAAAACCTCTGGTAGTTCTTATTTTGCTCATTTGGCAAGTGCTCCACCCTTAACTTTTTTTTTTATTTTTTTAGTAGACCGTTAGGGGCCTGCACAGTGTCACAATTATGGTCTGCATTAATCTTAAAAGGGAAAACGGAAAAGTGAGGCTATTTGTATCTTTACCGCTCGATGACGTAAAAGTTGTCGCCATCGTCTCCCTGGTCAATCACATGTTCTTGGGGCTGAACCCGTAATTCAAACATTGCGTCCAGCACTTCAGAGAACTGCTCCTAAAGTGAAGATGAGAAGGACAAGAAGAAGCATGTCAGACCCTTGAAAGGAAAAAAAAAAGAAAGACGAGAAGCAAGGCGCAACAGTGGAATTGAACTAGAAGCTAAAAAAAGGCACATTGCTCATGTGAGTAAGGCCCCTGGAGGGAGGCAAGCTAAAACTACTTTATCTCAAGGAGGGGATTTGGTGAAGAAAAGAGAGAAGCCACTTTTTGTTCGCATGAAGTGACATTTTTCCATGTTTCACAAGAACACGCAATCTAATGACAATCATGCCATCCCTGGGGTACAAGCAAATATCATGTCAGAGATATATATCACTGTGATAACCACTGCGGATCGCAGCGTGGAAAATACATTCTCATTCCAAGGCAGATGCAAATAAATCGAGGGCATGGACTTTACATGACACATTTGGAATTTTGGGAAAATCCCACACATGGGTGGATATCGGGAGTTTTACTACGCCATCAATAATAAAAGACAAATAACAGAGAAATGGGGTTAAGGGGCCTTTTCTAATCAGTGTGCGCGCATGCCAAATCATCCTTCCCATTCTTTACCTGGTCCAGTGTTTTGAACAGCAAGATGTCCCGACAGGCCTCCTGCAGTCTGCAGCGTTGTTCGTCTGTTTTTGGATGAACCACTCTGGGTTCTGTGTCCTCGTCATCCTCATCTGGATTGAATGCCTCCGCACACACTGGTCGAGGGATACGCATATTTGATTAGATTGAACTATAATCCACAATGTCAATTACTCCAGAAAATAAGATTCAGCATACATATTTGCTTTTGATGTGTGCACAGTCAACTGACATCAGGTGACTCTGGAAAGGTCACGCAAAGAAACATTTGCACTGAATTAGTCTTCTTCAATCTCACTTGCACATTCCTGGACTTTTTTTTTTTTTTTAAATTATAGTGTTACCTCTCTGGACTTAAGTGACCAGCAATGACTCTTTTGTCTGTTCCTGTACAATGACGGTTGAGACACATCTCATCTTAACAAATGTATATATAACGTGTATAATTTTTGCTGCTCACAATGGCCTTGTAAGTGGATGTGTCCCAAAACGGGTTTGGCAGAAGGAGGAGGAGAGCAGCGTAAATCAAATCACATCTTAACAGATGTCCTGTTTTGTATAAGAGTAGGTTCTTCCGATAGCAAAGGGAATTTTCCAAAGCAAGTCGTTTTCACCACCTCGCCATTTCACAACGCTTTGAGCGAATCGATAAGGATTGGTTGCTGGGACTTTCTTTTCCCGGTCATTTTTGTGGCGTCACGTGAGAGGGCTTCTGTCCACTTCTCCTTACGCAAATATAGAAGTGTCTGCGCACAAGCAAAGCCAATCTATCAAATTACTACGCAGCTGATACTAATATTTTTGAACATGGATGGCAGAAAATCAGGGGAGCGCGTACTGGTAATACATGAGTACAAAGTTAAATTAGCATTTTTAAGGGTGATTTTGGGGGTGGTGTATAACATATGATTATGTCCCATTCTCCAGAAATTACGAAGTGAGTCGAAAAAAGAAATTGAGGTTTAATGAACACAGGGCACAGATACTACCGTCTTGGTACGAATCTGGTGATTCTGATTCCTAACACGACCCATGAAATTCTATACGCGTCCACTTGTAGACTAGTTGTTGCCATATGTAGGTGACAGGCCATTAACACGGCCACATCTAGAAAAAATTCCCCTGGCGATAACATTATTACTTTATCTTAATACAGTACATTAGTTTTGATTTTAAAGTGGCCTCAAATGAGCCATGCATTCACTTCAGAAAGTGGCCTTGCAATTACCGCAAACCCACTAGACACCACTTCTAAATACGGCTGGATTTTATGAATGTATGATGCCATTTTTCAAGTTACAGAGGATGTGAAGGCAGATACCCCTTTTCAATAATTCCACTAGATTAGACATTCGTAAAATAGACCACAGCTGAACAACCATCATCCGGGTCATGGAATGATACAGGTTTCTGATTAAGAGGGGCATGATAAAATTGATATTAGATTTAGAAATTGGTTTTTTTGCTCTTTATTGCATGAAAATAATGTATTATAAAGCTATGTTGGTTGAAATTATTGAGGCATATGTTTGTTTTGTTTTACTTTTTGCTGAGAGGAACCTATAAACAAAAACTACTGCAAATACTACAAGTTTGGCCGGACATATTTCTTTTTTTAAATTGATTGCTCATTTAAAATTGAAAAGGTGAGCTCAGAACTTGTGACTGTGTTGTTCTACCAATACAGGTTTAAAAAAACAGAAAAATAGTCGAATTAAAACCACACTGCCGGCAGCACGCCTTTGTAAAGCTGAGGAAGAGACAGCAGAGTCATGAGCAATGTTGGGACAGTGGTAAAGATAAACATCAGCTGACACACCAACAGCCTAATCAAAGTGCAGCTTGCCACCAAGTCAATTAGGCGTATGTAAACACTAGACAGAACAATGAAATGAGAGGAAACAAGAGTACCACTGACAAAAGACAACTGACACCAACAGTGACACAAAACGCCAAACGCACGACACTGGCACTGATAGTTCACAGGCACTGGACTGATAATTATGCAATTGTTTTGTTGCCTTTATACACTGCCGCAATGGATTAGAGATAAGATTGAAGTGCAGACTTTTAGCGTGACATTTCTTCACGTTGAGGAATTACACCCATGTTACGCTGCATGCAACCCATTTTTAAGTGTTTGTACAAAGCTGCTACACGTGTACATTCATTAAGGCGACTCGTGATTGTACATTTTGACTACTGTATAGCGGCCTACTGTATAGCGGCCTACTTCGCGACATGCGAAAGGAATATTCTTGAATGATGATGTCAGCGATTGTAGAGCACGCATTTTATTTACTGGATGTGGCTGAAGACCACCATCCAGAAGGATTTGTTGATGGCTTCTGGCTACAGACTTGAAGTACTCATTGCCTTCAAGATCCATCCATCCATTTTCCGATCCGTTTATCCTCGCAAGGGTCGCGGGGGGGGGGGGGGCAGGAGCCTATCCCAGCCGTCTTCGGGCAGTAGGCAGGGGACACCCTGAACCGGTTGCCAGCCAATCGCAGCTCTTAAAGATTCACAACCTACATTAAAAATTTTATATTTATATTTTCATGTGTTGACTGTCAAAATACTGTCCATTGCCCCTGAAAAGGGGAGGTACTCTGGATAAAATTGAGTTTTTGTTTTGTTTTGTTTGTTTTTTTTTTTTTGGTCATCACTTCAAATTCACGGTGATGCTTTATCAAGACAACGATCCTAAAACCTGTCATTGGCCAAATATTTCTACAGCTACCTGCAATCAGGCTGTGCAGACAACCGATGCATATAGACCAAATGTGACAAAATAGGAGCCAGTGACGGAGGCCGTCAGTTTTATCTGCAACTTGTGTTGGACGTGCATGCTCAACACAATATGTGTGCGCACCGCAGTAGGGCCTGTTATGCAATGAAGTATGCAGTATCATAGTCCGTGTGAATAGCCCTTAAGGGACATGATGTCAAAGATACAATAGTGAACCCGCAGGCACGCACTCACACAGGAATCTCACCTGACACTCTTCTGTTGAATCTGCTTGGTGGCGGGGCTGCAAAGAGACAAGAATGGGGAGGGGCAAATGAATATCATTTGAGTTTATAGAAACGAATATGATGACTTTTTTTTTTGGTTTGTTGTACCTGGGTAATCTGTTTTTAATGAATATACAATGCAATTCTAAGGGAAAATTAGATTTTTTAAAAAAAGCAATAAGAGGGCTGAAAAAGCAGATGAGTCAGAATGATACTGGCTAAAGAGAAAGATTAAAAAAAAACCCAAGTTGAATACATAGCGGTAAATAAAAATGTAACACCTGTCAGAAAAGGTCTTAATGCTGGTGACGTGCTCTGACGGCAACAACTAATTTCATTCTGATAAAATACCAAGGTTATTCTTCAGTGGCTTCACGGTCTCATTAACAGATGGAATTCACACTCGATGGGACCCTCCCCATCCCATAACCCTGTACTGGATAAGTGGTATAGAATATTGATGGACCGAAAATTATCACACTCAATATTCAAAGTTGACAGTGGACAGAAAACTGGAGCACAGGGGGACTTGTAGGGGCTGGGGAACAGTTTTTGGAGTTTTGTTCCAACACCCATACTTGTGAATAGGTATCCCCTTAGTGGCAGGCACTCGGATACCTGTTTCTATTCGAGCGGTGTCCATTATTTGAGGAAATGCAAATTTCGAGCTCGTGGCTTGCGTGCTGCTGCACCGTTGACCGTAGTATTCATCGGGCTGTCTGAAGGGGACACTGCTGGATATGAATATGCATCAGGAATAATAAAGAGGCCATTCAAAAGAGTGTGCAGGATATATGTGTGTGTGTGTGTGTGTGTGTCTGTCTGTCTGTGGATACATATATGTGCATTGATTTGACAATTTATTTGTATATTTCCTTCAAATGCCTTTTTGTATTTGGGCGAGTGTGTGTAAAGTTAGCCAATTAACTCACATGATGAGTAAGCCAACACCCGCTTGATAATGCCGAGCTTGTTGCAGGCGGCTGGCCGGGGGTGGGGCGGCGTTGCGACACACGTTACATAGACACACATTAAGAATGTGCCGCTACCGTATTACCGTCCTGTCAGAGCCCATTAGATCGAGACTGTGAAGCTCAGTGACTGGAAGATAATCATACATACACGCCACTTTCCTCACTCACGATTTCCTCACTCACCTGAGAAAGAATTGTGAAAAGACACTCTTTTCTACTATTTGTCATAATGTTCATACTACTATTGCACATGTAAGAGGCGAACGAGATTCACCTTCATGGCAATGATCCGATCACCTATACGATGCTGGATTACGGGCGGGGTGAGCAAGGATCACCCATGTTTTTTTTTTTTTTTAATTGTGAAAAGGAAATATGCATTTATGCATTTCACAACCATTTGGTTAGTTGAAAAGTCTAATTACTTTTGCTTCAAACTGCGCTGTTAACATTGCACAATGCCTGAATGAGCATGACACAACAACAACAAAAAGCCATCAAAATGGCAAACAAACATGACTACCTTGTCCAACTTCACAAATGAGTTGAGTAATTTTACACCAGCGCACCTGCCATCACATCAATTAAGCCTCTCCAATTTTGCTTTCCCCCTAATTGCCCAACTATCTCATAGTGCTTTTCCATTCTTACAAAATAAACAATTGTGAAAACATCCCTCATGCTTGAACTCCAATGCTTTTTTTTTTTGCACTTGCGCAAAAAAAAAAAAAAAAAAAAAAAAAAAAGACTTGTACAGATGATAATCTTTTTTAGGTCATACAGGATGTTGAAATACAAAATATACTACTGGCACTGTGGAAAAATACCCTGTCTTGTGTTGAAGTCTGCTTTTTTCCTAATACTGCACGGAGCTACTAAAGAAGAATTCATTAAGCACCGAGCTGCATGTTTCTGGAGGAAAAAAAAAATGTTCAGCGTAGACATTGAGTCCTAGAGAGAACAAACATGAGTTATGAAAATTAAAGTCACCTGACCGCCACTCTGTGTTCAGGCCTGGTGCTGAACACACGTTGTATATTGTCTCACATGAATGCAGTCCGGGAAATATTTTTGATCACGTACGCACGTGTGTGTGTGTTCAGTTGTGTGGGTGCATGAGTCTGCGTGCACCAAGTGTGAAGCGCTCTCCCCACAGTCAGACGGTTTGTGTGGTGCTGGTGGCAGTGTGGCGATGCTAGTGGCTGTATTAAATGTACGGCTGAAGTTGCCTTGGCAACCTAACACAAAGAGGATCTCATTGCCATAACAACCATACCCCGTTCACCCTCCCCTCGTCCTTTCTTAGCTGCATCCAACTCCCTTCTCCAATATCGAGCTTGGAACAAGTGGCAGCTCGTCCCTCCATTTCCCCCTTCCTCCTCCTCCACCGCCAACCCTCTCACAAGCTCTCGCAATCGCCCCCCCCCCCCATTCCCACCCTCCTCCCGCCCGCAGTGAACACACAATGTGCCATATCAGAACTGTTAGATGGAAACAAGATGAGGGAGCCAAAAAAAAGGCGGCGGTATGTTTACACAGATGACGAAACAAATGACTGACCAGAAGGTTTAACAGAGTGAAATATCTGGAAATGCGACACATTATATAGTAGTTAATAGCAGTAAGTTGGGACACATGAACAGTGAGCTCACCGTGGAAAAGAAAAGAGGATAAAAAAAAAACTTGAACAGTATAGCATGGTTATACTGAAGGCATGTGGACAAAGCTACACGACAAGGAAGGATGAAGGAATGACTCTAGGAAATGAAAGCATTGTGATCTATCTATCATCTACCCTTAATAGGTGACGAATCAAAGAGATGAAGTAGAGTCAAAGAAGAAACAACATATATGGAAATGAAAATGTTAGTGTCCGTTTATTTTAAAGTTGCAATCTAGCAGCGACCCCTGTTTGGGACGATCAGTTCGTTCGGAGAAAGTCTTTGTAGTACGTTGAGATCGATTCTGACACGATATAGGATGAGACAATACTGTTTCTATCGGTATCACTTGGGGGGGGGGGGGGGTTATGCTCGAATCGCTGAATTCAGGTCTCCTGGAAAGCTTTGCAAGTGCGTCTGTCTGCCTGCCTTTTCTGTCGGTCTCCACTCGAGATAATTGGAAGTGCTCAGAGGGTTGACTGACGCCTAACCTGTAACCATTCTCAACTGATACATTTGTGGTATGTACTCTGCACTTAGCTCATCAAACTTGAAATAAGGTCTGACATGCCCCATGACATAGTGCGATATATACATTTATGAGCTACTTGTATCTGGATTAAAAACATGACATCATAATCAGTCGGGCAATTTTCAATAGTCACAATGATTTCATTTGTTCTAGCAATGACTATCGAATGCAAAAAAAAAAAAAAAAAAAGACAAAGGGAATAAAGCTTTGATTGCAGGTAATAGTTCTAGCTAATGTTTGCGATTTAATGTTGATATATTACATCTATTTAATGGGGTGAATCTTTCTGAATCACATGAAAAAACATTGTAACACACACTCCTTTGTTTCTCTGCATTTAACTCATCCCTTGGGACCACCCCAGTAAAATGCCTAGCGTTGTTATCACTTCTTACAAGTCGAACAAATTTGCATTTGCCTCAAGGACGGAGTAAACAAATAGTTCAACGGTACATTAGGATCATTGAGCGGGCAATGAGACAAATATTTGCAGGGGTAATGCCTTCCTTAGACGTGTTTCTTTGCAGCGGCTGTTTGAATCATATGACAGCAAGGCGGTCCAACAAGCGTTTTAAAAACAGTTCTAAAACAGAGGGGCGAGAATACGGAAAATGTGGCTGGGAGGCCTTAAGACTTTTTTTGGACTCATTTCGTTCATCATCTTAAACGTTCTGCATTAGCTATTCCCCGGCAACATTAAAAAAAAAAAAAAAAAAGATATCTTGTTCAACAAAATGAATAATGCCCAATCGCTGTTTGGTGTGACAAGATGTTTAAAATGCACTCATCAACCATTGGGATTGAGCGGTCACCAGCCGGGAGGGGCTCCAGGCCCTTGGGACCCCAATGAGCTATGGGCTGTCACAAATAAGGGTGGGAGACATTCCCACTTGTTTACTGTGTTTATCTCCTTCCCAACGACAGACTGTGTCTTATGCTCCCGCCCACTCAATCTCCACTGGTCACTTATCACGCTCATCGCCTTTCCCAGTGGCTCACTCCAACCGCAACCACAATCTCGAGAAAGTTTGGGACCGGAGGAAATGAACACATCTCAATCGATATGACTTTTGCGTTTTGGATCATGAGTTAGTTGGGTGGGTGGCACGGTGTACAAGCACTTATTTCATCCCTCTCATCTTCAATTGGGAGTTTGAATCCACGTTCCTGTGTGGACTTATTTGCATGTTCTGCCTTTGCTTGCACGAGTTGTCTGCAGGTCCCCGGGTTTGCTCACATATTCCAAAAATATACATGTAGGGTTATTTGAGACTCTAAAATGTCTTTAGGAGTATGAATGGATGTTTGTATTTGAATTGCAAATGGCTGACAACCAGTCCAGGGTGTACCCCACCACTCGTCAGCTGGGAAAGGCATCAGCTCATTAATAAGGACAAGAAGTTGGATGATCGGTCGGGCTCGAAATCGCAAAAATTTAAATATGTAAACGGATAACGTCTTGTAGAGCACAAACATGAATTATCTAGCCTGCTCTGAAATAATACATTGATGGTTTGAAGAACTGCGCTTTTCATTCGTTTGGATTCGAGCCCATCTACATGCATGCATCACCTTTATAATGCAAGGCTGCATTGCTGCAACATTTCTAAATGAATTATTTCAAGTCCTCTAGTCATGTCCATTATGCAAGCTTCTCACTGATAACTGGCAGGAGGAAAGATTGCATTGATAGCACAAGTCTCGGTCAGAGTTTACGGTAGGACTTTGGTTTTCAAGGCCAAAGTGGGATCCCAGTCGTCAAAAACAACAACTTGCTGTTCTTATCACGTGTTGCTTTAAAGTGAATTTAAAAAATGTCATGTTGTTGTTAGGCGGCAGCAGAGAACTCCACACCCAATACCCGAGCGCCTTCCAGATCTCCAAAATAAAATTCTTGGCAGCAAATAAGGCATTTTTCCCTCATAAAGAAACTCAGGATTTTCAAATCCATCGAGAGGTAGGGTCAAAGTTAAAGCATTTGATCTCCAAAACGTGTCACATTTTTATCAGTGACTACAAGTTTTTCTACTTGCAGGACATAGAGCACTGACTGTGCTAAAAAGTACAGTATAGTTGGGGAGGAAAAAAAACAAACCAAAAAAAAAACAAACAAAAAAAAAAAACAACAACATTGTGTTTTCTATTACTGTGGGGAAGAATGTGCCCATTGTTCAGCTTTGAATAAAAAACACAACCAAAAGGTAACAATAGCAATTAATCAATGGAGGATGACAACACTAGTCCATGTATAACAATGTGCAAAAGCAATCTGTCGTTTGTGTCGCCGTGTCTGGATACCACACACACACGTCTCCTGGGTGCTGTTAGCAGTCTAGGAAGCGTGTCAGAAATTCCAGGTCGAGTGTTACAAAAGATACAGTGGACCCCTGCATAATCGCGATTGTATTTTCGCTGTTCGCGGGCAGAACCTATCCCCCGCTAAAAGCAGTGGTCCAATGCATGTCAAACCCAATCCAATGTACAAGCAACAGACATTCGCCTTCACTGTTACCCATATGATTAACCGGCACATAGAGAGAACCTATGTCGTTCGCTTCATTAGTGCTCGAGACGAGGCTGGAGTTGTGGTAGGACAACTCATGGCAGCTTCACCATGGCAACGCACCTGCAAGCAATGCCCTGAGCATCTAACAGTTCCTGGCTAAGAAGAAAAACATCATGCTGGAGCAACTTCCCAGCTCACCCAATCTGGCTCTGTGTGATTTCTTCCCCCCCCTGCTTTTCCAAACACAAAGGGGACATGAAGGGGACCCATTCTCACAAACCTCCACTGTGGCAACTCCTTCAGGCTGCATCAGCTGGCTCAGTGCGACACCAGCATTGAAAGAGTAGTTCATAACATAAAAATGTCAAATTTTCATTCTCCAGGATGAAGACTGTGTAATGTGTGCCGGTGTGACAAAAGATCGCACCACCGGATGTAATCTGCAGCAGGAAAAATACAGTTGTGAACAGTCAGTGGGTAGGAAATCGGAACAAGCGCTCCTCAAACTACTGTGGTGAAACATAAACAAAGGCCAAGCTGGTCTCCGATTACATGACCATTTACAGTCAAAAAGAAGTCCAAACCTCCTCAAACTCAAGCATGTTTACAGCTGAGTCATTAAATCCAATAGCCGTGTAGCTGTCTGCATGTCTTCTGTTTCATTGAGAAAAAAATTATAAAATAAGACACCGAGACGTTCCCCATATGGCAGCACTTACATCACATTAAGGCCTTGCGAATAGACATACAAAGCAACATTTGAAAAGGAAAGGGCTTTGGACTTGTCGTGACCTCTGACTATCTAAATCAAAACGAAACAAGGCTACCGACGGCCTATCGCAGCCATGGGCGGGAGGGATTGGCTTCGAGCTGCTCAAGGCCAGCAGTTTCTATGGCAACTGTGGCTGTACCAGCTATGGGGACTGCACCAAACACATTCGACGGGATCCAAATTAACTTCAAATAAGAGGTGAATTATTTAGACTCTCTGTTAGCGAGTAAACCCTCAAGTGTTCTTTCATTTTCATCCGATCCTGCTTAAAATTATAAAACAGCGGCTGGGAACAAATGTGCCTTCACGTCACCCTTCTCATAAAGCTGTGCGAGTGGATACTAACATTCCTCTGTGGTGGAGTTTATTGGCTTTGTGCACCAAATTGAACAACAACATAGGCCAGGGTTGCCTGTCCATAAAAATCAAAACCCGAGTACCAAGCACGGCCATCCTTGATGACATTTCACTTGTAATTGCTTTCCTTGTCCAAGTAATTTTATTTTTTCTGAGGCGCCACAAAAAAAAAAAACACCCAAAAACATCTTTCAAATAGCTTGAGTTCATCCAATATGTACATGGATCTATTCCTATCAATGGAAAATGACCTGTGTGTTCTCCAAAGCTATTGAAACAGGCCATTGTCACCTTCAGGCAACCTCTCTCTATACTCTTAATCAGAGTAAGAAAAGCTGAGCTTCATGCCGAATCACTGGGCTGGTCTTCGAAAGCTTTGTACTCCTACCATGGAATCAGACACAGTCCTCTTTAATGTGAAAATGGAATGCATCGGCATGTTTTGCTGTGCAAGCACTCGAGGTGGAAAATCACATCCGGGCAGAGCGTATCTACTTTATTCTTGTGACCCGGGAGTCTCACAAATATGAAAAACAATTCATCCGACGCCGGTTAAATGGCTGGCTGATGCACGTTGAGAGGCATTCCCAGTATAAAAAGAGCAACTTTCACCCGAATAATACCTTAAGACACACGGATTGAAAAAGCAAACAATTCATTCACTTAATTTCAATCAATAGTTCCTCATTCAGTTTCTTCTGCCCATTCATGTTTAACCTGTTCACTGTGGTTGCTTCCACCTATATTAAGTCTATTGACTTGGAATGGCAAAGACAGTTCTACTAAATCCTATAATAACCTTGTCTCCCTGTAAGCCATCTTGTCTAATTAGATTGGTCTCATACATCCAGGTCAACCCATGCAGAGGAAGGGAGACTGGGTTATCGAGTACAAGAGTTTGTGCGTAAGACAAGTTGGAACACATTTATTGAATTGATATTTTCTTTTGGGGACTTATGTTATCAGAAAAAGCAAAGTGGTGAAAGAATGAAAAAGTAGGCGCAATGTACTGCAGTTTGTCATCGGTTAGAGGACATTATGTTTTTAAGTGATTTTCTAAAACTTATCTTTGATGTCCTTTTATGGGGGGTTTGCAGGATAATTTGGGTTGGAAATAAGTAGGAGGCCCTTTTTTCAAGATATTTTCGCCGGTCAGAAATAATTTAGACATGGAACGGTCAGATTTCTTATAAATTAAAAAATGTATATATTCAATTACGTAAATTAGCTTGACTCCTGATAGGGTCTGTTTTCCTAATTTAATATCGAAAAAGGCTTGCCACTGAGGAGCATATTGTGGCCATTGTGTCTCTTCATTTTGTTATCTCTGTGGAAAGTGAGAAACTGATCAATGTTTGCCAATGCGTAGGCATGTTGATTAAAAACGGGAAACGTAAGTGTATAGTGTGAATGTTAAGGAAGCCAACCGTCCACAAAAAGTGACCAAACACAGCACAAGCCTGGTTTTCAAAATGCATCGTGAGTTTCACCATAAATCAATTGGCGCATTATATTCCTAACTCCTTTAAGATTGGCAGCTAAAGCAAACTTTTAGAAGCTGCGCATGGTTTCCATCATCTTTTCAGAGCTGAGCGGGCGTGTATTGAACACCAAGTGGGCAAGTACTTGCGTAATGAGTCACCCTCCTCCATCACAAAGGCGCCGAATTCAAATCTGAGCCTTTTGCAAGCCTTTTGCTTGTACAGTGAAACTCCTCGACAACGAAACCTACATGGGCGAAAAATACCCGACTGTGAAAAAATGTTCATGCATGAAAGCCATTCCCACTTTTCTTCTCCTACAACAAAAAATCCCTCTATTCTGTTATACGAAATCTTTTTCTCTGCTCTTGCCTCATGACGAGATTCACTGCAACGAAAACAAGCCTTCCGCAAAAATCTAATCCAACCTCAGCATGCCACAGCGACCTCTACTGCTTCGTTCGGAAACGGCAACATCAACCACCACACTGGTTTACACATGCGCAGTAGTATTTGTTTCAGACGCAGCATGAACGTTGCATTTTTTTTTTTTTTTTGCATACCAAGGAGTTAAGTAAAGAATGCGCAACAATATGAAAGCAGTCGCAAAGCGAAGCTCGGAGGGAGCTGTGAAGTTTGCCAGTCGAAAGTCGATTCTCTTCTGTCTAAAAAGTATTGTATAATTCTATCCATTCTTTTGCCTTCACTTATTCGAGGTTGAATTGCTGTGAATGCATTCTCTCTTAGAAAAGTCAGACTTTTTTTTCCCCATTCTTAATTGTAATGCTCGTAGATACTGTTCACCTATGGGATGGCCATCCGTACTTAAAATTCCATTGGACTGGTCAAATTCAGATAAAAGCATCCATCCATACAAAAGTTACGACTGCATGTCTTTGTGATATGCATATTGCATATTCATGATCTCGAAAATATTTTTTCGATATATTGTGCAGGACTATTGGCAAGTACTTTTTTTTTTTGGGACAATTTCAAAAATGAATTGTGGCAGCATGATGTGGCGACAATTTTTTAACAATCTTCAAAAATGCATTCATTAGTACATACAAATTGGAAATTTAGTTTGCCGTTGTTGTCAAACGCTACTGTATTAATTGTGCACATATTTCGAATGATTTTGCCGGCGGACGGCTGGCGGTTTGTCAAAATCCAGGAAATGGGCATGAGCGGCGGAGTTCCTTGATGCATCGGTGTCGGCCAATCAGATAACAGTGATGACACAGTCCCACTCGGCCTGCGATTTAGAACCACTTCTGAGCTGGTTCTGAAAAGAGGCTCTATTGGAACCGCCTCGGAAAACTCCAATAAAGGTGCCTTAAGTCTCCTGGCTGGCCTGGAATTGCCGTGGGATGTCTCCGAAGAGTTGGAGAACGTGGCAGAGGAGAGGGAAGTCTGGGCTTCCTGCTGAAGCTATTGCCACCGCTACCCCACCCCGGATAAGTGCTAGATAACGGATCGATGATGGATGGAACACTCACATGTGGATTGACCAATAGCATTGATTTGTGAAGAAAATTTACCGAAATGTGACAAATGGGGTTTCGATCCCATGCCAACGGCATGTAAATCATAAGAGTTACCCGTAAATGTTAAAGAAACCATCCCAGATTGGTAAAAGTCATTTTGTAAAGTTTATTTCTGGCCAGCAGATCAGCGTTTGAGCACGTGTTACTTTTTATCTGCAGGCCATGCATAAGAGCGGTCAGGCTAGAACACATGATGCGTACAGCTCTATAAGCCCGTGTTGTCAACCCGTGTGATATGTGCCTTGGGGCTGTGTTGCAAGCCTGGCTGGCTGGATAATCTCATGCCGTGTGTAGAATAGGCGCTGCTCAGGCAAGAAAGCACAACACTTTCAAGCAGTGTTCTTTACTGATGCGCTGGATTGAGGAAAGTTTGAACGCGGAATGCGTGTTACTCATAATGTTCCGACTGGAATTTGAATGGGAAATAGTTGCAGCGCAGCTGGCTTTCACACGTACGGGGTACGCTTATCATTTGTCAAACACACACACACTTACCCACATGTATGCATGCAGAGATCGAGGGAGAGCGAGAGGGAGGAAGAGAGAGAGAGAAAAATAAAAACAGACAGACAGTAATTGCGCTTTTACCCTGAGCCAATCACCAAAGCCGGCCAATCATTCCTTGCTTATGGTGTAGGGATGGGCAAAAATTCCTTGATATATTGTTGGTGGAAATGAATGACTAATTAACTCATGACTTTGTGAATACAATTTTAATTAAACGGAATAATAAAAGGATAACCATCCAAACACATAATGATCAATTAACCTACGACTATCCCCATCCGTGGGCATCATGAATTAGGGTAACTGGCAACCTAATAATGGCTCCAAGACATGTAAACCTTTGGCAGATTCACAGTCCATTAAAGAAGATCAACCCACTGAGAAAATGCATTGAAGAAATCTCATTCACAAAACAACACACACACACCGGCTCCACAGCTAAACAGATGTAGGCCACGCTGCTCTGTGCAGCATACGCAGAGCAGAGCAGTGCAGTGCAGCAGCTTGCATCTCCTCTAAGTCTACAGAATCCTCAAAAGAGAACGCCAGATCAGAGTATGTACATCATGTGGAGTTTTTTTTGTTTTGTTTTGTTTTTTTGGGGCTGATTTTTGTCAATCAGACAAATTTGAATGCGTTGAAATTCCGAAATAAGCATGTAATTTCGTGCGGTCTGAGAAATTTCACGGCAGTCTCAACTACTTTTCTGTTCAAGAAGAATTCAAAAGAGAAAGTAGAAGTACATTTCTCTGGCGTCGGCCTGAATCCTCCTATATCCAAAAATCGTAACTTTTCAGGAGACCCCACAGGCGACATGTTTGTTCAACTATGACCATGGCATCGTAAAAGGGAGCAAGCCATATTCCACACTTTAGATTGGGCAATAATGACAAAAACCATTGAAGAAATATCATCCAGACATGTGGATTAGATTTGTGAAAAAAATATTCAATTAACAAAATTGTGACATGGGAGGTTTCGGCTCAAGGCCAACAATATTTGACGTAGTCTCTGGTGGCTTCAATGACTTAATAATAAAAATCCAAATTGTTGATGAGGAACAAAGTGTACAGTACATTTTTAAGATACAGGCAACACTAACTATTGGAAAACGCTTCGCGTGACTGTCCCCAATTGGCAAGTCAACAAGTCTGGCATGGCATTCACATATTGGAGGGGGAAAAAAAAGAATATCAAAGAAATAGTTAGTGGCTCTGCGATCGATCAGCCAATGACCATGATTCGCCGATTTCTGTGGAAAAGTATTTGACTGGCATATATCAATCAGTCTCTTGCTGTCGATCATATAAACTTATCACCCGCAGCTCGTACCAACTAGACACCAGCCTGCATGCTGTGGTAGCGTCCCTCGTCTCCCCTTCCTTCACACTGAACAGATGTGCGGCAGCGGCAAACATGTCTACTGGGTGGCAATCGTATGCGATTTGAGAGGGAGGCTAAGTTTGCATCCGCCAACACGGCATCAAACGATACCTTGGAGGGAGAGCAGCTGAACAAGCTTTCAAAATCACAAATGCAATGGCATTAGAAGTTGGTGAGGTTTTGACGCTGAGAGCAGATACATAAATTTCGACTCAGTTCCCGTCAATTTGCTCCCCTTTGTTACAAGGAATCTGACGCACATCTCAACAGCAATTGTTTTCTGTAGTCCTCCTTGAAAACAGACTTTCAAAACACATGCAAACATCTGCTTTTACTAAGGAAAGCTACAATCAGCATTTTTGCCTATTTTCTGACAACCAGCAACTGAATCAGAACTTGTTCGTGCATCTTCAGCACTGTCACTTTGAAATAATGTCCTGTTTTTGGATAGAGGGATGGGAATTAAAGTTTTTTTTAAATTTTAAATCGGACTCATCCATTGATTGAAAAAAAGAAACAGGACATCATCGAAATCATCGATAGTTAGAACTCTTGAATGAATTGAAAATTGGGCAGTTAATAAATACGATCTGAATGGGTTTCGTCAGATATCACTCTTCGTTATCGGAATTGGCAGCATAAATCCCTGATCAGTACACCGCCAATTACAACATAGCTACAGGATACAATGGTTTAAAAAGAAAAAAAAAACAGGTCTCAATTTGCCTGATCTTTCAATCAAGGGAATCTGAAGGTATCCATAATGAGTTATGTTTCTCACACCATTTTACATAAGATTTGGTTCCTCACGCAATCCCCGCCCTCCATTTATCCGGGTTTGAGACCGGCACTGGAGCTCTCCAGTGGCTGTGTGTTGTGGGTATTAGCCGCAGGCTGAAACCACAGTTGCTTCATAAACGCACATGACAACCAAAACTTTCTTTGATGGGAGAGAGGCCCATGACCAAGCCATCGTTTTCAGCTTAAAAGACGCCGCGCTCCAAATCAATTTTAACAGCATATGGAATAAATGCAAACAATAAATATCTAGAGTTGTATCCTATAATAAAACCAAATTTGTGCAAACGTCTGCGACCACGGCATCAGGTAATATGTACACAAGGAACTGCCATCTGTTCATGGTCCACTATTCAACATTTTTTTTCCGTCCTCCTCTATTGTGTTGTTTCAAATCTCACCTAGGCTAATTTTTTACTTTTTCTGCAGCATCCTAAGACGTCACAAGATGGCTCTGGCCAATAGAAAAGAACAAAATATTTGAGTTAGGGCTCAGTCCTTTTACCCAGCGACTAGCGCTGGGTTTAAAAAGAAAAAAAAAATCCATATATCGAATAGATTTTCCTTTCCATCACTCGATAGATTCAGAAAACCATAAAGAGATCCTTTCAATAGGGCTTTTCCCATTTTTCATGTGACTTCTCGCATCACATGAGATCCCGCCAAGATGCGAGAGTTGCAAATCAAGTCGAGTCAAGTCAGCTTTTATTGTCAAATATGCTCTATGTGTAATATACAGCACAGATGAAATTACTTTCCTCTCTCAACCACAGTGCAACATGTAGTGCATTGAACACACACAGCTAGAATTTACCTAAAATTACATAAGACAAATATATAAATATGCTTAATAAAATAAATAAATAAATAAATAGTAACAACAGGCGGATATCAAATATCAAAACATGACGGAAGCACTGAAATTAGCATCAACTTGAAGGCGGATGTCTAGAAGATTTTTGGCCTTGAAAAACACAAAGACAGCAATGAAACTTTGGGAGACAGTGACAGGAATGTGAAAGTCATGACTTTCAAGTGTGTTTTGCCACTTTATTTACACAGCCTGCCCTGTGGTTGGAATTGTTATAAATTAATTATTGTTTTTATCGTATTCAAAAAAAACATTCTCGATTAACGTAGCTATAAAGGGTTAAATTCTTAATGTAAATATTTAGACTTTTACAGATGTACCAAATTAGAGGTAGTTTCTACTATTTGCACCATTGCCTGTGAGAATGTCTTCCATATGAAAGTAAAATTTGTACAGAGTGAAAATCAATCAAAGTGAATCATGAATTCAACCGGGCCGTTGTGAATCTAATCGATTTTGGAAATCTGAATCGATACCCAGTCCAACCAGCGACAAGCGAGGATTGGTGTATGCAAAATTAGTGGTACTTACGTTCAAAGTCTGAGTCGTCATCTTCGTCATCGTCGCCATTGGACTCTGTTTGCATCGGCTCTCCATCGAACATCACCCCCTTTCCCATCTTGCCGCCTTCGCTGGCCCCATCTTGACTCCTGGTGTCCCGCAAGCGGGTGAAGTACTGGACGGCAAATTCCAACAGGTCCGACGGCCGTTGCCGAAGCACCTCCACCGTGTAGCCCTCCAGCAGTTCCTTCAAGCCCACTGGTATTTCAATACTCATGATTGTGTGTGTGGCTCAGTTGCAGTGCTTGTTCTCGATCTGTGGTAGGAGAGGTCATTGTCAAGGTAGGTTGTTGTTACTTAGGGTCATCAATCGGATCATCAAAATGAGTCGGCGACAAGGTTAAAAGAGGCCCACTGCTGCAGGTTTGCAAAGCCAAGGTTTTCGTGTGCATTGCAAAAGTTTTGCTCTTTTCATGCGCTGTGGATTTTGACAGACAGCTGAAATTCCACTGCCAAGTTAACCAAAGAATTATCAACTCAGATGTTGACAATCCAAGGTAGTGGGTGCAACGCAGTGACGATTCGTGGTGCTGTCTGACATTGACACTGAACGGCCGTATTATCTCGCGTTGAGTCAGGGAACACGGAGTTCCCACAGCTGCAATGGGCAGATATGAGACTAACGTTTGCCAATGCGATAGGGGATGGGGTTGGAGGGAACATCAGATGAACAGTCAGTCGTTAGGTTGTGCTCATTTTGCACGAGAGTGCTCTCTCTCGCGCGCGCACACACACACACACACACACACACACGCGCGCGCGCGCGCATGCAAACATACATATATGTTCACACACAGATCTGTCAACTTGGGCTGGGCAGAAATAGAGACTAATACTCGTGACAGTTACGGTAAGGCGGCGGCGCCTTTCAGATACAAAGACACCGAACAGAGTTGATCTCAACTTCCAAATGCAAACGGGCAAATTGGTGTGCGTGTGACGGCACTTGTCTCGCCATGCATCCGGACGTTAGCTAGCCTTAAGCTAGCGAGAAGTAAAGTCACCTTTCAATGGTTTATTTTCCATTCAACCGACGGACAAGTTAAAGCGAACACAAGCAGTCTGCCGGTTAATCGCGGGTTCTTGTTCGGATAAGCCGCCGGGAAAAGCTTGTGGCAAGCGGTCCACTTACATGCGAATTCAATCTCACCGGCTAAATCAGCCAGTCCCCTCCTTCGCTTCGCCGTGTAGTATTCCCCGTTCGCTCTCGTTTTCCGCCGCTTCTTGAAGCCAAACCGCTCCGCCGAGGTGATGAGAACAGAACAGCGAACGTATCCCTCCTTAGAAGACACGTCTCTCCCCACGTAGCGCCAACAATGTCGTTGGCGTCACCTTGCTAACGTACTAGGGCTTAATGGTTTAGCTTTGCTCGTAGCCCCGTCGGAGGTGTAACAAGTAACAACGAAGCCGGCCGAGTTAAAGGGTAGGGGGGTGGGGAAGTACCGCTTCACGGCTGCCGCTCCGCACGACGACCACGCACTGCGTGGAGGGTGGGACTTGCTGTGGAGAATTTTGGCGAGCTGGTTAGCCAACAAGCTATCCGGCTAATTAGCTAATAGCCTGTTAGCCACTACTGTACATGTATCCCTACGGCAAGTGACACAGGGCGTTCAGCGAGCACTGGACAAATCCTGGGAGCTAAGCCGCCAAATTTCGCAGCGACAAAACACCGCCAAATAAAACCGGTTTACAAAGTAAATGCAGGTCAGATATTAAATATAACGGGCGACGCGTGCAAAGAATAAACACAATGGTAAGCCCACCACCTCCGCCGAACAGCTACTCCATGAGCTGTCATGCGCGAATGAACCCTCCAGTTAGCGTGGTGGGCGTGGCGTGCGAGAAGCGGTGACATTGATTGACAGGAGCTTGGGTCAATCAAATTATGAAAAGCACTTCACTGGCTGAGAACAAAAGGAGGGACAGAACCTGGGCCACACCCATAGAAATGACGGGTCAAATTTGATTGCCATCTGCCGGTGGTCGAATTGCTGTTTATTCCCAAATAAAATCGAAATAGTGTTTCTCGATTTTGAGCCAAAGCACATGTTTTACATCGGAAAAAAATCATAG
This sequence comes from Hippocampus comes, assembly GCF_001891065.2. NCBI lineage: Eukaryota > Metazoa > Chordata > Actinopteri > Syngnathiformes > Syngnathidae > Hippocampus > Hippocampus comes. The sequence goes on from NW_017805010.1 coordinate 548,499, forward strand.
CATTCCATCGAACAAATATGTCACAAAGTCTTTATTTATATGGAAAATATGATCTCATGTCAATTTACTCACAGATGTACTTAGTAAGAAATGTTGGCCGGTTGAGTTAACCACAGCTATTATCGTTTATAGCAGCAAGTGGACAAAGGTTAAGTGGAAGAACTTAAGCTGCTAGCAAAGATAGTGTAGAGTAGACCAGGGAACCAGTAGACCACGAAGTATCTCGTGAGTTAACAATAGCTCCTGAAGGAAGTGTCGGTAACTCTCATTGGGATTTACTCAATCACTGTTGCAGTGAATGCTATTAGTACTCAAAAGTGTATAAGTATAAGTACCGGTGCTTCAGTATGGTTTGGCATGGTAACTGTTGTTTGTAGATGACTTGGCCTTTATGTCCAACAGCAAAGAAGAATGCAAAGAAAGTGACTATGCAAGGGACTGAAGATGAACACATCCAAGACGGAAGTCATGGTAAAAGTGTTGAATCAACATAAAGATTGACATAAAGGATAGGAACAACTCCAGTCTCAGACAGGTCAGTGTCTTTAAATCCCTGTGAGGAACGATGAATGACGAAGAAGGCCTTGAAACAGTGATAAGTGTGAGAGTGATGGCAGAATAGGCAAAGTGGAGAGAGCTGTCGAGTATCATATGATACAGAAAATGCCCAGAAGTCATATAACCGGCGTTGTTGTATGGGTCAGATGTATGGACGAAAAAGGACAGGAATTTAGAGGCAACAGAAATGAGGATGTTAAGAAGAACTAAGGGATTGAGGGATGAAGAGAGAAGTGAGAACATCAGGGCAGTGCTTATAGGTGAATGACATCAACAAGAAGGGGAAAGAGTTCAGAATGAGGTGGTACGAATGTGATGACAAAGGATCACTTCTGGTTAAATGCAATTTGTATTTTATTTTGTATTTTTTTTTGGCATACTTGTTAAATTGTACAACTGGACTACTGAAAATGGAATATTGCTTAACGGCTCTGTGTTTTGAATATTTATGTCAGAAATGTCACATTTTTTATAGTGTTTTTTTGCTGGAGAACATAGTAGGCTTCACCTACTGAAAACAAAAACCTTGTACGTTTTAACATACTTGGCCAATGATATCGACTCTGTTTTTATTGCCTCATACTTGTAACTAATGAATATAAAGTGGAATCTAATTTTTTTCTAATCTAATCTAGTGTAATCTAATAATGATGGGCTAATACATCACACCATATTAGCAATCTCTGGATACACAATAAACATGCTCCCTTCGTATTATAATAACAGCAAATCAATGATTTCACTTTTGTCTGATATATCAGATAAAGGAATGTCAATTTCACCACCATAGTGACTCAAGTTTTTCACACTACTGTCATCATTTTTACACAGAAAGCCCTTCCTCGTGCGAGCAAGAATACTAATGATACTATATTCTTCTGCAGGTGTACTTTACCTGATATTCGGACCCGATGACTAAAACCTTATAAATGAAGACGACGTTTCCCCTTAGGTTTCCAGGATTGTATTCATGCTTAAAATGTGAATCGCTTTTCCATTCACACACTGCGTTCATCTCGCAACTGCTTCAATGGAGTTATGATTCAACAGCACCATCTACTGGCCAACGCAGTTGAGTGTGTGTGTGTGTGTGTGTGTGTGTGTGTGTGTGTGTGTGTGTGTGTGTGTGTGTGTGTGTGTGTGTGTGTGTGGCGTTTAAATTTATGTTATCAATGAGTGTTTCCCCGTTGAGCTGCGCGATATTAGAATTTGGGAGAGTACGGTGCTTTTTTTTTTTTTTTTGACTGGGCGATGTATATTTTACATAGACAGGCAGAGAAGCTAACAGCTGAATATCCGTTGGACATTTGTTTCTCATTTATGAAGACAGATGTAATTATATCATGAAAAGGTGTGTGTATAATATTTTTCTTCTTTCTGTCCTGGTCATTAATGTTAAAAATGGAAAGCCATTGTAAAAAGAAATAATTATGACGTTAGAGTGATGACATAACCTTCAGTCATTCAGATTTGGCATTGTTTTTGAGCCAAAAGCTCAGTTCGTCAAATGATTTGACGTACTGAGCTGCATGGCGTCGCCGTCAATGGTCAAACAAATTTGTTGTGTTACCTGTCGTTGTGGCCACAGGCCAGGCCGGTAGTGGCCACAGAGAACACGTGTTTGGTTAACGTTACCCTTGTAGCCGAAATAATTCCAGAGAACCGACATGCATCTGTTAATGGGACCAAGTCTTAGTTTTCTGTGACCTTGTCATGTCCGTTGCTCATTTTTCAATGTTGTTAGCGGCGTGGGTGATCTGCTTCAGTTATGCGCGCAGTGTCTGTTGGGTATCTTTTAGTTCATTTGCCGAGTGACCTGCATGAACTTATTACTTTACACCGAGCGCAAAAAAAAAAAAAAAAAAAAAAAACATTTTAGTACCCGAGTGGCATTTTTATTGGTGTTACATTAAAGTATTTTTCGATGTATAGTGCCATGCGCCAGTTTACAGCAGCCTGAAGAACAAGAACCCATTTTCAGTAAAAGTGTGGTTTATTTATTTTTAGTACACGCAAAAACATTATCCGAGACAAATATATGTCTTTAGAAATATACAATGATGTTGTGAGACACACGGACAAAAAAATAAACAAACCAACATGTTCAATGTAACACTACATAGCTCTTTATCTAAAAAACCCTGGTGGAGTCAGACTTTATTGCACAAACATACTCACACTTGGTCATGGTTAAGGCACACAACACCATACCATAAAATAATGCAATACAAGGTCCTACTATGGAATTGGCCATATTTCTTTCTGGAACATAAAGTTGTGATCTATTTTGAACTTCACATTTATTTTTGGCTCAATCAGTGTCTCACGTGTCCTTTTCATCATCACATGCATGCGATAAAGTTCCGTTCCTGATTTTTACATTTGTTAATACAGGAGAAAGAATTATCCCAAGATGCATGCTCTGGAATAAAGCAAAACATGCCACGAAGAGAAACTTCCAACATTCATTTTTTTTTTTTTTAGAATCGCAATCTGCAAAATGCAAGGTAGATTTTAACACATTAAAAAACTCAATATGCAGTCTAATGGTCATACATTTGTGGGACGGCATACAACTTCCAACCAGTTCCCACTTTAAAAAGTTACAAATTACACTTTGTGATACAAGGTATAAAAAAGTGCATTGTTCTGAATATTTGATCAGTACACATTAGCCTGTAAATATTTGTAATAGCAACCTCCCACCCACCCACCAACCAACAAAAACCCGATATTGAGTTGCTGCTTTTGTACAACGTTATATTAGTTTACAGAATCACCTGCTAAAATTAAATCATCCTATTTAAAAATATCAAGACAACAACACATGGTCCAAAATGCCCCACTGATAAGTTATCTTATTATAATTTAGGTTCTCAGAAATAGAACAGAAAAAAAGATGGCGTTACATTTTACTGCTCAGATCAAGGTATATTTTACACCATTTTGGGACCACACACATAAAGGTCCTTCATTCTTTAATAAAAAAAGAAACAGTCATAAAGTCAAGGTTTAGAAAACAAACAGGCAATGACCGACTGCTGCAAACCATTCGGCAATTCCCCACCTACATAAAATTATTTTTCTTACTTCATATAGGAGACTAAATAAAGATACTAACAGTCATGTTGGTTCTTATATATAAATGGGTGCTCTGTCTACATACAATCTTTATACAGTGTACTGTATAATGCAACACAGTAATTATGCAAGACTAATTTCTAAGCATGACAAAGCTGCAAAAAAAAAAAAAAAAAAAAAAGATCATGTTTGTTAAAGTATACAGTGCGTGACAGTGATGGTTAACATGCTCACATAGGTTCACCATCTTATGATCTGTAACTTTGCCAGCATATGGTACTGTGCTCGAAGATGGCTTGATATATTCTTTCCGATAAAAGAATGGTGATGTAATTGCAAAATGTATGTGTATACTGTACATAAACATGTCTCATAGATCTTTAAAGTATTGTAGGGGTAGTTTCCATGGCAGGTGTCTGTCGTCTTGCTGGGGCAGCTGCACCCTCTACTTCAATTTGCCAAGGAAACAGCATAGGAATGTGACTAAATGATGCCATTTTTTTTTTTATACTGAGCTTGAAGTGTAGGGGGTGTAAATGCTTGTGCCCCGCACATTCTGCCTAGCAACAGGTGACAGCTCGAAAGTGCGACCCAAAAAAGATAACCCTGCGTTGCTGTGCCTCCGGGATAGGCATTTAAGGGCTATTCTGCCGAGCAACAAATGACCACAATAATGTGTGAGGTGACTTTTGACATTTGAGTTAGCTAATTGTGTGCGCCCCGTGAATTCTGCCGAGAAACATGTGTAACACGGCTGAGTTTGGTCTAGGTTGCTGTCCTGCTCGATAAATATTGCCCCACAAACTCTGCTTTGCATCACGCGAGACCAATACAATTGTGTGACATCGCATAAAAAATACAATCTGAGCAAGCCTGATCGTGAGCTAACTGCGCCCCGCAAATACTTACTCACAAACATGTAACCAATAGGAATTTTCTATATCACTAACCAAAGTGTTCCCCACAAATTCTGCCTTGTATTGACAACCAATAAAAATCGGTGATGTGGCCATTTATTGTCTACGTTGCTGGGCCTGCTAGCTAATGTTGCCTTATGAACGCTGTCCAACAACAAGTCCAGTACTGTGGCTAAAGCTTCACATATTTTGGAGGAAATGTACAGTACATTATCTCCACATGTTCTATAAGGAAAAGGTGGATTTTAAGCAGAAAAAAACTGATTTGGATTCAAAGCTGCTCTCATAGACGCTGTGTAGCAATGATGCTCCTGTAACTATCCTCTCTCGTCTGTCAAAGCTCACACAAAAGAAACTCTTCCGAGCATTAGTCGGACAAAGCACGCCCTGAAACTGAAAGCACAGCATCCTCTGTCTCACATGACACGCAATTAACAGGATGTTATTAAAAAGAAACACACACACACACACACACACACACACACACACACACACACACACACACACACACAAAGGTGCTGCCATGGTTACGACCAGCACATCGTTCTCTCTCCTCTTCTACTCAATCACCCCCCACCCCCCCAGCCCCAGCGCTGATGATATGCTAATGTTGCGCAGTAACATGCACTCATGTCATCAGACCGGCAGCGTTTCTTGATAAGTTATCAATGCAAAAACCTTCATGTCTTAGTCTCTTGTGCTGAGCACATGCAGAACTGCATAATGCATGTATGTGCTCTCACTGCAGTCGTGGATGTACTGCAGAGCCAGCTAAACAAGAGGAGCCTGATTTACCCCAAGAAATGCACATAATTAAACACATTTGTAACCCGATTCACCGTTGTTTTATTGTGATTATTTTAGGCTTCATTTTATTTTATTATTTGTCTCAACTAATATTTTGTTTTTGTTTTTTTTTTTTTTTTTTACATGTACTTACTGTATTTATTTTTCCTTCCTTTGGGTTTTATTTGTAGTTTGTGTTCATGTTATGTGTTATGTATGCAACTCTTTTATAAATTGCATTATATATTTTTCACCAGTCCATCAGAAGATTTATGCTGAAACTAATGGGTCTGATTTTCATAGAAATTTGCCAAGAGTATGTGTCATATGGGCAAATAGAAAGTTGATAGAATCTGGGGGTTTATCTATCACACTTTTCAAGAGCTTTTCCGTTGATGTTATCAGTAATATAATTTAGTTTGAGCATTTAAGTGCAGGACACTGATCACTAGAGGCAGCATAGGTGAGGCTCTACTGGAAGAAAAAAGTGGCTTTGCTGATGGAATGGACAAACACTGCTGGTCACCACAGCATCTCAAGCAAATAAAGGGGCAAAACATACCAGACTGACCCTTTGAAGCATTGGGTGTGATAAAGAACGTGTAAAGATAGTTATTAAGAAAGTCTCAGATGATGCCAGAGCCCAGAAATTAATCTCAGTCTTTTCGTTTTTGCAGTAATATACGCAGCTCCAACACATTACATATGGAATTGCAATTTGTCAGTCTGTATTAGTCATAAATGTGACAGGGGATGTCATTTGGCTTCTTTTTGTCAACTGAAAATGATGTCACAGATACTCAAGGCTTAGATAACCATCAATGGCGCCTCATCTCTTTTCTGAAGCTGTGCCATGATTGATTGTTACCGGAGCACTGAGCAACTCTGTCGACAGCAAGTGGCAAAATGGCCGCCCCCGAGATGGACAAAAACTGGCGGATTCTACTGCTTAAATCATATTCCACACATTATTAATCAGAATGTGTGGAGGCCGATAGAACATATTTTTGTCAAGAAAATTTGGGGGTTGACTTTCCCTTTATGTGTATTCTCAGGATTAAAAAAAAAAATCTCAACCATCAAATTAATGTACATTGTTATCCTATTGTGGAGTTCAGTCTGTCCTCTATGTTACATCCTATATTTATTCGGGCAAACTATAATGGCATGTGAACCAATTACTGTAACTCCATAGTTAGTCCATAGTAACTTAGCAAAGTGGCCTGCTTGAGGACGACAATTACTCGGACGGACACTTCAATTAAGACTTAATTTGGATAGACTTGCAAATTGCCTGAATTATACCATTACCATTCATGCACCACCAAGAAAAGCGGTAATAATTCCCTGCCTAGCAATTGAAAAAGAAAAAAAACTGAATCCGTGGCCCATACCGGAATTAACGAACTCGTGTCACTCGCTTTTAGTCATATTTGCTTAAAACTAATTAGGACGTGGAAATGGGGAGGATTTGTAACATTGATAAAGGATAATGTGTCATTTGTCGAACATTCATTTGAGGAAGGCTGAGGAGTATAAGTGGCGCTAGATGCGCACACAGAACGGTCATTATTGCGCTACAAACCTGAGCATACTGCAACTTGAACTTGTACATGCATTTTCCCAATATGGTTTGAGCTGACTGCTAGTTAAACCATAGAGCTGTGCGCTGTACAGTATATTTTCAAGAAGATGGTTTCCTTGGAGCTTCGACTGGCCTCTTGACATGTTCCGGAAGTCTACGAGCCTTGTGGTGACGGCAATGCAGTGTTGGGAAGGCGCTCTGTGATCCAACTGGTCACCTCCTTCAGCACGGACTCCGACACTTCTGGCAGGTCGTGGTGAAGGGCGTGGTAGCCGCCCTCGTACACCTGCCGAGAAACAATATAAATGTCAATAGACTATTTGGAATTCAATCAAATTTACAAAACGACAATCACGCAAATCCCACAAAAGCTCAGTTCTGCCAGCATCATAGTGTGTGTCCAGTGGGTTTTGCTTTATTTTGCTTTTTGCAGCAAATATTCTAAAAAAAAAAAAAAAGTCATGGAAAAGAAAAGAAGCACACACTGTTCCCACCTTGAGTTTCTTGTCTGAGCTGGGAGCTTTGTCAAACATCATTTTGGAGCCTTGAATGTCGCAGAGCTTGTCAGCGTCACCGTGCAGGAGCAGGAAGGGCCAGCTGATGGACGCGATCTCTCTCTCGATGCGAGCTGCCGCCCCCATTAGCTGCATGCCGAATGACACGCGCATCCCTCCATGGAAGTTCAGCTCGTCAGCATCGTAAGCTTCCACCTGGAAAGAGATACACATATTATTTGCACTTACTTCCCTTGCGGCTCTTTTGTCTGACAACACAAAGGATCGAGATCAGCGATCCATCCATTTGGGCTCTCCCACAAAATAAATAAATAAATATTTAAAAAAAAACAGGAAAAACACCAAGAGCAACAAAACCCTTTTGCATACATCTTTTTTTTAACTGCATTTATGAGAAACTATAATGCGTTGGATTTATGAAATTAACTGCTCCAGAGAACATTGCATTTTATTCCTGCATGAAACGAAAACATTATGAACTCTGAAAAAAGATACTTGGCTGAAGTTTGCTTGCAAACCAAATAGTCCATGTTCATTTTGATTCCTGCTCATAGTAATGAAAAAAAAAGGCCAAACATACATTGTCCACCTGCAGCTAACTAAAAATGCAAACAGAAACACCATCGGGTTCTGTCTTATATCAACATTTTTTTTGCTGACCGTGCTGACAATGTAAAAATATATTAGTCATCATAATAGCCAATTAAAATATTTATTTTATCTAGTTCTTTTGATTTTTGCTCCTGCTCCTTAGCATACAGCATCAGCACTTCGGGCCTGTAGGCGTCACCTTCATTTTCACACATAATTGTAAAATGTCATCTGCGCGGCATGATGTAGAATTGAGTCGAATTAAACATTTTGCTTTCTTCAGAAACATGTTTTTGGATTTACCCAGGGTTCACTTCTCGTGTGACAAATATTGGCGGTTTTATATTTGAACAGACAAAAGAAAAAAATTGCATTTTAATGTTACAAGAGCGTCACAATTTTCAAATGGAGTGATACATCTGAAAAATTAGCAAACTAATTCAAATTTAAATAAAATACTGATCATTTATTTGCCAAAGTCACACTGCTACAGACAGGCATGCTTGCAGGCAATGACTGCCCATGAGAACTTTTATATTCTATTGTCCACCTGCTTCTTGTCCCGTGAGATCCATTTAGACTCAATGGAGCCCAGAGTAAAGTTTGGCAGCATGTGGTTCAAAACCTTGGCCAGGAAAACCTGCAGACGGCGAATAAACAAAGACACAACAAACACTTTAATGCATTTTCAATACGACTCGAACAGGTCCATGTCAAATGAGGACAGCATAGAGACCGGAAGAATGTGTTTTGCAACCTGAGGTGACCTGTTTGTTCCGATTTTCACACCATCTGTCCAAATAGGAGTTTGCCAAAAGTAGCTTGTCAAAATCCTAAAGTAAAAAAAAAAAAAAAAAAAAAACCTACTAACAGCTAACGTTTTTTTGTTGCAAAAAATATCTATCTATCTATCTTGATTCGCAATGAAGACAATTCTTTCTATTTTGCAAGTTTCACTTGTATGCATACAGAGGGCCCTGGAGCATGGCTCATAAACTCCAAATTTAGTGGGGTTCTTGCTCTGCTTGAGAAAGCATACATGTTTGGAAATTGCTACCTGTCGAGAGGTGGTCACATTTCAGAACTCAGCTACTTCTGTCATTTGTCTGGTAATCATACAGAGTTTTTACATTTTGACAATTCAATAATCTGACTGGTCCAAAGTCCAGGAAGAACGCAAATATTAAAAATGCCCTTCCTCTGACCAGTACCAGCTCAACTCTCCAAATGTGTCATGTTCTTGCAATAATAAGCATTAAAAAGTGGGGTTGGCAGGGAGCTGAAAACTGTTTGACCAGTCGATCTTATGTCAGACATGATCAAAAAATGAACAGGGATATTTTTTTAGCAGAAGAAAAATGCCCCAAAACTATGTTCATTTAAAAAAAAAAAATTTGGATCAAATGCAACCACGACTACAATATGAAAAAAAAGATCCGGCAAGAATGGAAAAGGGGCATGGAAAAGATGTACCTTGAACGGTGTAGCTGAATCTGGGTTCATCTGGACCATGGGACCAATCAGAACCACTCCAGTAAAATCGGTGGGCCTCTCGCAGGCTGTGAGGATGGATATTGCACCGCCCTGCGTGGGGTAAATCATAGATCATATACTTAGGAAGACAGTAGCAATCGAGCAAGGGCAGTTTGATTCAGCACTTATATCCCTCAACACGATATTCCATAGGCAGCCACAGTTTGTACGTCGAATTATGTCAACATCGCAAAATAAGTGCCACCTGTCAGTTTTGTCTCCAACACGCCTCGCGACCCTTGTGATGGATAAGCGGATCGGAAAATGGATGGATGGAGTTTTGTTTGGTGCTTATGTTTCTGGGATCCTAAACATTATTCGGTTTGTTTCAAACCTGACAAATAATAAAGCCAATTATTAACTTTTTAGGGTGTGTCAATTGTTTTATCGCTCTATAATTATGACTCGCCACGAGTGGGTGTAGTGCACATGGAATCCTGGGTTTGATCGAGGGTTCTTCCTGCGAGGCAATCTTTTCTTGCCTCCATCCCCTATCTACTCGGTTGCTGTGCCTTAGCTGCGGTATTGTACTCCACAATCTCCACTTTGCAGCATTACACAGATTTCTTGCTGCCCTCAGTCTCCTCCCATGTGTCAACGAGTCCACCTGCTGAAAAGTAAAGACCGTGGTCCTCCTCCCTTGTTCTTTTGTCAATGTGTCTCTAGCCAACGGGTGTGTTCAACGCGTCATGTTTCTTGCCGTTTCCCACGGTACAACTCAGGTGGAAAATTCATCACCCGAATTGGCACCTACACTGAACAAAAAAAAAAAGTACCGCTATTGTATTTTCAATTGCTTATGATTAAAATGTATAAAACTAACACTTATTTGTGTTGGAGTTTTTTGGGGAGGCGACATGAGAAAATGGGTTGACCAAATTTTAATCATGTGCAACAGATGTGGAAAGTACATGGTTGTAAATAAATATAAACTTTTTATTTTTTTCGGAGTAGTAAGTATCATAGTACTTAGTAGCCTGCAGTGGAAGAGAGGCATATAAATTCCATGTTTTACTTGCCATAGGGATATGCAAGCTCCCTCCACCCATGTTTGGTAGCTTCCCCGGCCGTTTCCATCCGCTGCAATTTAATTCGCATTATATCCATTCAACAGCCTAACTAATCTCTTCTGCCGTCGTTTCAAAGAATTCCATATTGAATAACTTGCATAAAGCAGCTTGAAATGAGCACTAAATATTTTATGTAATCAGAGGGTATGGATAGGGGATAGATTTGGGCTCAAAAACACTCAAGGCGTTAAAAATGGAACAAAGACTGATTCAGTGTTTGTGTGTGTGTGTGTGTGAGAGAGAGAGAGAGAGAGAGAGAGAGAGAGAGAGAGAGAGAGAGAGTTCCCACTGTGACAGACAGCAAGGAAGGATTGTCTGTCTTCTAATAGATGTGGGAAGTGAAGTAGGTGAGAGGTTCTGATGAGAAGAGTTCTGGGAAAACTACTCTGAGGCCAACAAGTCCATAAAACAACCAAGCTTTTGTTTGGATGGGCGTGAACTTCCATCCTGTTGTGTTTCTAGATTGAAAATCGCAATGTTAAGCCTCAAGACACTGCGCGGCCACACCTTCGCACCCACGCTAAGATCTATAGCGATGACAGTTGTGCAACAACAACTGGCATTTGACAATAAGGTGCTTTCCACACCCATAAGCAAATATCACATATAGGTGCAAATAGGCAAAGCAACTAAAGAAATGCACGTACGCCTATAAACACAAGCGTAATAATAGTGTGCCAATGATCCATCCTGCTCTTGCGGCAGCTAATTGGCTACTTCTTTGTTTCTGTAAGCATTCTTTGTCACTTGTGTGAATATTCAACAGGCTTTGGCCAGTGACGGGCTTGCTCGCTGAAAAGAGCCACTCAGTAGTTCCCACCAGAAAATCTCACTTTCTAAAGACACAAGTCACACACACTCACAGGTCTGCTTGCATACAAATCAACAAAAATACATAGACACGCATACACATGCACGGTTTGGCGTATCGTCTTGCCAGAATCACGGTTTACTTTGGTCCTTTTTCTTTTCATGTACCCCCATCTAACACTAAGTCAAGTGTTAACCCAACACACAATCACAAATTGGTTGCTCAATCAATAAGTGATCATCAAACATCTTATCTAGTGTCCATCATGAAAAGCTCTGCAGAATCTGGAGAAATAATTGCATGTAAGCATCAAGGCCGAAAACCAACGTTCAATGCCCACGACTTTTGCCCCGACTTATTTCAGTAAGACAATGCCAAACCACATTTTGCACGTGTTCCAACAAGGTGGCTTCGCAGCAAAAGAATGCTGTTACTAGACTGGCCTGCCTGCAGTCCAGACCTGTTACTCATTGAATATGTGTGCTGCATTATGAATTGTAAAACACAACAACGGAGACCCGAGACTGCAGCTGAAGCTGTACATCAAGCAAGAATGGGAAAGAATTCCACCAACACAGCTTCAACAATTAGTGTCCTCCATGCCTAAACGTTTACTGAGAGTTTTTCAAAGAAAAGGTGATGTGACAGAGTGGTAAACATGACACTGTTGAAGCTTTCTGGGAACGTGTTTAACACAACACCACGACTTCATTGGAATTGAGTTTGTAATGGGAATGACTGATCACATGTAAAAATGGAGAATTAGGGTGAGGGTTTGTGACAACATAGGTGCTCTGCCAGAATACTCATAACAAATACATTTTCTGTGTGAATATACTGAAAGTTTACTTACACAGGACCTTTTTTGATCAGAAGACAAATTGAAAACAAAGTTGTTTCATGTTTCCTGTTACGTAACATTTTTTTGTCTTGTTCTCAGTCGTCTCGTCCCAAACAAACCATTACACTCCTGGTGACTTGTATCTCACCCTCATGAACCCCCCGCCCCCCATGCCTACCCCCAGACTAGTTGTTTGTTATGGATAACAATACTGCATACTTGCATGTTCTCCGTGTGCCTGTGTGGGTTTTCTCCGAGTACTCCAGTTTACTCCCACTTTCCAAAAACATGCATGGCAGTTTAATGGAACACTCGAAATTGCCCCAAGGTGTGATTGTGAGCGCAAATGTTTTTTTGTTTGTTTTTTTATCTACGTGTGCCCTGCGATTGGCTGGCAGCCAGTTCAGGGTGTACCTCGCCTACTGCCCGAAGACAGCTTGGATAGGCTCCAGCATGCTCCGTGACCCTCGTGAAGATAAGCTGATTAGAAATGAATGACTAACAGTAATATTACATTATCATTTTAACTGTCATCAGTACAAATGAAAGTAGTAGTTTTGTTCACGGCACAGTTAAATCGCAAAGTTGAGTTGAGAATTGCTTTTAGTAACAGCAATTTGAGGGGGAACCAGAGCACGGCGCAACAAAAGTAGCCAAGTGTCTGAAGTGGTGACACCATGTGGTCTTTAAAGAATGCCGTTATATCAGCAACTGTCAAATCCACAGGTGGTTGTTCATTTTCTCCTCCTTTGTGCGTCATCCTGGCCGCTGATGAAAGGAAATCTACAAAAAAAACAGCCAAATCTAATAGCAACAGGATACAGAGTCAAAACACAGGGAAGCTGTCTTATGAGGCCTGTAAAAACACAACAACTATGAAATTGGTAAGACTTTGTGAAACACCGGGTTAGTTTGCTTTCAACAGAATAAAAGGGAAATACAGTCAATGAGCATCTGCATAAAAACTCACATGCCATACATTCAAAATACTTTGGGTTATTATTATTAACTTGTTTATAACAGCCAGGACAGGTGTTTCCCACTTTTCCATTTCCTCCATTCAATTTTTGTATGGCATATGGTCATCATCAGATATTTGTAGGTGACCTCTTGTTTCGACATTTTCTTCCACTTCGCGGGTGACCACGCGAGATCATATGAAGTGACGCATTTGTTTCGGAAGATTTTGTTCAGTTTCCATGAATGAACTGTGAATTCTGAGCCATAACTTATCAACAGAGCGACAGTTGTGCTCACTTTGAATATTTGAAGGATTACACATCATTTGTTATGAATGTTTTAAATAGACACTGACTATACTGACACGCAAATGCCTCTCACTAAGTCACTGATATGCAGCCTGTGGAGCTGGTTTTCTTTTGAGTACATTATTTATGATGCACCGTTAAAAGCAATGAATAAAATTAAATTTTTTTGTCTAGCTGACTATCATTAAGACGCAAGCGCAATATTGATGGGATGGTTGAATCATTTCAGCAAATATTGACATACGGTTCCTTGTAGACGCATCGCATCCTGCAGAGCTGTTCATAGCAAACACCCGTTCTCCCCGCTGAACGTAATAAATGAAAAAGAAAAACCCACCACCATGAAAAAAATACAGTAATAATTAATATGACTTATACTGCGGTATAAAAGGCAAAATAAAATATATTTTTTAAAATCCGGAATACAGAAAACACTCATCCATGTTGTGTTTTGCCCATTTCAAAAGTGTTCCAATATTGTCTGCATGCTTCCTACCATTGAATGGCCCACGATGAAGACAGGTAGGCCCGGGTGGCGAGACTTCATCAGGTCGATGTGCTGCAGCGAGTCTTGGATGTACATCTGAAAGTCCTTGATGTTCATTCTGTCTCCTTCACTCTGACCATGGCCAACTGTGGAGGTAAAACAATCCCGTCAGAATAGCAATAAGCTATGAAACAGCTATTTAAGCCAGCAAGACTCAGCTCAGGGACTCAATTATCCCTGTCCAAGCATGCCAACAAGTGACTGTGTGGTGTGTAACAAACACAGCCAAGTGTGAGGTTCATAATCCATTCATTTTCTAAACCGTTTATCCTCATAGGGTCGCAAGTAAACTGGAGACTATCCCAATCGATTTATGGACAAAAAGGCGGGGTACACCCCAGACTGCACGTCCACCTCACAGTGTGGAAGTGCAGGGTTCCATTCCCTGGCCCCCGGGCTTCCTGGGTGGAGTTTGCACGTCCTCCCCATTTTTCTGGGTACTCCAATTTCCTCCCACATTCACAAAACATGCAGGTAGGAAAATTCCTCACTCTAAATTGTCCATAGGTGTGATTCCGAGTATGAATGGTTGTTTGTCTAAGTGTGCCCTTGACTGGCTGGCAACCAGTTGAGGGTGTACCCCGCATACTGCCCAAAGAGAGTTGGATTGGCTCCAGCGAGCTAGCGACCCCCGTAGGGATAAAGTGGATCAGATGATGGATGGAAGGACGAATGGCTGGATGGAGGTCAGCCTGCGATTTATTGAGATCCAACACTGGACCTGGAATAGAAACATTCATGAACATTCGTATGAGCATATGCACAGGAAGCTGATACACATGCACCAGAAGCTGGGAGGTCCTGCAGGTTGTCTTGGCAACCATTGATCCAGTAACACCAATGACGACCCCTAAGCATTCTCATCACGTGCCATTTGACACCTTCTCGTTTCTCTTTGGTGAGAAGAAAACCCAAGTAATAAAATGTTGTGTATCTATTCTACCCACATTCAGATTTGTTCCAGTGTGACTCGGTTTTTGCCATGTTTCGTTATCAACACCAGTTTCACTTGACATGTAATGTAGATTGTTTTTTTTTTTCTTTCCAAGAACCGTTATTTATTGATTATTTAGTGGTGGTGTGTGATTTTCTTTTAACATTATTCAAAGAACGTCTAGTGAACATCACTGACACTGAGATAATGTGTTAGCTTTTAAGCATGCTAGCATGATAACATGAGCACACCGCTACATTGTAAGGATATTCAGCAAGCTGGCGAAAATATTGCATCCCTTCAAGCCAGTATTTCACAACCTTTATCAGAGTGGCACAGCGATGCTGGGCCCATAACCCAGAGGTGGAGGGATAGAAACCGTCCTCTTTTATCTACATCCAACATCCCCTACATGGATTAGGGTGCCCTTGAGCATGATGCCAATACCCTGAACTGCTCCACCTGCTATAATGTGTGCCACTCGCTGTGTCTTGTCTGTGGTGTTCACTACTGTGATGGGTTAAAAGCAGAGGACATAGTTCATAAATATGCTAGGATGCATTTTGCATACATTAGCTTCTGATTGACGCAAGGTACATATTTGACGGTAGAAAAATCTCTCGGCACACCACCAAAAAAAAAAAAAAAAAAAAGACAAAAAGTATTTCTAGTGAAATGATAATGGTCTTATCACAATTTATATTCTCAGTGTGAAATCTGTTCAATAAAAAGCTATTAATCTGTTTTATGAATGGCAAAAGGTGACGGAAGGCATCTAGTGGAAGAGCATTTTATTGTTCGGCCTGTCATTCATTTACAATGAGGTTAGGTTTTCATTGTTTGTTGATTGTCCGGATTGACCTAAAATGACAATGATTGCTACAAAGTTAGTGGCAAAGAACAGAGATAGAGAGAAAAAAAAACGTGGAGCAGTCTTGCAGATGAGGGAGGAGCTGTTTTCTAGGATTGTCTGCACACGTCCCGGCGTGTGTGAGTTGGGTATTACAGTAGGCGTAAATGGATGCAAGAATGAATGGAGCAGTACTGTGAGTTGTGGCTCACCGTGGTCGTGCGAAAAGACCAGCATGGACAGCTCCTTCAATCTCTGTGCAATCTCATCGTATGGTCCACAATGCTCCCCAGCCCCATGGGCGATGAACACCAGCGCCCTGAGAAGAGAGATAAAAATGATTCAGAAAAAGGAGTTTGCATGTTGTCCGCCCTGGTGTGTTTTCTCCAGGGCCTTCACCTCCCTTCCACATTCTAGAAACATTCCTGTTTGATTGATAGACAACCACATTGGCTATAGGTGTTAATGTCAGTGGGAATGCATATTTGTCAAAATGCGCCCTAAGCTTGTCCGGTGACCAGTCCACATTGAACCACCATCTTCAGGCCAAATTCAGATGGTATGGACTCCAGCTCACCTGTGACCTCAATGAGCACAAAAGCACGATATAGGAAGACAGAGGACCTCAAAACAGATTCAGCTCCTCCCACAACCATGCGGAATGCACAGACGTGGCTGAAACATGTGTGTGCGTGTATATTATACTTGGGAATATAAATGCGGGCATCTCCCGTAATAACTACCATCTTCTGAAACAGTACTGCAGATACCATCAATTAGGCGGGAGTTTATAACATTCACTAGCAGCCTAAAGGCACAAAGAAAGTTTGTGCCCAGCAGTGGCGTAGATGCAGCAGCCATAATAAAGTCCAAACTAACGCTATCCACTATAACAAGCCTCAAATTACCTGGTACCAACACTGGAAGCCGCCTCCGGAAAATATGAGCGAAGACGAATGAGAGATCAGCCAAGTCCGACACAGCCAGGATCCTTTCCATCAAATCGGATGGTTTGCCGTCGACATTGAGGGATAGCAGACGGTCTGACTTGTGTTGTGTTCCCGAAAGTCGGGCGACTTAACGTCAACATGTGACGTCGATGCTAGCATTGTCACCTGACATTATTGCTCTCGTCGGGGACAGACGGACAACCAGTTGTGTAAATGTGGTGAATGATGAGACGAGGAGACGACGGCAAGTTATGTCTCTTTACTCGGTTGATACAGCGAAAGTTCATATTGAAAAGTAGCAACCTTTCAACCATTTCATGTACATTATCCCTGACCTCCTTTCAAGGTACCAGTCCCTGGTTAATGGTTCTCTCTTGTGGGTCACCACAATCGAATTATTATTATTATTATTATTATTATTATTATTATCATTATTATTATATACTGTAACACAATAGAATGTGGTATAGTTTTTGTGCGGCCTTACAACTGCTGTCAGTGCATGACAAACAGCAGAGGAGCTGCGAAACACCCCAGTGTTCACTCAAAAACAAAAGACAAGTGCTAAGAAGCCATGTGGCGTGTCCATCAGTCACGATGAGCTGGATTGCATTCGGTGACACCAAAAAGGAAACGCTTGCTGCTCATCATCAAGCCTTGTCAACAGATCACTCTGACTTCACTCACCGCTCCTCCTCCTTGCCACATAAGAATTCCGTTGCTCTCTTTGGCACAAAATGAACAAGCAAGTGCATTCATGTTTGTGTGCGTGCGTGTGTGCGCACACAACAGTCTGAGTGAATAGCAGCCTCTGTTTCGGCATAATAGATTTGAACTCGCACAGTGAGGGGCAGTTGGAGATGAATGGAGCTAATCTGGTTTTACTGTAAACATGACTACATGGTGAACACTTCGGACTACTGAAACCCAGAATGTCACATGTGACATTTATAGTAACTCAGTTAATGTGATCACCAACCCCACATACTCTTGGTATGTTCTGCTTGAAGCGGTAGGTTGTTCAGTGACAATCAAAAACTTGTGAAAGAGAGAGAGATGAAGTCATGACATTGGCAGAAACATATTAATATTATTTTTTAATGTTGCCCTCTTCAGGGTCACAAGCGAAGCTGGGGTATATACTAGCTGACCACACCCTCGATTGGTCTCCAGCCAATCACAGGTTACATTAGAGAGAGTCAACCATGTGCGCTTTTACAAGCACACCGCCAGAGAGAGAGTAGGAATTAGTCCACGCAGGCAGTCAGTTGCGTGTACCACTACATCATCAGTGACCTAAAACTAATACATTATTTCTAAATTACGGCAACACTTTTCCTCTTCCTGCAGTACCCCAAGGACTCCAAAGAGGGTGAGTACTCTGAAGTGCCGTTTGGTACATAGAAATAAACAACAGTCAGGCAGAAGGGGGTTACCCTCTGGTCTCCCGGAGTGAACCTCAATGTACAGGCATGGAGCTGGGGAGAGCCATAAGTATGCCCACACCTGCTCGGCGCCTCTCACCGTAGGCAACTCCGGAGAGGATTGATACCAGACCCTAAACTATGTGTTGAGGTGAGCCTGACTATATCTAGTTAGAACATTTCAACCTTGCCCACCAGCTCAGGCTCCTTCCCTGCCAGGGAGGTGACATTCTATGTCCCTAAAGCTAGCTTCTGTAGCCGGAGATCAAAATGCCAAGGTTCCCGCCTTCGGCCACCACCCAGTTCTCCAGAGATGGGGATGCCAAAATTGACGCCTTCCCCCACCCTGCGCTTTATGAATCCGACCTTCTGGGCCCCAGAAAGAAGAACCCACATTGCCTCTTTAGGCTGTGCCCAGCATCAGACTGCTGTTCTAAATTTTGTCTCTGTTTTTGTATCTGTCCTCACCAAATACCCCCCTTCAAAAATGCTTCCCATTTCTGTCTGTCCATTGTTGTCTTTCATAGGGAATGGAACTTCAGTAGTCTCCCGGTGTTTATGTTGCTTGGAAAACAGAGCCTAAGCCTATAAAAAGCCTTGTTAAAACACAGAGAGTACGTGCAAGTGAGACACACGGAGAACCAAAGAAAAAGAGAAACAAAAGAAAGAAAGAAAGAAAGAATGAAAGAAGGAAAGAAAGAAGTTCATGCATTGTCCTCCCTTCGATGCAAAGCCACTCCAAACAAGCACAGACTGCAGCCTAATCCCTTTCATGTGCTGCAGCTGAGCTGCCTGAAGATGATTTTGGGCTCCTACAAACTTTCATCAACCAGGCACAAAATGTAGTCTGAAACGGAATTATTATGAAACAGATCAAAGGGACCCAGCCGATAAATCACACTTCGAAGCGTGAGAAAAAAAACGCAACAAAACATTGGCAGTCCGTATTGCAATTAACATCGACTATTTAGAGTCAAATGTCATTGTGGTCTGATGAATCAGATTATGACAAGCAATTTGGAGGAGAATAAGGCTCCAGGTTGCACCAAACCTCTTCACATGACATTTAAACCCATTCGTCCTGCAACCATCAAAGGTGATTTGAGGCTAATTAGATGAATGATGTCATGCGGAAGTTCAACATGCCCTCCAATGAATTTAGGTTTGTGACAATGAAAGGATGAACTGAGCTTTTTGTGCACACTTCAAACACAGGGAAAGCGAAAATGAGAGGAGAAAGGATATAGCTGCAAAAAAGGAGTCACAGTCAAAGAAGTATCATATTTTCCGGATTATAAATCGCTCCAGAATATAAATCCCACCAGCCATGGAATGCAAAATAAAGAAAAAAAAACTTAGAAGTCGCACTGGAGTATAAGTCGCATTTTGGGGGGAAATTTATTTGATAAAATCCAACACCAAGAACAGACATGTCATCTTGAAAGGCAATTTAAAATAAAAATAAAAGCGAGAACAATGTGCTGAACAAGTGTAAGGTATGCTAACGTTACATTATGCATAAACAACAAACTGAGAATGCGCCTGGTATGGTCACGTAACATTTTAAGTTATTCAGATAACGATAGCATAAAGAACATGCTAACAAGTTTACCAAACCATCAGTGTCGCTCCTAATTACTAAATCCAATGAAATCTTCATCCTCTGTGACACTTTTAAACAACTCCGTCATTTATTTATTTATTTATTTGTAGCGACTGAGCTTGGTTTGGGGGTGTTGTTGATAGAGAACAAAACTGCTTTCCTTAAAAGCAATGATTATGGAGATGGGTCGTTTCATGCCAGATTACCCAGTGGTGTACTCGTTGATAATGCTGGAAGAACACTAAATCTCAAACTTTCGGTCAATCTGAGCAGGGGTTTGGGAGCTACTGCCCAACAAATTTTTGACATATTTTGCAAAAAGAGGTGTGGCCACCTTCCTTTGAATCCTTGCAGGATATATCTCAGGTACTATTGGGTCAATCTCCACAAAACACCAAATAGACCAAGTTTCATTAAGGCAAAATCTGCTTGGTTAAACCCACTGGGTCATTTGGTATAATGGCCCAGGCTGCAAGCATTTCGCCCGACAAGGACCATATGCCCCTTGCGCTTCACCGGCGAGCATTCCAATGTTTACAACGTCTCTTGCCCAAAGTCAGCTGGGATCGCCTCCACCTCTGTGGGGAAAAGAGTTCTATGCCCACACACAGAAAGATTTTGAAAAAACTCGGGACAAATGAAAACAAGCTCTTCAGTGAATTTTAGTTAATGAAAAGGCTGGGGAAAAGAAGTATCGTTAACGTGAAGAAAAAAATTTATGTGAATGAAGTCAAAACTACTAGACTTTAAATGATGATGATTTGTAGGAGAAACACATTGAGAGAAAAAATTGTAGCTGAACTACGGTAACTTGAATGGCAGACATAAAAGCAAGAATGGGGATGCAGTTGTATCTTCCTTATCTTCCATCCGCTTCCTGCATTATTCATGACCTCCGCTTTGCACACAAGGAATCAATCCAGCTCTCTTTATTTATTGCGCTTGTGTATCCAGTATCAAAGTGTTAACACTAACAGCGGGGAACACAAACACAAAACAGGGAAGGAAGTCAAGCCAGACGCCGTCAGTCTACAAATGCGTATTCGCGATGACCCATTTACACAGCGTGCTTGTCAGTTACGAAGCAGCTGAGGCGCCGTGACCCCGGCGTGCACGTACGACTTGTTGATGGCAGTCAGCGCGGGTTCAAAGCCTCAGTTGGACATCTGTTCGAGGGTCTGTCAATCATTGTCGAGGCCCCTCCCAACCGGTCCAAAACCTTTCACCCACTTCCGAGTTCTAGTGAAAGGGGCCTTTGAGAAGCAGGTAACCTTTAACCCCATCTCATGCAACCAGTCATTGAAGGTTTTGTTTCAAATAAATAAATAGACACACACACACACACACACACACACACACACACACACACACACACACACACACACACACACCCCTTATATATTAGAGAGAGAGAGAGAGAGAGAGAGAGAGAGAGAGAGAGAGAGAGAGAGAGAGAGAGAGAGAGAGAGAGAGAGAGAGAGAGAGAGAAATGGTCTCATGTTTATCACGTGGGTCAAGAAGAGGAACCTGTTTTATCTACAGCTTTTGGAAATGATAATGGACGCCATAAAGCCCATAAGAGAATTGCATCGCATTTATCATGAGCACCACATATCATTATCATTTGTAAAAATGTGATAAATGACCGAAGAAAAATCCAAAAACTCACAGTTGAGATGAAGACTGAGGAGGGGTGGTGCTCCACTGTGGCTAGGGGGAGGGGGGAGGGGGTTTTAGCCCTGTCAGAAATCTTTGTATGCTCCTTTAAACCCCGCCAGCATTTTATTTGTTTTTTCATTCTAAAATAGATTGATAAATGATGATCTAATACTCCCCCCCCCACCCAAATGTATGAAGCCATACCTGAAACTGTTGTGTGTAACAGGAGACTTTGTTTTTAACCATGTCACATAGGTAAAGTGTATGAATCTTCTCCTACCCTTTGTTGTTTGTCACCAATCCCCTTGAGGACCTATGACACACCATACATGTCAATGTTTGACCTAAATACTCTTTGGTTGCAGTGGTGCAATATAATACATCTTTATTTATGTAGCGCTTTCACAACGGCAGAGCAAAATCCAAATATGTCTTTTTTTGTTTAACTACCACGCTTTTATTTACCAATGGTCTGCCTGGCATGTATTGACATGCCCTTGTCATTCAACTGTACTATGTATATGCATAGGTTTCATTCATTCGACATGTTGTGAAATGGGGCTGGAACTGTGGATCGAACTCAAGAACATTCCTGTTAGGAAGAGCAATTAATTAGCATCCCAGTTGCATCGCCTCAACTGTTTGGAACTGATTTAACAGCAGATGGCAAGTGATCTAAAATGAAGCCCAATTACCACTGACAGCACATCCCATTACAACTTTAATGCTGGTTATAGTAATAAAATGGGGCAAATGCATTTGAAATGGGGACTGGGGCAGCAATGCTATCATTTAAGTTGTTATTGAGACTTATATTTTATTTGTATTCTAAAATAGTACCTGTATGTATTGACATAATAGGGAGCTGTTCTACCAGAGGTTCTGTTTGACTGTGTGGCCTCTATATTTGTGCCCAGCACGAGTATAGCATGTAGGACGGTCTAACTGTGCAATGGGGCAGGCGATGCCAAGTGTTGGCATCTTCGCCGACGCACAAGATTTGGAGCAGTTATAAACGGGCGGTTTGCGCCGTTCTGGGCGTGGCACAGCCGACTTGTTTCAAACCACATCGAAGCGGCTGCACTCATTTCCTTTAAAATCAGCACATAAGTCGGCCACAGTCCTTGCCTTGGCGGAAGGAGGAACTGACAAATGCAAGACATTGAAGTGCACAAAGTACTTTTATACGAAGATGCAAGCAGACCTCCACAGGCAGATATGTAAAATTGACCGGGGCAATCAAAGATCACCCCTGTGAAGTGCGCACTTGGAGAGAACTTTTCTTCTTCTACTACGTTCCCTTCTTTCTTCTTGTTAACAGCAGCCTGGATGCCCCGTAGCATGATGCCTCTCGGAGTTTAGTCTTAGTACTATGCAAAGCATGTGGTTATGCAAGGAAACTCACACCTTCAATGGAAATATTGTGTGTGTGCGCGTGCGTCCGTGCGTGCGTGTGTGTGTCCATGCGCGAGTGTAGTGCTACTCAAAGTAGTCAATGCCTCCCAGCATACTAATGTAAAACAATATTTCAATTAGACTTGCAAAACGGATCCAAGCACAAAACCAAATTGCTATTGACTTACACAAAAAAGGTGATCCTCTTGCGTCGAATAATTAAATTCCACGGTGCACAAAATGTTGCCAATTGCTTTGTGGCGCGACAACAGCACTAGTTTAGAACTTCAGAATGGATTAGGACTGTGTCTGCATTTTGCTTTTTTTAAATTAATTTATTTATTTTTTAAACAAATAGCAACTTCAACATCGAGTGTTGAGAGAAGAATGTGACAAAGAGAATAAACGCTGGACATTAGACGGAGAAGGTATCATTTTTATAGCAGTTAAGCGTCCAGTGTCAGCAAATACTATGCCAATTTATCAGAATCGCAGTGTTTTATTTTGGGGTTTTTGTTGTTGTTTTTTTAAAGAGTCACCATGGAATTGATTGACTCAATGGCCATGGCTTACAGTGTTTTTTGTAAACTAATTACTCAGTTATCAGTTGAGCTAATGAGTTGATGCTGTGCTGAGGTGGTGAGGTGTACCATCTGCAAAAACATCCTGTCTTGACGCTCGATGTTTTTTTGGGCCTGCACATTCTGTCAGATCTGTGCGGTGCCATCACGCTGCATGCAATTTCATGCTTAGACAGAGTTTGCGTGCGGCATCTGTGTTTCCTTTTCTGTCACAAGCACATGTGCGTGAAGGAGGCGTGCGGAAAATGGCCAACTGTATAACATTCAGCTGCAGAAATTAGAAATAAAAACCATTAGAATGGATATTATTTTGCATAGATTATCAATGATTAATAAGAACATATCTTGAAAGGTCATTTGAGCGAATTTCATCAGCGTGTATGAAAACGATACATTTTAAAAACGTGGGGAAAAAAATTATGCACATTGGCGATTTTTGTGAAATGTTGACTAAATAGTGATGTGAGAAATCAATGTGAGTAGACTGCATGCATTTTTAATGATTGGGGTTTTTTTTTTTTTGGTTTAATATACGTCTTTCATTATGATAATAATATTTAACATATCTACATTTGTACCATTATTAAAACCACACTATTGAATGGATTATAAATACATTCAAATTATATGGGACAAAGGTGAGTCATTTCGACGTGCAGGCGTAGACTAAATAAACTAACACCAAACTAAAAATATATTAAAAGGACACGACGGTGCAATAGAGACGCGCACTCCTCTTCGATCACCCCCACGCCCCCCTCTGCCCACCCCGCGACGAACTGACCTTGGCGGAGCGACCGGCTCCCAGTAGCGGCAGAACAGGTGCAACCCATCGGCGTTGACGATGTGCTCCAGGTCGGTGTACGGAACTCCCTGCGGACTCCGTCTGGGAGCAGCCCCCGGCTCGGGCATGGAGGATGGGTCTGCCAGAAAGATACGAAGCGGCCGCAGTAAGACATCGCGGCCGTACAGGAAGCAACCGAGGCCGGCCGCGAGCAGGCAGGTCGCGGCGGCCGCGGCGTTCATTGCCCGCGGATGTCCATTTCCGTATTCGCTTGGCGGCCGATAATTAAACGGCTTGTTGTGCTCGCTTGATATGGAGGATCGGCGCTCGCCTTGATCTAATCCCACAGGCGCGCGCACACATACCCGTGGCTGCGGTTGGTGTTACGTCACTCGACCATATGTGCTTTCTTTTCCGTCCTGGTCCCCAGGGTCATGGATGGGACATACTCACACAACTTCATAATACGATATATATGTATATTACGGTATATTATACATTATAGGCCACTGGTGTCAAACTCAAGGCCCGGGGGCCAGATGTGGCCCGCCACATCATTTTATGTGCCCCGCGAAAGCAAATCAAAGATGACAACGTCCATGATGTTTGCTAAAATGTGTTCCAAAATTTCAAATTCTCATATGTAATAAAAAAGAGAGATATTGAAAGCATTTTCTTGTTAGCAAACCCCTCATTGGAGTTAATTTTATTCTTGACTTATTGATAGGGTTTCACAGTCAGAACGGCCCTCCAAGGGTTTGACACCCCTGTTATAGGCTATTACATAGATACAAAGTGGGCCAAAAATAGAGATATTCACTTTAAAGTAATTTGTAGACACAAGCGTGGGACAAAGAAAGGATGGAATGAAGCACAGAAGGAAAGATGAAAGGAAGGAAGGGAGTAAAAAATGTATTGGATAAAAGTCAAGTACAACTTTATTGTCAAATGTGCAAAACATAAAACAAAAGGAAGGAAGCGAATGAGAAACAAAAAGGGGGTGATGAAGAATGGGGGGGAAATGAGGAAGAGAAGATGAAGGGCGCAAGGGAGGATAAAAGCAGGTTGAAAGGAAGGGACTCAACACCATCTTCAGTGTCACCGCCACGTTGACACAAAAAACTGCACAACCAGTTTTGAAACCAAAACACTGGCCTCAAAATCTTAACCCTTGTTGAAAGTACAAACAACCATGTTTTGAAACACTACCACGACCAACCTTAGCCCATTTTGAAACACCTGGTTTGGAACTAGAATCCGATTTGAAACGCTAATCCTGTCTTGAAACATTGAAACCTCCCACAAAATCCTTTTTTTGGAAATCTAACTACTGTACTAGTGAGTTCCTCTGAGCTTTTATTGAGACTGATACAGATGGGAAATCGTGTGGCGTTCTGGCATTCGGGAAACTTTTCAGAAACCTTGCCATGTTGAAGGAGACATTTACATGATTTCACTGTGTCAATGTCACAGTAATAATAATAAATAAAAGTAATAAATGTCAATGTAATAAATGAATGTAAGCTAGTATTTTTCCGTATGTTGATTATTCTGGTTGTACTTTGAATTTCAATACAGTACATCTGTTACTTTGGCTAGCCTCAACAATACACCTCAATACACCACAACACAGTACTAAACACACTGTTAGCTTTAGTATTATCATCTTTGGCAAGGCAGTTTTTTTGTGATTCTAATGGTGTACCTAACATTGTGGTCTTTTCTTTTAAGGAAGTGCAACATCACATTACATTACATTAGCTGCTATCTTGTCTTAGCTGGGTGTTTAATGCACAGCATGTTTGCATGTTTGCTCTGAGGAGGATTGAGAGGAAGAAATTTCATCTATGCTGCATGTCATACATAAAGCATATTTGACAATAAAGATGACCTTGACCTTGACCTTGATTAGTTTTTTGGGGGGAAGTGAAGGATGCAGAACAAGTGCAACAGTGACAGTGTGAACCATGTGAGTTATTGTCCTATAACAAACTGCAATGGCATTTGTTATTGCTTTGACTCCATTTGAAGAGCCCAAGAGAGGCTACTTAAATGCCACTAATGTTGCACTCATACCGAGAGCTACTGTTTTGTGAGCCGTGTTATTACAGTTATAGTAATGTTGGCTTGATGCCATTTCAAATGAGACAAAAAGTTTGACGTTCTGCCAAAAGCACGTCTCTGATGCCCGTTCTTGTCCTTGTCCCCAATCAACTTATGTAATTACACACACACACACACACACACACACACACACACACACACACACACACACACACACTATCCAAAGAGTAGCTGCACTCCAACCTACATGTATATAATTTTGTTGAGAAATGTATGATTGGGCCCCACGTTCTCCTCTCGAAATATTTTGTAATAACTTCAGTGAGTTGAATATGAAGACAAAACTTGTTACACTGTAAGGAAAGCCTGTTTGATCCGCATCCAATATGGCCACCACATTGACATGCTGACCAAGTAGATGTGGCAGCCATATTGGATGTGTTGGGTCTGAACAGCAAATTTCGTTGGCTTTTTACGGTGACTGTGTTCAAATGTTATTGGCTGTTGGCGGTGGAATTCAGTACCTGATGCCGTCAGGATAACGGTGCCAAATACGTGTACAGCATGAGGAACTGCTTCGCATGTCAGGTTTTAAAATGTTTAACAAGAGTCTATCAGTGATGTTCTGTATGCCCAAACCGGAAATACAGGATTGTTCGAGATGCCACAGATCAATGCAAATATGTTTTTGTAATACATTTAAAAAAAAAATTCAATTAATGTTTATGAAAATATTAATTATAATTATACCTTTCAATGTGATTGAACTGAGGGTAGCATCCTAGCGCCCCGTATTGATGAGGCACCACTGCATAATGGCCCCTCCACTGATTATCATTTTTATGATGGATGGATAACTGACCTGATATTAAGGAAAGCTGTCATGATCCGGAATGGAAAACAAGTACTGTACTTAATTTAAGGTTGGTTGAAATGTGGTAAAGTGGTGTCGTTTCCCTCTTGTTTCCTCAAAATAATCCAACGGCATATGTTAGTTTAACACATTTTAATCATGTGAAATTGATGTACATGTTCAAATCAAGTAAATCCAAAGAATTCTTTTTTTTTTTCCAGTGAAATTACTAAATGAAAAAAAATGACACATGGGACAGAATATGGACCGCACGCCTTGTATTTGACACCATTAATTGAGAGAGTCTATTTGAGTAAGCAACAACTTGAAGGAATGCGGCACAACAGTAAAATCCAGGAAATATGACATCCATTACCAATTACAGTACTATAACACATGGAAATGTTCCAAGATTTATTCAAGACAACATCCTGACAACTAGAGCTGCCAGTTTACTATTTTTGTTTGTTTGTGTTTTTACAGTGCGGCTCCATTCACATCGAGCAGATACCTCCATAGGGCGAAATGACACTGTGCTACACACAATGAGGCGGCCAGCACGGTTAAAAATAGCTCGGTGTAAAGCTATCCCTACCCAGACCATGATCGGATTTCATTTTCAGTGGCGCGACACTATGCAAGCCGGTAGATTAATATTTAGCATCATCATATTTGAACTATTAGTGTGCAGAAAGAGCAACAATAGCAAAATGCGTCTTCGTTGCAATAACGTCAACTACTCTTTTTCCTTAAATATATAAATATCAAGATTCATTTTCTTTAACATCATGATGCACGATGCGTGAAAACGCGTAACGGTACACACTGCATGCACGCTGGTTTGTTGTCGTTTTTGCAAACGTTGGTACGTACCTCCACACACCGCGCAAGACATGGCAGGCTGCTTGAATCGACAACGCAAGGATGCGCACACACAACCATTGCGGCACAACAAGTGCACGGTGACGTTTTATTGTATTAATCACGCCTTTATGACATCATCATCCAACATGAATGGGGAAAGTACATTCAAGTTAGATTCAACCTCAGCAACCCGTAAACTCTTAACTGTATTGTATACATCTAAGGCAAAAAAAAAAAAAAAAAGCTCAAATGCAACGTGGAGCCAAGTTGTATGAAAACATGGACATGACAAAAAACAGAACCGACCTGCACCGGAACGACTGCGGTAAAGTGGAAGCTTATTTTCGGAATGTCTCTCCCGCTGCCTCCCGATGCTCCTCTCTCTGCACTCGCCAGGCGCACAGTGAAGCCGGAGACTGCCTATGAAGCAACCAAAAGTACTCGCGCGCAGGCACACGCGCGCGGGCACGCGCTCACACAAACACACACAATTAAAGGAGGAGGGGACTGACCAAAAGTATGATATACATATGTTATATTATAGATAGATAGATATATAGCGTGCATATACTTTAGTCAAACAAAGTGAAGTCTTTTTTGTGTGTAATATAAACTAGAAGCTCCTCGATTCTTTGTATGGATATTTTTGTATGTATACTGAGCAAACAAGTTCCAACAAAGAACTAAGAATGTGATGTTGTCTTATAACTTCAATCGGTGAAGAAGTGTTACACAATCACGAGGGTGTCTAAACAATAAACACTGTTTCTCAGCCATAGAAGTCAAATTAAAGGTTTACATTGGGCCTACATCGAGTGCATCTTTAGAAAGCTACAACGTTGAAACCTACATTATAGGCTCCCCCTAGAGTTGTGAGATGGTATTCACTTTTATCAGCTCGGGCAAAATACCAGAAAATGCATAAAAGCTTCAGAAGTCAGGACAGAGCATGTGGTGGGGACATTCAATTCCTGACTGCGAAATGTTTTATTTTTATTCCTGCAAAGTGTTTTTTTTAGTCAGTCATAAATTAATTTAGGCCGGCAAAATAATAAGAAGATGTAAGTGCAAGTGTAAAAAAAGAGAGACTCAAAAAACAGAAAAACGAGAAGTGAATCCACCGGCGGCCATCTTACGTTGGCAATCGCAAAGCGCTCCTAACTTCAATACATAGACTTCTCTGCAGCGTTTCCATGTTATTTTCAGTCTCTATGACAAAAATGCCACCGTGTTTGGCAAACGGTTGTACGAATAAGTCTAAAAGAAGTGTTATATTTCAAGAGTGCAATTTTACATGTTCTCTTATAAGGTACAGTTATCTCTGAGCACTACTCAAAGAATTGTCTGCATCAGTCCATCGGGACCAAATTTGCTGCGAATGTAAAACAAACCTCTGCGAGTCACATTTCACGATATTGAGATACTCTAATGTACTCTGAATAGTCGATGCAAAATGAAATTCGATCTTTGAGAGTCTCTCATTACTCCATACAGGGATGCTGCCATATAACGCGCACCAATAACAGTGTTTTCAGCGAAAAAAAAACAAAAGCTGTGACTAACAGTGACAACGGAAGACGGCCGCCCTTTGGCTTCAACAGTGAATGGATTAATGATAGTTCATTAATTTAAAGAACCTGGGCCGATATACGAGTCTGGTTGTTTTGCCGCAGCTACCACAAGTGCTTCCGAGACAAACTTCAAAATAAAAGCGATTTACGCACCGCTATCCCATGTACAGTACAGTATTACTTATAAAGTTTTTACAGTATTTTGATGTTGACCCTCCTGGCGGCAATCCATAATAGCCTTTTGACAATTGTTTGGTGGCTGACTTGTCGAAACTCGCTCCCGGTAAAGGACAACCGTGCGGCTGTGCCACCGAGGAAACTGGTTGATCGGTACCGGTCCGCTGCAGGTTCGACGGTCCGTCAAAATAAGTCTTTATGCGACACCTGTTCGTAGTTCAGAAAAGGTTGGCCACTTAACCACTGTCTTAGAGAACTCTGCTCAATTAGCTAGCTAATCACAGGGTGCCATTCTGCAATTCAAAGGTAGGCAATTCATTTTTCAAAGGCCGGAAGAAACTGAAACAGTGGTGGAGGGCCACACCAACATGCTAATTCAATTGTGTTTCAAATGAATTTAATGTCTATCTATCTATCTATCTATCTATCTATCTATCTATCTATCTCAATAGATAGATAGATAGAAAAAAGTTTATTGTATTTGTTGTTTTAATAAGCTGCCACTTCCTGATATAAGTTGTAATCAGGAAATAAAAACTAAAATAAATACTGTACGGGTGAAAAAATGTTCAATCAGCTGCATTAAAATCACATAATGTATTTACTCTCATTAATGATGAATCACTATTTAATGGTCAGTCACAAAAAACATGTCTACAGTGTCCCTCTTTGTTTTCTACATTTTATAGTATGCTGTTATTAGAGCACACACCACAATTATCTGTTCTTAGAATCCCAAATCATAACCAAGGCAAATTCCTCTCCTCTTCAATGTGGAGAAAATAAGATGTTGCTAACAAGATGACCTCAGTTGAACATGAGAACTATCGTTGTTATTGGCACAATTCTTTTCAATGTTACTTTTTTTCAAGAACTGCGAGAATGGTAGAAGTCCTTGAATACAGTGAAAATATCTTCAAGTTGGCAACGCTGAATTCAAGTCGCTGCTTTTGTTTGCTCTCCCTGTTTTACAAGTGCACATCAAAATAAAAGCAAAGCATACTTGACATTGTTTGGACTTCATTAAGACTGCAGAGACTATGAACGGGCTTGGATGTGTCTTCAAGTTCATCCATGAGGTCGGTGGGTTGGGAAAAAAAAAATCTGCATCAAAAAATAACCTCTGCTGCTCATTTGAGAAAGGCCATCCCCCAAATTTTTGTTCACTCCTGATTATAAACATGCATGAAGACACCATTTGTCCATCTGTTTAATGTTGACAACAATATAGACACACACAAGCAATTTCAGTCAATAACTAATTTTAAGAAATAATTGCTTTATTGATGAAATATTAAGAAGACTTCATATAGTTTCAACATGTACATATATAAATATATAAAAATAAAGAAATGCTACACATTGTGTATAGGTGTGCTTTGCCTGGCAAAAGTACATATAAAATGTTTTGTATAAATTAATAAAAAATAAATTGTTTTGTATATCAAGTCACAAAAATACTTAGATTTTTTTTTTTTGAGTTGAGTTGAGTTGAGTTGAGATACTTAATACTTGATAGAGGTTTAGTAGATTGGTATTGTGGTG
The DNA here is from genome assembly GCF_001891065.2 of Hippocampus comes. Taxonomy (NCBI): domain Eukaryota; kingdom Metazoa; phylum Chordata; class Actinopteri; order Syngnathiformes; family Syngnathidae; genus Hippocampus; species Hippocampus comes. The sequence continues at coordinate 579,856 of NW_017805010.1, forward strand.
CATTGAAAATGTATTTTTCGTGAGGGTATGTCATCATTAAAAAGTGCGAGCAGGAGCGTATTTAAGTTGCTTGAATATGTCTGTCTCAACTGAACCCATTTTGCATGTTATTAATCTTTGAGGGGGGTACATGGCTATCTTTTTCAATATTGGTCCAGCCATATTCCTACAACTCGGTGGCCGAGGAATCCGTGTTTGACATCCGATCATCACGTCTTGTCTGCACTGAATGAAAGAGGCACTATGTCCACAATTGGAGCACGTGACTGATGAGGCCGCAAGCGACATGTTTGCCATTTGTAGGGTTTTTTTAGCTTCTGGCATGGTGGCATTCCTATTAGCAGTACTAAATGTGGGTCTCCTTGAATCTGTTGTCTTCGAGTCTGCCTTGGTTCTTAGTAGCATTGTATTGTCAAAAAGCATATCTTCCCTGCGTCTATATGGCTGTATCACAGATACAGGCTCATTTTGTTTCATTCCCAGACTCCGGCATTCTGACTTAAATGTCAATGGATCAAAAATGGTTTCTTGTTTAAGCTTGTCTGGAGGACATCTGATGGATCCAAGCCCTAGCCCTTTTTGTATTGAACCCATATTTGGTTGTGTCCTGGATCTCATTGGAATCTGGTCTTGATCAACGATTGGTCCTCCTCTAGGCCGATATGCAGTCCGTATCGCCGATCCACGCCCTATAACATTTCGTCTCGAATGTGTTTTAGGTCTAAGGGGTTCGAGTTCTCTATCGACAATCACTCCGCCCTTGGGTTTGTACTGACCCCGTATCTCATATCTAGACCCTAGTTCCTTTCTCTTATCTGCCAGACTAGTGAACTTCTTGGCTTTGAGTGGATTGGGGTCTTGATTAATCAGCAATTCTTCACCAGGACTGCTTGAAATCTGGATCTCAGGTCTGGGCTCAATATCATTTTTTTTTATTTCTTGACTTCTGGTCTCAGCCGTTGGAGGAACAGGAGTTGCAAGCTTGGTTCTATATGGAGACAGTGGATGGATCTCCGACATTGGCTTTTCTTCTGTTATTTTGGTATCCGAACACCAGCTATCAACACTAGCCTTCTGTCTGTGATGTGAATCATGAATTGGTGGAAAGTTGACACTTTTCAGTGCTGATTTGTTTCCTTTCACCTGTTTTTGAGAAGTTTTGTCTGGAGCCTGTGATGGTTCTGTGTGTGACTCTTCAGTGGTTTGAGACCCTTTTCTTTGTTCATTTAGCGCACCACAAACATCGGTTTTGCTCAGGACCCGTGGGGCAACTGTCGACTGTTGATCAGGAACTCTGATTGTAAATGATGGCCGTGTTGTTTTTTTCCTCTGTCGTGCAGGCGGCATTGGTCCTGGTCGAGTTTTATCAGGTACGGTTTTCTCTTTTGGTGGCGGTGCCAGTGGCCCACGTTGGTGGGGTGTTTTAGACCCAGATAGTCCTTTCCTTTCCTTTTCTCGGAGTTCTCTGCAAACATCCTCAGGTTTTTGTGCCTTAGAAGGCGCTTGGCGCATTTTAGGCAGGTAGGCTGATCTTGCAGCATATGGAGAAAGTTGTGGCTCCTTTTGATTGGGTGTTGTGAAAGGAAGTGCATGTCGTACTGTTTTTACCTCATGAAGTGGTCCTTGGGGCCGCTCTGGTTGAGGCATACAAGATACGGTAACCTTTTTGTGTGGTGGGGTCACTGGGCTAGATGTATCCTGTCTATTTCTTCCTTTTTTTGATAGATCAGAAGAAACCTTACTGGTAGAGTCTTTTCCTGACTTAGATGTTTTAATAGTTGAAGAGGATGATTGCTGCTGATCAACAATGTGCCCTCTTCTAGGCCTGGGAGGAGGCTTTATTTCAGCTTTTGGACTTGGCTCATTTTTTTTAATACCTTGATACTTCTTTGGTTTATGATAAAAATGGTCACTGGGTGATGAGGTAGAACTGACATTCATTGATGTTTGCTCCATCTTCTGCTTTTGTGCTGAGGTTTTGGGGAGTATCGGCGAGCATTCTTGGTCTGTCTGTCCAGGACTCAGTTCCCCCTTGCTTTCCATTTTCACCAATTCATCACATAAACCCTCTGGTTTGGGGCCCTGATGATCTTGGCATGGGAATGATTGTATATCTGATGTGACAGACTTTAGAGGGAGTTTTAGTTCATTTTGATCAGGGATCCTGAGACAGAATGCCCTCCTTCTCTTTCGCCTTTCTTCACGTGGTGGTGGCATTGTCGCTGGTCGAGGTATGTGAAATATAGGGCTCTCTCCTTGTAATAGTCGAATTGGTCCAAGTAAGTCCTCTGCATCAGACATGGTTGTCTCTTTCAATGATGATAGAACAGGTTCAGAGAAATCCCCTTTGGATGATAGTGAAGACCTTTCAGACCCACTTTCAGATTCTTTACTCGTTTTTAGTGGTGAAAAAGGCACAGAACCAGTGGAGTCCTCAATATCAGACTCAGCAGTCTTTTGATGTAATGATGGCACTTTTGCTGGTACAGCACCAACATTTGGCAATCTTTCAAAACTGCTGTCTGTATCAGATTCAGTGGTTTTTTTTTGCAGTTGTGTATGCAAATGTCTGTCCTCTGTCGCTAACAGATATGGATTAAATACAACCTCTGCACCAGATTCCTTGGCATCAGCTGCTTCTCCCTTTTTGTCTGGTAATGGTATTCCTGTTGATATCCCTTCCATGTTTGGGACAAGTTCAAAGAGGCCCTCTGTATTAGTGTAACCGTGTAATGCTGTGGTCTCTTTGTAAGGTGATGGTTGTGGTTCATAGAACTCCTCCATAGCAAATACATCGGATTTGCATGTGTCTTCTGTATCAGGTACCATCATTTTAACAGGAGATGGTGCTGATTCAGATACATTCCTTTCATTTGAGTATATTTCAGACACACCCTCCAGTAGTATGTTTTGATGTGGTGAGGACACTGGTAGAGGTTGGATCTCAATGTCAGACAATGAGGTTTGTTGGCATGGTGATGCTGATTCAGATATGTCCTCTCTGTCACACTCAGTGATAGTTTGTGGCATTTGTCCAAATATGTTTTCGACATCACAAGTATGGGTCTCTTTGGTAGGTAATGCCTGAGCTAGGTCCTTACTATCAGACAAAGGTGTGTCTTTGGGTGGTGATGACATGAGTCTTGAAATCTCCTCTGTACCCTGCAATGCTTTGTTTAAGAGCCCAGTATCCAAAAAATGTAGTTCTTTGTGCGGTGACAATGCTAACATTGAGGGGACTTCTTTGTCAGAGGAAGTCTTTTCCCCAGGTTCTGATGGAACGAGTCCCAAAAGGTCATCGGTATCTGACACAGAAGATTCACTATGTAGCCATGAGATGGGTTCAAGAGGATAGTCATGATCCGAAACAGTGATCTCTTCATTTGGTCTTGTGACTGGGTCACATAATTCGTCTGACAATGCGTCAAATAAGTCCTCTGAAGGTCGTGCTCGCACTGGTCTGGAAAATCTCTCTGTGTCACACACGGACATATCTTTGTTTGGTGACAGCTCTGGTGTAGACGCATCCTCTGCATTTACGACCAGGTCAGCTATATTAACTGTATCAGGTAGACTGACCTCTTTCTGTAATGATGGAACAAATAACGATAACTCACCTAGATCCAAAAATGTAGGCACTTTGTGATGCAGTGGAACTAGTTTAGATGGGCCCCCTGTATCACTTAGTTCATCTGCATTTGGGAATTCCATCTCTAATAAAAGAGTTTCTCTCTCTGGTGATGTTTCAAGTCCGGATGACTGGGATGATTCTTGTATTTCAGATTCTGTTATCTGTCTGTGTGGTAGTGGGAGTGGTTCAGAAAATGGTGACTGTGATATTTCATCTACATTTTGCGGTGGACTACAGAGATCTGTTGCAATGTTCTCTCCATAAGGTGAAGAGACTGATCCAGGAAGGTCCTCTACATTGGACATACAGGTCTCATTGTCTGCTGTTGCTGCTGATGATGATGCAAATGGAAGTAAATGAGATTGATTATCTATCTCCTGCCATGGTGATGGTACTAAGTCATGTATAAAGTGAGTATCGTACAAATCAGATTCTTCGTTTGCTAGTGATTCATTGAGTTTCTCTGTACAAGATACAGTGATCTTCCCATATAAATCATCTTCATGAGATTCAGTGGTGTCTTTAATTGCTAATGGCAGTGGGTCACATAGGTCCTGTATACTAGAAAAGGTACTTTCTTTCTGAGATGTTGAGAGTGGCACTGAACCTGGTGTCTCGTCTGTGGTTGGGACTGAATGAGATGGTTTCACTGTAGCATATACAACATAATCTTCCGTTGGTGATGTCACTGGTTCAAATAAATCCTCTTTACTTGGGAACATGTCAGATATGTCCTCTGATGCAATAGATTCATTTGGTAATGGAACGAATTCAAACAAGTCCTCATCATCAGACCTGTCTCTGTGGGATGATTGGACTGGTTCATGTAGCAGCACTATATCGGGACCTAATTGTTTTGCTCCATTTATGTCTTCCATTACAGACACGAAAGTTTTTATTTCTGATACGGTTTGAGATGTGTCTTCTGTAGATGAGTCAGTGGTCTCTTCAAGCGGTAAAGGTAATACGCCTTCTGTGTCAAGCTTTCTTTGCCGTGGCACCATTCCAGATATGTCTTGGATATCAGAGTGAATTCGCTCAATTGTCTCTTTTTGTGATGGCATTGGTCCAGTTCTGTCTTCTATTTTAGATAAAGTCTCTTCTATTTGTGGTGGCCCTAGTTGAGTGATGTCTTGTGCATCAGAATCAATGGTCGCTCTTTCTGGTGATAATATTGGTCGACTAATGTCTTCGATTTTACACATAGTGGGTTGTATTTGTGGTGATGACACTGGTTCAGTAAGGTCTTCTGTAACAGAAACAATGGTTTCTTTTTGTGGTAGAAGCATTAGCATAGTGGAGTCTTCAATTTCATAATCAGCAGTTTCTATTTGTGGAGATCGTATTGGTTCAGTGACTTCTTCCATTACAGAGTCAGTTGGATCCTTTTGATTCAAAGGAATTGATGCAGCAAGGTCTTCTGTCTCAAAGTCAAAGTTCTCTATTTGTGGTGATGGCACTGGTCTGATCCAACCTTCTATTTTAGAATCAGTGGTTTCTATTAGTGTTGATTGAATTGGTTTAGAAAAATCTTCTCTATCAAAGTCAAAGGAAAATATTTGTGGTGATTGAATCAGTGCAGTCATGTCTTCCATTTCAGGCTCAATGGTGGTTTCCATGAGTAAAAGAACCTGTCTAGACACACCTTCCTCATTAAAATCACTGGTCTGTGATTGAAGTAAAGGATCTTTCTCAAACATGTCTTCTGAATAAGATGCCACTGTATTTTCTGGTGGCGATGGCGACTTTCCCACAATGTCCGTGTCACTGTCCACTTTCTGTGGTGGTGGAATTTGTCCAGTTACATCTTCAGTTTCACTTTCAAATGTGTCTTTTGCATCAGGCGTTACTGTCTTTTTTTGTAGTGATGGCAAGTTTCCCGTAATGCCTTCTTTGTCAGCGTCAATGTGCTCTTTTTGTGGGGATCGTATTTCTCCGGTTTTACTTTCCATGGTTTCTACCTGTGGTGGAGACGTTAGTCTGGTGACGTCTAATTTAGTTGTGTCAGTTGTCTCCTCAGCTGGGAAAGGAACTGGTTCTGACAAGCCTTCTTCATCACGATCTAAGAACTCACTTTGTGGTGATGGGAATTTGTCAACACTACATTCTGAATCAGTGTCAGTGCTTTCTCTTTGGGGTGATGGTGTGGGTCTTGTCCCGGCTTTCATTTCTGAAACACTGATGTCTTCCTGTGGTAAGTGAACTGTTTCAGTCATGTCTTGTGTATCAATGTCAAATGGATGTTTTTGTGGTGATTGAATCACTCCAGTTGTGTCTTCCATTTCAAACTCAATTGTTTCCACTTGAGGTGAGGACACGAGTTCTGTGATTTCTCCTCCATCAGCATCAACTATTTCCTCCCCATCTGGAACAGAAACTGGTTGAGATATGTTTTCAACTTGACACTGAAGGTTTTCCATGTGTGGTGAAGACAAAGATTCGGTGATGCCATCTGCATGATGGTCAGGGGCCTCACCATGTGGTTGAGGAGCTAGTCTAGAAGTGCCTTCCTCATGAAAATCAATGGTCTCTCCTTGAGCTAAAGGAACAACTCCAAATATGTCTTCTGTATCAGGCGCTGCTGTCTTTTTTGGTGGTGATGGCGACTTTCCCGCAATGTCTTCTTTGTCCGTGTCACTGTCTTCTTTTTGTGGTGGTGGAATTTGTCCAGTTATATCTTCAGTTTCACTTTCAAGTGTGTCTTCTGCATCAGGCGTTGCTGTCTTTTTTTGTGGTGATGGCGACTGTCCCGCTATGTCTTCTTTTTCAGCATCAATGTCCTCCTTTTGTGGTGATCGAATTTGTCCAGTTATATCTTCCGTTTCACTTTCAATGGTTTCTGTCTGTGGTGGAGACATTAGTCCAGTGATATCTTTTTTAGCTGAGTCAGGTGTCTCCTCAACTGGAAAAGAAACTTCTTCATCACGATCTAAGAACTTACTTTGTGGTGATGGGACTTTTTCTCCATTGTCCTCTGTATCAGCGTCAGTGCTCTCTCTTTGGGGTGATGGTGTTAGTCTTGTCTTGTCTTTTTTTTCCGAACCAGTGGTGTCGATCTGTGGTACGTCAACTGGTTCAGTAATGTTTTCTGTGTCAAAGTCAGATGTATATTGTGGTGATTGCATCACTCCAGTTGTGTCTTCCATTTCATCCTCAATTGTTTCCATTTGAGGTGAGGACACGAGTTCTGTGATTTCTCCTTCATCAGCATCAACTATTTCCTCCCCATCTGGAACAGAAACTGGTTGAAATATGTTTTCAATTTGAGAATGAAGGCTTTCCATTTGTGGTGAGGACAAAGATTCTGTGATTCCATCTGCATCATGGTCAGGGGTCTCACCGTGTGGTCGAGGAACTAGTCTAGAAACAGCTTCCTCATCAAACTCAATGGTTTCTGACTGAGGTAAAGGAGCTACTCCAAATATGTCATCTGCATCAGGCGCTGCTGTCTTTTTTTGTTGTGATGGCGACTTTCCCGCAATGTCTTCATTGTCGGCATCAAAGTCCTCCTTTTGTGGTGATCGAATTTGTCCAGTTATATCTTCAGTTTCACTTTCAATTCTTTCTATCTGTGGTGGAGACATTAGTCCTGTGACATATTTTTTAGCTGAGTCAGTTGTCCCCTCATCTGGCAAAAGAACTGGTTCTGAGAATCCTTCTTTTTCACTTTCTAGTGATGGGTCTTTGTTTTCAATGTATTCTGCATCGGCGTCCGTGCTCTCTCTTTGGGGTGCTGGTGTTATGCTTCTCCTATCTTTCATTTCAGAACCAGTGGTGTCTTTCTGTGGGAAGTGAATTGTTTCAGGAATGTCTTCTGTATCAAAGTCAAATGTATATTTTTGGGGTGATTGAATCATTCCACTTGTTTCTTCCTTTTCATGCTCAATTGTTTCCATTTGAGGTGAGGACACAAGTACTGGGTTTTCCATTTTTGGTGAAGACAAAGATTCTGTGATGTCATCTGCATCATCTTCAGGGGTCTCACCATGTAGTAGAGGACCTAGTCTGGAAACACCTTCCTCATCAAAATCAATAGTCTCTCCTTGAGGGAAAGGAACAACCCCAAATATGTCTTCTACATCAGGCTCTGCTGTCTTTTTTGGTGGTGATGGTGACTTTGCCGCAATGTCTTCTTTGTCCGTTTCACTGTCTTCTTTTTGTGGTGGTGAAACTTGTGCAGTTATTTCTTCAATTTCACTTTCACATGTGTCTTCTTCACCAGGTGTTACTGTCTTTTTTTGGAGTGATGGTGACTTTCCCGCTATATCCTCTTTTTCAGCATCAGTGTCCTCTTTTTGTGGAGATCGACTTTCTCCGGTTGTTTCTTCAGTTTCACTTTCAAATATGTCTTCTTCATCAGGCACAGCTGTCATTTTTTGTGGTGATGGTGACTTTCCCACAATGTCTTCATTGTCAGCATCAATGTCCTCCTTTTGTGGTGATCGAATTTGTCTAGTTACATCTTCAGTTTCACTTTCAATGGGTTCTACCTGTGGTGGAGACATTAGTCCAGTGATGTCTTTTTTAGCTGAGTCAGTTGTCTCTTCAACTGGCGAAGGAACTGGTTCTGATAATCCCTCTTTATCACGATCGAAGAACTCACTTTGTGGTGTTGGAAGTATTTCTCCGCTGCATTCTGTATCGGAATCAGTGCTCTCTCTTTGGGGTGATGGTGTTAGTCTCGTCTTGTCTTTTTTTTCCGAAACAATGGTGTCTATCTGTGGTACGTCAACTGGTTCAGTCATGTTTTCTGTGTCAAAGTCAGATGTATATTGTGGTGATTGCATCACTCCAGTTGTGTCTTCCATTTCATCCTCAATTGTTTCCACTTGAGGTGAGGACACAAGTTCTGGGATTTGTTCTTTTTCGGCATCAACGATCTCCTCCCCATATGGAACAGAAACTGGTTGAAATATGTTTTCAACTTGAGACTGAAGGTTTTCCATTTGTGGTGAAGACAAGGATTCTGTGATTCCATCTGCATCATGGTCAAGGGTCTCACCATGTGGAAGAGGAGCTAGTTCTGCAATATCTTCCTCATCAAAATCAATGGTTTCTGATTGAGGGAAAGGAGCTCCTCCAAATATGTCTTCTGCATCAGCCTCTCCAGTCCTTTTTTGTGGTGATGACGACTTTCCTGCAATGTTTTCTTTGTTTGTGACACTGTCTTCTTGTGGTGATCGAATTCGTCCAGATACATCTTCCGTTTTACTTTCAATGGTTTCAACCTGTGGTGGAGACATGGGTGCAGTGATGTCTTTTTTAGCTGAGTCAGGTGTCCCCTCATCTGGTAAAGGAACTGATTCTGACAATCCTTCTTGATCACGATCTAAGAACTCACTTTGTGGTGTTGGAACTTTTTCTCCACTGCATTCTGTATCAGCGTCAGTGCTCTCCCTTTGGGGTGATGGCATTAGTCTTGTCTTGTCTTTTTTTTCCGAAACAATGGTGTCTATCTGTGGTATGTCAACTGGTTCAGTACTGTCTTCTGTGTCAAAGTCAGATGTATATTCTTGTGGTGATTGCATCACTCCAGTTGGGTCTTCCATTTCATCCTCAATTGTTTCCATTTGAGGTGAGTACACGAGTTCTGGGATTTCTCCTTCATCTGCATCAACTATCTCCTCCCTATCTGGAATAGAAACTGGTTGAGAGATGTTTGCAATTTGAGATTGAAGGTTTTCTATTTGTGGTGAAGACAATGATTCTGTGAATCCATCTGCATCATGGTCAGGGGTCTCACCGTGTGGTAGAGGAACTAGTCTTGAAATGGATTCCTCATCAAACTCAATGGTTTCTGATTGAGGTAAAGGAGCTACTTCAAATATGTCATCTGCATCAGCCTCTGCTGTCTTTTTTTGTGATGACGACTTTCCTGCAATGTCTTTTTTGTGTGTGTCAGTGTCCTCTTTTTGTGGTGATCGAATTTGATCAGTTATAGCTTCCGTTTCACTTTCAAATATGTCTTCTACATCAGGCTCAGCTGTCATTTTTTGTGGTGATGGGGACTTTCCCGCAATGTCTTCTTTGTCCATGTCACTTTCTTGTTGGTGTGGTGGTGGAATTTGTCGAGTGATATCTTCAGGTTCACTTTCAAATGTGTCTTCTGCATCAGGCGTTGCTGTCTTTTTTTGTGGAGATGGTGACTGTCCCGCATTGTCTTCTTTTTCAGCATCAGTGTCCTCTTTTTGTGGTGATTGAATTGGATCAGTTATATCTCCCGTTTCACTTTCAAATATGTCTTCTGCATCAGGCGCTGCTGTATTTTTTTGTGGTGATGGTGATTTTCCCAGTTTGTCTTCTTTGTCAGCGTCAATGTCCTCTTTTGCTGGTGATTGAATTTCTCCAGTTTCATCTTCAGTTTCACTTTCAATGGTTTCGACCTGTGGTGGAGACATTAGTCCATTGACGTCTTTTTTAGCTGAGTCAGTCTCCTCATCTGGAAAAGGAACTGGCTCTGACAAGCCTTCTTCATCACGATCAAAGAACTCACTTTGTGGTGTTGGAACTTTTTCTCCGCTGCATTCTGTATCGGAGTCAGTGCTCTCTCTTTGGGGTGATGGTGTTAGTCTTGTCTTGTCTTTTTTTTCCAAACCAGTGGTGTCTGTTTGTGGTACATCAAAAGATTCAGAAAGGTCTTCTGTATCAAGGTCAGATGTATATTGTTGTGGTGATTGCATCACTCCAGTTGTGTCTTCCATTTCATCCTCAATTGTTTCCATTTGAGGTGAGGACACGAGTTCTGTGATTTCTCCTTCATCAGCATCAACTATTTCCTCCCCATCTGGAACAGAAACTGGTTGAGATATGTTTTCAACTTGAGACTGAATGTTTTCCATTTGTGGTGAAGACAAAGATTCTGTGATGCCATCTGCATCACGGTCAGGGGTCTGGCCATGTGGTTGAGGAGCTAGTCTACAAGTGCCTTCCTCATCAAAATCAGTGGTCTCTCCTTGAGGTAAAGGAGCAATTTCAAATATGTCTTCTGTATCAGGCGCTGCTATCTTTTTTGGTGGTGATGGCGACTTTCCCGCAATGTCTTCTTTGTCCGTGTCACTGTCTTCTTTTTGTGGTGGTGGAAGTTGTCCAGTGATATCTTCAGTTTCACTTTCAAGTGTGTCTTCTGCATCAGGCGTTGCTGTCTTTTTTTGTGGAGATGGTGACTGTCCCGCATTGTCTTCTTTTTCAGCATCAGTGTCCTCTTTTTGTGGTGATTGAATTGGATCAGTTATATCTCCCGTTTCACTTTCAAATATGTCTTCTGCATCAGGCGCTGCTGTCTTTTTTTGTGGTGATGGTGATTTTCCCAGTATGTCTTCTTTGTCAGCATCAGTGTCCTCTTTTTCTAGTGATCGAATTTCTCCAGTTTCATCTTCAGTTTCACTTTCAATGGTTTCTACCTGCAGTGGAGACATTAGTCCAGTGACGTCTTTTTTAGCTGAGTCAGATGTCTCCTCAACTGGTAAAGGAACTGGTTCTGACAATCCTTCATCACGATCTAACAACTCACTTTGTGGTGATGGGACTTTGTCTGCATTGTCCTCTGTATCAGCGTCAGTGCTCTCTCTTTGGGGTGATGGTGTTAGTCTTGTCTTGTCTTTTTTTTCCAAACCAGTGGT